>NC_089168.1:943128-1243128 GCF_009819655.1 Sylvia atricapilla
GGACGTGGCCGAGTGTCCACGGGTGCTGTCCCACTACCACCAGGTATGGGGGGCCGGTGGGGCGCGGGGGGGTCCCCGAAACGCGGCTGTGTCCTGTGTCCCCTCAGATACGGTGCAGTGCCACGGGCAGACGCTGCTGCCGCGGTCGGGCATGACGGTATGGAGTTGTGGACAGCGAGGACACCTACCTGCTGGTCATGAGGAACCTGTTCAGTCACCGCCTGCCCGTGCACAGGAAGTACGACCTGAAGGTATTGGGTGCCCCCCTGAGCCCCCTTGGTCCTGTTATGGGACGTTCCCCCCAAAAACAATCTGTCATCTCTGTTCTCTCCTCTTCAGGGCCCTGGACCGAGAGGCCAGTGACAAGGAGGAAGGTACAGTGATGGTGACAAGGCAGGAGGATGGTGAAGCCCCCAGATTAGTGGGGGAGTCTCCAGGCTTATTTTCCCTTCCCCCCAATACTTACAATCATTATTCCCGCTCCTCCCCCAACAAGGATGCTTCCCAGAGGAGGGGCTGGCCCGTGACCCCCACAGGCACAGCCGCTGCTGGGAGGGTCCCACAGCCCCGGGGGCCCTCAGCTCGGGGTGTATGTGGGGACTTCCTCCCACTCTCTGCTCAGGGCAAGGAGTGCCCACGCTGAAGGACGTGGATTTCCTCAACAAGAACGAGAAGGTGTGTGGAAGAGGGCAGCAGCGCGAGTTCATGGACAAGCTCAAGCGAGATGTGGAGGGTGGGAATTGGGGGGCTGCACCCAGGAGCTGTGAGGGGGGTGCCTGCCCCCACCAGCTGTGGGAGTGGCCCCCACCCCTATGACCTGGGGTCCCCCCAGCCCTGGGAGGTCAAGGTGGTTTGGGAACCATGCCCAGTATTTGATGGTTGTGGGGGTCCCTTCTCAGTGTCCAGGCTCTGGGGGTTTTGAGGGGGCCATGCCCAGGCTCTTGGGGTTTTGGGGTGTAGCCTCTGAGGGTTTTGGCATTGCCCCCCCCCAATTCCTGCCATTGCCTCGCAGTTCCTGGTGCAGCAGAAGCTGATGGACTACAGCCTGCTCCTGGGCATCCACGAGGTGGATCGGGGGGAGCAGGAGGAGGAGGAGGAGCTGGAGGAAGAGGAGCCTGGAGGGGGTGACGAGGGGGGGGGGGGACCCTATGGCACCTCCCCGGAGGGCCATGGGGCTCCTCAACCTACCGGCCCCTGGGGCCTGGGAGTTCGACCCATGCGTGGACGTGTACGCCCTGCGTGGGGCTGAGGGGAGCTGGGGGACGGAATTTGGGGGGGGGGGGGTCGTGAGAAGCGGTTTGGGGGTGCAGGGAGCACTGAGCCCCTTACTGTGCCCCCCAGGGCCCCCCGGCGCGAGGTTTATTTCAGGGGCTGATGATCGAGTCCTCACCAGTACGACGCCCGCAAGAAGGCGGCACGCGGCCAAGATGTCAAACACGGGGTAAGGGGGCACCCAAAGCCGGGGGAGCACCCCAAAACGGAGGGTGGCAGGCTCCCCCTTGGGTTTTTGGGGAGTGGGTCGTTGGAGTGCTGAGGGCGGGCAGAGGAAGGGGTTGGGGCACTTGGGGCAACCCTTCCGGGAGGCTTTGAGGGGGTTAAGCACCTTGCAGGGTCTGGGGGGCAGGAGGGGTGGGGGTTGTGGGGAGATTGGGACTGGGGTGGCTGGGGGGGTTCAGGTGAAGCTCTGGGGGGTGCCCAGGCAGGTGTGGTTCTGTGGGGGAGTTTGGGGAAGGGGTTCAGTTCCCAGGGTGTTTTGGGGGGGTCATTGGGGGGGGGGGTCAGTTCCCAGGGGTGTTTTGGGGGGGTCAGGAGGGGCTGGGGGCTGGTCAGTACCAGGGGTGTTGTGGGGGGTCATTTGGGGTGGTTCAGTTCCCAGGGGTGTGTGGGGGGGTCAGGAGGGCTGGGGGCTGGTCAGTTCCCAGGGGTGTTTTGGGGGTTATTCGGGGGGGGTCAGTTCCCAGGGGTTTGTGGGGGTCATTTGGTGGGGCTCAGTTCCTAGTGGTATTATCAGGAGGTCATTTGGGGGGAATCAGTTCCCAGGGGTGTTTTGGGGGGATCATTTGGGGTGGTTCAGTTCCCAGGGGTATTGTGGGGGGGTCAGGAGTTGGGGGCTGGTCAGTTCCCAGGGGTGTTTGGAGGGTCATTTGGGGGGGTCAGTTCCCAGGGTGTTGTGGGGGGTCAGTTGGGCTGGGGGCGGTTTCCGGGTATCTGGGGCAGGGCTCTGTTCCTGGGCTGTTCCTGGGCTCTGAGCCGGTGCCCCCCAGGCCGGAGCCGAGATCTCCACGGTGCACCCCGAGCAATACGCCAAGCGCTTCCTCGACTTCATCACCAACATCTTCGCCTGAGGGGTGGCTCCCAGCCCTCCCCATGGGACCAAAACCCCGCAGGGTGTGCTGCCCCCCTAAACGCCCAGGGCCCCCACAGCAGCCCCCCTTTCCCAGTGGGATTTCACTACTTAAGTGCCTTAACTTTATGTACGGGGGGGCTGGGGGGCTTGGCCGCGGCACTGGGGAGATCTGGGGTGGCCCCCCCTGCACAAGGGGCTCTGGGACCCTTTTCCCTCCCAAAGCTGGGAGGGGGTCAAACACACTCTTGCCCCAGGGAAGGGGGGTGAAAGGGGCCCCCGCTCATGACCTCTCGGGGGTGCAGCCCCACCCCTCTCCCAAATGAGGCTGGGGGGACACTCCTGCCCCCCCCATGTGGGACCTGGGGGGGCTCCACAGCTCCTCCCTTTACTGCAGCTCCCGGGGGTCAGGGGAGGACGGCGGCCTGGTGTGACCCCCGGGCGGGCGGGGCCCTGCTGGGCTGACACCCCTGCCCCCGTTTGTGGGATTGTCGTATGTTGTATTCCCCTCCCCTGTTTTGTGGGGCTTCTTCCCTGCTCATACCCCGAAATAAATTATTGAACGGCCCTGAGTCTGCCCCGTTCGCTGGTTCCCTCGGACCCCCTGCGCCCCTCAACCGCCCCGGGACCCCCTTTCCCCGGGACCCCGAGTTCCGGACACAACGCCCCCGCCAGGCCCCGCCCTCCCTCGGCCCCGCCCCCGTCGGGTCAGTTCCCGCCGTCAGAGCCCCGCCCCATCACTGACCACGCCCTCGCCACGCCCCAGGCGCGTTGCCATGGCGACGCCCTCCACCGTCGGCCCCGCGCGCCGTGCCATGGCCCCGCCCCCTCCCCCGTTGCCATGGCGGCCCGCCCCGCGCGGAACGTGAGGCGGCGCGCGCAGGGCGCCCCCGCCGCCGGACGTGCCCGCGATGCTGCGCCCGCCGGCCCGGTGGGTGCGGGACCCCCGAGCCCCCCCGGCACCGCCCCGCCCTCCGCCCCGCGGCCCCGGCCCCGGCCTGGCCCCGGCAGCCCGCTCTGCCCCCGCCCTCCGCCCCGGGCCTGCTTCTGCCTCCGCCGCGGCGAACCCCGGCCCCTCCCCGGCTCTGTCCGTTCTCCTCGGGCCTCAGCGGGAGCCCCCGAACCCCCGGGCCTTATCGGGACTCACCGCCCCTCCCTCGGGTCTCATCGGGAGCCCCGGGCCTGTCCCCGCTCCGGGCCTCAGCGGGATCTCTCTGGCCCTCCGGGTCTGTCCTGTCACCGCCGGGCCCGTCCGTCCGCCCGGGCCTCATCGCGACCCCCGGCCGTGTCCTGATCCCCCCGGGCCTTACGGGGACCCGGCGCCCCGGGGCCTGTTCAGCCCCATTCCGGGCCGCAGCCGCCATCCCCCGCCCGGCCCCCGCGGGAGCCCCTCGGGAGCCTCGGGGGGCTGGGGGACAACCGGGGGACACGGGGGGACACCCGGGGCGCGCGGCGTGTTCAGCCCCCCCGATCCGCCGGGAGCCCCGAGACCGATGGCTGGGCAAACAGCCCTCGACGCCCGCTCCGGGGTGCGGGATGGGTTTGGGGGAGCCGCGGGGCGCTGGGGACCCCCCGGAGCTCGTGACCCGCCCCCCAAAAGTGCTGGCGGGGTGCTGGGACTGTGGGTGCTGTGGGGTCCCCTGGGGACACGGAGGGGGTGATGCTGATGTGTTATTGTAGGGTCACCGGGCGGGGGAGGTTTGGGGGGGGTGACAAGCCCCTAAACTGCGTTGGGGGTTGTGGGGGCCACCTGTGACCCCTCTCTTGTCCCCCCGTGTCCCCCCAGCCTCGGGCTCGTGGCTCTGCTGATCCACCGCGCTCGGCTCGTGTCCCCATGGGCTCACCAGGTGGGTGGGGAACACCCCGCTCTGGGGACCCCCCGGGCCGTGGGACCCCGCTCGTGCGTGACCCCTGGCTCTGGGGACCCCTTTGGACCCCCCCAGGGCTGTGGGGACCGCCTTGCCCACCCCACACCTATGGGACCCCCTGGCTCTGGAGACCCCCTTGGAACATCTCCCCCTTCATCTGTGGACCCCCCCGGCCCTGGAACACTCCTTGGGTTCTGGGGACCCCCCTTGGGCACCCCCCGGCTGTGGGACCCCGCGGGATGGGGAGGGTGTTCTGGGGAGGTCCCCAGGGGTCAGAGTGTGGTGACACCCCCGGGCTGTCCCAGATTTGGGGGAGGGGGCAGGTTAACCCTTAAAGTGGCACCTTGTGTGTAAACGTCCCTCCAGGCGGGCGGGGGACACTGTGGCCCCCTCAGAAACCCCCCTGGGTGCCGGTCCTGGCTCTGGGCATTCTGGGGGGGGGTCCCTTAAGAGCCCAAACTTCAGAGGGTTTTGGGGGGTCATGTTTCGACTCTGATGGTTTTGGGGGATGATCCAGATTCGACAGGCTCTGGGGTTTTGTGGGCTCCATCCCCAGTGTCAGAGGATTTTGGAGACCCATGCCAGGCTCTGAGAAGTTTGGGGGTTCCATCCCCAGTGTCAGAGGATTTTGGGGGTCCATTCCCAGTCTCAGGCTTTTGAAGATTCCATGCTCAGATTTTGGGGTTCCCATGGGCAGCCCTTGATGGTTTTGGGGTGTCCCCCTGCCAAGTTCTTTGTCCTGTCAAGGATGTCGGGGTGTGTGGGGGCCACCAGGTGATGGTGCCAATGGGGCCAGTCTCTGGGGGTTTTGAGGGTCCCATGCTCAGCCTCTGGCAGTTTTGGGGTCCCCCAGTGTCGTTTGTGCTGTCAAGGGTGTTGGGGTGCAGGGGGTCTGACAGTGGGTCCAGGCTCAGAAGGTTTTGGGGATCCATCTCCATCCCTGATAGTTTGGGGTGTCCCTTGGGTTTCAGGAGGCCCGTACCCAGTCCCTGGGGGTTTGAGGGCCCATGATCAGCCTGACGGTTTTGGGGTGTCCCCGCGGTGTCGTTCATGCTGTAGGGGGTGTTGGAGTGGGGGCGCCACCAGGGTTGGGTGAAGTTGCCAGCAGGGTCCAGTTTCGGGGATGTGAGAGTCCGTGTCCAGCCCCTGATGTTTTGGGGTGTCATGGGTGTTTTGGGGGCTGTGCCAAATCTCTGAGTCTTTGGGGTGTCCATGCTCAGTCCCTGTGTTGGGGTGTCCATCCTCAGTCTGGGGTGTTTTGGGGTATCCGTGCCCAATCTGGGGGTGTTGTTGGGCGTCATGCTCATTCCCGGGGTTTAGGGGACGAAACACTCCGTGCCCGATATCGGGGGTTTGGGGGGTCCGTGCGGGTCTCTGGCCGCTCGGTGCCCAGCCCCTGACGCTGCCGGCTGCCCGCAGTGTCGTTCGTGCTGTCGAGGATGTCGGGGTGCGGGGGCCCCGCAAGAGCCGGGTGACGGTGCCCAAGCGCGTGTGGGAGTTCGTGACGCGGGAGCGCGCGGCGCGCCTGGCGCTGGGCGCAGGAGGCGCGGGTGCGGATCCTGGTGGACGGCGAGACCCCGAGCTGTACGTGCTGCAGCTCTGCGCGACCCCCCCGGGGCCCCCGGCGGCGCGGGGCTCTGCCCGGCCCGCAAGGCGCTCAAGGCGCTGCTCAAGGAGACGGAGAAGGACTGAAGAAGCGCAGCCAGCGGCACGGGGAGGTGTTGGGGGCCCGCCCGGAGCCCCCCGCGGGCGCCGCCGGCCCTCCCGGCGCCGGGCCGGCTCGGGACGAGGAGCCGGAGCGGCAGTGCCCGATCTGCCTGGGCGAGATGCGCGGGCCGCGCACGCTGGAGCGTGCCGGCACTCCTTCTGCGGGGAGTGCATCGCGGGGCGCTGCAGGTGCGCTCCGCCTGCCCCGTCTGCGGCCGCTTCTACGGGCAGCTGGTGGGCAACCAGCCCCCGACGGCCGCTGGTGGTCACCCGCGACGCCGCGCTGCCCCTGCCCGGCTACGAGGCCTTCGGCACCATCATCACCAGTACGTCTTCCGCCGGCGTGCAGGGGTGAGTGCGGCACGGCGGGGCGCGGGGGTGGCCTCAAATCGGGCCGGGTGATCCCAGATCCCGTGGGGTGGATGGCCCTGACCCAGCCCTGTGCCCCCAGTGCTCCAGTGGGTACCCGAATGTCCCGGGTGTGCCCCCAATGGCCCCGGGTGCCCCAAATCCTGCTGAGTGTCCCCAGCATCCTGGTGTCCCGAGACCGTGATGGTGTCCCAAACCGGTCCTATAGCCCTGGTTGCCCCCAAATGCTGGTCCAGCTCTGTGTCCCCAACACCCCTGGGTGTCCCCAATCCTGATGAGTGCACCTGTCCATGGTCTGTGGCCCTGGCAGCCCGGGTGTCACCAAATCTCCTGGGTGGCCCTGGCACAGTACTGTGTGCCCAACACAGTCCTTATGCCCTGGGTGTCCTCAAGTACCCCTGAGCCAGCTCTGTGGCCCCTATGCCCCTGGGTGCCCCCAAACCCTGCTGGGTGTGCCCAGCGCCCCTGGGCTGTCCACACATCCTGATAGGTGTTCACCAGGTGTCCCCAGATCCTTTGGGTGTTGCTGGCATGCCTGGTGCCCTCAAATGCCCATGACACAGCCCTGTGTCCCTAATACCCCTGGGTGCTCCAAACCACCGCTGGGTGCCCCCAAAACCCTGCTGGGACCCCCAAAACCCTGCTGGGTGCCCCCATCCTGTGCCCCCAGCCCTGATCCTCATCCCTCCATCCCTTCTGTCCCCCATCCCTTACCCCCCACCCTCCAGTCAGGTGAAGTGTCCCCAGACCTTTCCCCTGTCCTCCTGTCCTCTTGTCCCTTACCTGGTGTGTGTCCCCCTCCATCCCCTGTGCAGGTGGAGCACCTGAACTCGGGGGTGCAGCACCTGGGCACCGCAGTGGCACCTGTCCCCCGTGCTCCCATCACTTCTGCCCCCTTCCCGTGGCCCTGAACCTGGGGTGCAGTACCCGGGCACCACCTGGGCACTGACACCTGTGCCCTGGGCCCTTCCCTGCCACTCGGAACCCTGCGCAGGTGGAGCACCCGAACCCGGGGGTGCGGGTACTACGGGCACCACGCGCGTGGCGTACCTGCCCGACTGCCCCGAGGGGAACAAGGTGCTGGGGCTGTTCCGCAAGGCCTTCGCCCGCTGCCTAACCTTCACCGTGGGCACCTCGCGGACCACCGGCCGTGCAAACGTCTCACTGGAACGCATCCACCACAAGACCAACTGCACCGGCGGGCCCCAGCTGTGCGGGGGGCACCTGGGGGGCGGGGGGGCACCCGGGGGTACCTGGGGACACCTGGGGGGTACCTGAGGGTTGGGACAACATCCACCAGGCCACTGCCGCACCAGCTGTGCAGGGGGGGTCTGGAGGCACCTGGGGGCGTGGGGGGACACCTGGGAGGGCACCTGAGGGGTTGGGGAACATCCACCACGAGGCCAATGGCAGCAGCGGTGCGGGGAGGGGGTGCTGGGGGGCTGGGTGGGGTACCCGGGTGGGGGGGGCAGGAGAATGGCTGAGGGGGGGAGCCCCCCGCGGGGCGGGGCACGGCCTGACTTACCCCCCCTTTGCCCCCAGGTTGGGTACACCGACCACACGTACCTCCGCCCTGGGTGCAGAGAGCTGCGGGCCAAGGGCATCACCGAGGACTGAGCGGGGGGGCAGGGCCCCCTCCCGGGCAGGGGGATCCCCCCACGCACCGGGACCCCCCAGGATCACCCCGGGCAGCGAGTACCCCCCCGGAGCCTCCCTGGGCAGCGGGGCCTCCCCAGACAGCAGGACCCCCAGGCAGGGGGATCCCCCCATAAATGGGGACCCCCGGGGCAGGAGGAGCACCCCCCTGGGCAGAGCGACCCTCCCACTCAACGGGACCCCCCATGCAGGGGGACCCCCCCATTCAACAGGACCACCCCTGGCAGGGGGAGCCCCCCGGGCCCCCTGGCTGGCAGTGGGGGGCACAAGGACGGGGCCTGGCCCCGCCAAGGGGGCTGGTGCCACACGGCCCCCGCAGCACGGACAGACAGACCCCTGTACATAGCCCCGACCCCCAGGACGGACGGGGGGATCCCTGCCCCCTGCCCCCCAGCCCCGGGGGGGTCCACCCTCGGGGAGGTTATTTATTTTTTATTTCCCCCCCAGGTCTGTAACTTTGATCCAATAAAATATGCAATGGATTGAGGGGTGCTGAGGGGGCTGGGGGAGGTTGGGGGGCTTTTGGGGTCTTACGGGATTTTGGGGTGGGATATGGAGGTGGAATGTTGGGGTGAGGACGTTGGGATGGGGGCGTCAGGGCATTGGGATGGACATGGGGACGTAGGAACAAGGGCATGGGACAGCAGTGATGGCACACTGGCCTGGGGCTGTGTGGATGGGACACCTGGATAAGAAGTTGGGACACTGGGATGGGAATGTGTGACTGGGGCATGGGGCTGGGATCTGAGCTGGGGACGGTGGCAGGAGACCCCAGGTGGGGACACTGGGCTGGAAAACCAGGATGAAAACACTGGGATGCGACACTGAAATGGGACATTGGAATTTTGGCATGTGGGCACTGGGCTGGGCCCTGAGATCAGGGGGGTATTGGGGTGGGACAATACAGAGTCATGGAGTGGACTGGGTAAAGGGGACCCTAAAACCCATCTGGTCCCACCCCCTGCCAGGGGCAGAGACACCTCCCACTGTCCCAGGCTGCTCCAAGCCCTGTCCACCTGGCCTTGGACACTCCCAGCCACAGCTGCTCTGGGAAATCCATTCCAGGGCCTCTCCACCCTCACAGGGAGGAATTCCTTCCCCATATCCCATCCATCCCTGCTCTCTGGCAGTGGGAAGCCATTCCCTGTGTCCTGTCCCTCCATCCCTTGTCCTCTCCAGCTCTCCTGAGCCCCTTTAGGCCCTGGAAGGGGCTCCAAGGTCTCTCTGCAGTGAGGTGAACACCCTCAGCTCTCCCAGCCTGGCTCCAGAGGGGCTCCAGGCCTCGGAGCAGCTCCATGGCCTCCTCTGGACTGGCTCTAGCAGCTCCTCATCCTCCCTGTGCGGGACCCCAGGGCTGGAGCAGTCTGCAGGTGGGCTCTCACCTGCGCAGGGCAGAGGGGCAGAACCTCCCTCCCCTCTGCCCACGCTGGGGCTCAGCCCAGGCTTGGGGGGCTCTGGCTCCAGCTCTCGGCCCCCGGCACCCCCAGGTCCTTGTCCCAGGGCTGCTCCCTCTGCTCATCCCCCTGGATCCATCCCGGGGCTGGCCCTGACCCAGGGGCAGCACCTGCCCTTGGCCTTGTCAAACCTCAGGAGATTCCCACAGGACGCTGCTCCAGCTTGTCCAGGTCCCTTGGGGTGGCCCTGTCCTTCAGCAGTGTCACTGTCCCGCAGCTCAGTGTCACTGCCAAGGTCCCCTGGGTCCCTCTGTCACGGCTGAAGGTGTTCAGTGACACTGACCCCCGAGGGCACCACCGCCCCTGATGTCCATGGGGACTCTGAGCCCACGACCCTTGGGATGTGACTGCAGCTAATTCCACATCCCCCAAACATCCAGCCCTGGGATCCACCTCCCCGGGGGGATGCTGGGGAATCCTGCCAAAAGTTTTGGGAATTCCAAATGAATGAAATCCCTGTCCCTTCGCTGTCCTGATGGGGTCACTCCCTCAGAGGCTACTGGGCAGGACCTGGCCTTGGTTGGGCAGAGCTGGGGTTCCCAAATCCCAAATCCCAAATCCCCTCTCTGTTCCCTCTGTGCCTCAGCAGAACCTTCCCAGGAGGATCCAGCCCAAGACCTCCCAGGACCCTCCTCTCCATCCTCCCCAGAAATGGGGACAACGTTTCCCTTTTTCAGTCGACTGGAATTTCACCTGCCTGCCAGGTGTCCTCTATTTCTACTTCCATAGGGGATGGGGAGGGTCTATAAGGGATATGGGGCATTATAGGGGATATGGGGAGGCTACAGGGGGCTATAGGGGATATGGGGGGGCTATAGCAGATATGGGCAGCTATAGGGGATATGGGGGAATTACAGGGGATAAGGATGGGCTATAGGGGATATAGGGGTCTGTAGGGGATATGAGGGGGTTTAGGGGATATGGGGGAATTATAGGGGATAAGGACGGGCATTACGGAGTATGGGTGTGGCTATAGGGGATATGGGGGGCTTTAGGGGATATGGGGGAGTTACAGGGGATATGGGAAGGTTATAGGGGATTCAGGTGTGGCTATAGGGAATATGGGGCTCTACAGGGGATGTGGGATCCGGGGCATTCCCCAGCCCAGCCCTGTTCTGCAGAACCCAGCAGGGAGTGTGGCTGGGCCGGAGCTGGGCTGGGCTCAAGGCTGTGGGGAGAGCCCCAGAGCAGCCGAGCCCTGGTACAGCCCCCAGCGGGTTCCCCCCTCTCCCAGAGCCCCCCAAATCCCCCCGGGCTCAGCTGGCTCCTCTCCATGGACATCCTGCAGGGCCATGGATCAATGGATCTCCTGGTTCTGCCGGGACAGGGCTGGGGTTGGCAGCATCGGGAGGGGCCTGGCTGGGACCGGGGTGGTTCTGTGTCCTGGGTTGTAGTTTAGGATGTATTCTATCACCATCTTCAGTTAATGGCCCATCAATGCCTTGTGCATGACTCGGAGATAACTCCCTCTGGGAGTTATCTCTCTCTTTAATGGGCCATCAAGGCCCTCTTCCATGACTCATCATCCCATTGTGAGATGCTCCGCCCATGGGGAAGAGCCAAGCATTCTCACCTGGATATAAGCTGGGATTTGGGACAGTAGAAGCAGCCCTCACCCACTGGATTCCCAGAGGACCGGAGCTACCAGACCTTTCTACAAGATTTCTGTTTCAGGAAGACCACCTGGTCTGGACTGTTTCCATCACCCTGATCAGGTTGTATTCTGACTCTGTCAGTGGTTTTTCTTTTTGTATTTATTTTATTTTATTTTATTCTATTTTATTTTCCTTTTCTTCTCATTAAATTTTATTTCTGACTTAGAGCCTCTCACTTGGTTTGTTTTCAAAACCACAACATTCTGTCCCACCTCAGGGGCCGGGATTCAATTCCAGGGACAAGGGGCTCCTTCCCTCAAGTGATGGCATGAGGGAACAGTCAGGAGTTTTTTGTTGTCAGGGATGTTTGTCCATGTAAATAATTTCTTTTCTTTTGCCTTTGGTTATCAATATTGGCGCTGTTCCTGTTCCTTCTCTTATCCCATTGCTGTTTCCAGTAAATCGTTTTTATCTCCCCCTGGGATCTTTGCCTTTTGTGCCTCCAGTTGGAGAGTGTTATAAGTGCATATTATATTACTGGCTTTTCACAAATATTAAAATGAATGCTATGTGTATAATGTTGGAAAGCTTTGCTGTATTAATATAGTTTATTTTATTTCTGCTATTAAAAAAATTAGAAATAGTAGTGTGATAAATATATCTATATCTTTATCTATATCTATATCTATCTATAGAAATAGTAGTGTGATAAATATATATATTTCTTAGGCTATAGCATAATATTAAAATAGAAACTATGTGATGTAAAATGCTTTTCGTAGTTAACTCGGGGAATCATAAAGATAATCAGGAAATTCACATTCTTGGATTATCCTCTTCTGGATGAAGATAACAGCGACAGACACCAGAACCCCAAAAGAAGAATTTATTGTCTCTCCATTATCAGGGAGTTGGGGACAGAGAGGAACCACAAGGAGAAATGGAATGGGGATAAGTTGGGGGTTGAAACAAAACAAAAAAAAAAGTTTGAATAATGCATGGAGAATTATGAATATGCTACAGGATGGTGCATTTAAAGAAGAGTTTCTGAGTTGGTGTGTGCTCTTGGCTGAATGCCAAACACCCAGCTGGGGTAAACCTTTGTTTTATTCTGTCTCCTAGTTGTCTTTTCATGAAACTATTTAAATTTTACCGAGAAAGGGACCCTCATTTTTCACAGAGAAGGATGGGGAGCAGTGTCTGGTTTGGAGTCTCCAAGTTGGGGAGCACCATCCCCAAACCAGTACAGCCCAAAGTCGGACACGAAGGGTTGAGACAGCCACAGATCTGCCCAGAGCAGGCTGGAAACAGCCCTGACCTGGGGTCTGTGTGCTTGGTGCAGAGCCCTGGGCACAGGGCTGGCTGTGCTCACCTGGGTGTGGGTCCAAGCCTGGACACATTTCCACATTCCCCTTTTCAGAGCAGGGACAGGGCTCAGGGTCACTCTGTTGCTGCTCTGTGGGATTTGAGGTCATGACATGAGAACATCCAGCGCAGTCAGGGACACTTGGGCTGAGTGTTCAGAGCTGCTCCCTTCCTCTGGCCTCGGGTTCCACTCTGGGAACCTTGATAATCATCTCCATCTCAGGGGGAGAGATGGGAGGAGGATTCTCCCCAGACTTTCACCCCCTTTAGCTCCTTCAGGCCTCTTACAGCAGCTTTGGAGAATCCAGAATTGCCTTCGGATGTCAGGGAAGGCCTGTTCCTGGTTCTGGTTCTGCCAGCTCACAGCAGATTTGGAGTCAAGAAGGAGATTTCCAGGGAGGTCCAATGTGGGCCTGAGAGATTTCAGCCTGCTGGCAGCTGGGAACTTTTTCCCAAGGAAAAGTTTCTCAAGAAAGCGTCTTCTCAAAACCATCTTGGCAAATAACATTCTTTCTCCAAACAATCTTTCTCCAGAGGTTTTGCTGTTTCTCTAGTTTAACCAAGAGGATTAGAGAGGTGTCATTCCTATTCACACCAATCATGTCACGTCTGTATCGGAACACCTTATAAAAGGTACTAAGAATTTAGACAATAAACCCTTCTTTTCTATGCTCTTTGCCTTCTGAAATACTTGGAGTCTTTTGTGTCCTACAGTGACAGGCCCAAGGGTGGGGAGTCGTGGAATGCAGGACAAAACTGGCCAGGATTTGGGGGAATTCTCTGCTCCAGTGGTTTGGAAGTTCACTCCTGAACAACTGCAGTGATAAAGTGATAAAATATATGAGGGGAAAAGGTTTTGTCAGCAACTCCCTGCAGTGAGCTGGGCCCTGGCTGTGATTCACTGGACTCTGCTGGGCAGCACCTCAGGGGAGGAGGAGGAGGAGGAGGAGGAGGAGGAGGAGGAGGAGGAGGAGGAGAGCAGAGCCAGAGGCACCGTGGCCACTCCAAGCACAGCTGAGCCCGAGGAACAACCCGCGCCAGGAGCAGCCACCCCAATACTGCAGAGGAAATCCCAGACCAGACCAGTTAACTTAAGGAGGGATGAAGAAGAAGCAGGGCCCTCTCAACCCAAGGAAGAGGCAGAGCCAGAGAGAATTCCTCCTGCAATTCCTGTTCCCAGGAGTCCTGTGGGATAAGGAGGAGATTTCAACCCCTCGTGCTCCAGGGCTGGGATGTTGTGGATGTGGAACTGGACAGGAGAGAAGCCACTGGGATCCTGTCCTGGGATGTGAGCACTGACAAGGGGCTTGGGAAGAGGATAGAGGCTCCCAGCCCCTGGAGGAGGCTCCTGTCAAGAGTGACGGAAAGGTGACCCCTCAGGGATGATCTCAGAGTGCCTCCAGGCAGCTGGAACACTGGAGAAAGGTGTCCAGGGCCCGAGGGAGCTGGCTTTGCTTCAGGGGGCTGCAGCAGTGAGCAGTTGCCTGTGGGTCCAAGTGAAGCCCAGCACACACAATCCAAGGCTGGAGGTTTTTTGGAATGCTGTGCCCCAGCTCCCGGCAGCGATGCCAATGGAAGCAGCAGAAGACACATTGCTTCACCTGAGCCCCCAGCTCCAGCACAATGGGGATCATCCTTGTTCCTCCCTGCTGATGGGTGTGGAAGGACAGTCCA
This sequence comes from Sylvia atricapilla, assembly GCF_009819655.1. Taxonomy (NCBI): domain Eukaryota; kingdom Metazoa; phylum Chordata; class Aves; order Passeriformes; family Sylviidae; genus Sylvia; species Sylvia atricapilla. The sequence continues at coordinate 957,161 of NC_089168.1, forward strand.
AGACCTTGGGCAGAGTTGAAAGGCTCAGGCAAATCAGGAAATGTCCCTGTCCTGTGGGAATGCACCCCACAGCAGCAGGGGTTTCCATATCAGGCAAGGATTTGGGGGTTGTTGGGAAAGATGAAAGTTTAAAAAAGGAAAACTTTAAAGACAGGAATGCTGAGCAGAAGGCGCTCTGAATGTAAAACCTGTAAGTGAAATAGAAGTGAAAGCGAGTTTTGATATGGAAGAATGTCTAAAGGATGTCTAAAGTTAGAATTGCTGAGCCAGTTGTCACTGGACAATTAAGAAAGCACAGGTTGAGTTGAGTTGGAAGGAGGTTTTATGGCTGGAGCAAAGGATACATTGACCACAAACCGAGATGTTCTTACCAAGCAGAATTAGGTCTTAAGGAAAGCAGAAGATACTGTAAGCAAACAAAAAACATGCTTTTACCAAGTAGAAAAAAAATGTCTAAGAATTTTCCACTGCAAGAACACTGAAAAACAACTTTAAGCTTAAACTGTAAATAAAATGCTAATGATAGTAGCTCTGATAGGCTAAAGGTAATGGTAAAGGTGTTGTGTATGATGTTGATTGACTTTTATGTATTAAGATGCTCAGCAAAGAAAACTATATAATCGTCATGACCAGAGCTACCTGGGCTTCAGGCATGCCCAAGCTGTGGCTGGCAGCTCTGTCACCCACCACCAGGACTGCTGTAACATCTTTGACACAATAAACAGCACTTTGAAGAGCCGCCTCTTGTCCCAACATCCTTCCTGGAGGCATCTACAGGGTTTCACTCTTTGTCTCACTTATAAGGTAAAACCCTAAAGGCTTTGACACTTTTCTTACCTTATTTGGGTAAGAAAATACCAATAAGTACCTTATTTGGCCGTGTGGCAGCACAGAGACATCTGGCTGACTTTTATAGAGCTGCACCTCAAAACCTGTTGCTATTCCTCTTGGGCGGGATGCCAAGAAATATCCTCATATTTTACATATTTAAAAGAGAGCACAAAGGCCCTCGATGCATTTTTGGGGTGTTGTAGCAGGTGCAAGGATCCTCCTTGTGCCTGGCACGGCTGTTCTCCTTTGTTCTCTATGGTTTGTTATTTTCATCTTAATTAAAACATTTTTGCTTTTCAAAGCACACCTCCACTGATGGCTTGTTAATTTTTTAAGCCTTTCTGGGGCTGCTGGCCAACCCCCGAGGTGACTCTGGGTCACCCAGGGGTGACACCCTGGTGTGGTGAAGCATCTCCCAGCCCCGAGTGGGCATCTCTGTATAAGGACAGAGCTTCAGTTTACCTTTAGACATTTGTGGAGGTTTAATGAGAAAGTTCTGTGCCCTTCTCACTGTAACTTGCTCAGAGCAGCTGGTGGAGACCTTGTCACTGTTCTTCAAATGCTGTGCCTCTCCCTACGGCAGCAAGCCAAACTGTCCCTCCTAAAACGTGGAATATTTAGGAAGAAGCACAAAGGAACCAAAGGGCTTCTGAGAGCGTTTCTAGCAGGGTGTCAGAGGTTTCCTCAGACAACTGTGCACGGATTTTTTTATTTTTTGCTTTCTGTAACGTTTGTTATTTTTCACTTATTAAACCTTTTACTTTACAAAACACCTTTGAAGAGCAGTCTCGCCAGGATTATTTTAAGTCTCTCTGTAGGGGCTGGGCCCTCAGAGGTTGATACATGAACACCTCTAACACTCTGGCCGCTGTTGTGCTGTATCAGCCCGGCTCCCCACTGCCCCACCAGTATGGCCCAGTCTCTGCTACTGGGAGAAAATAAAATCTTGCCCATGGCCAGAATGGAACGAGCTACGTGAAGATTTATCAAGTCTCTGAGGGTGTCCTGCACTTCTCCGAGTGGCTTAATAATAGTGAGACAACTTCTCTGGACATGCTTTGTAAAAGAGAAGGTTTTAATAATGACAAAAAATAATAAACATTCTAGAACAAAGAAACACGAGTCAAACGCAGTGCAGAGAAGACTCTGACACTGATAAAGGCAGGCCAAAAAAGCAATTGAGCTCTTTGTGCAGTCTTGATAGTACCCGATGGTCCAGGTGGGCTCTTGGACACCTTGCCCAAGGAAATTGGCAACAGGCTTTGAGGTAAACCTCTAAAACCCAATCGGTGTCCCTGCGCTGGCACCAGTTACACTGAGGCAGCCTTGGAAAGTTCTAGTTAACTTCCTTACCCGTTTGGAGGTAAACTGAAACTCTTTCCCATATATAGGATAATTTGCATGGATGTGGAAATGCATTATAACACTGACTGCCTCCTGCTCGAGAGAGAGGGGACACCCCACGAGGTCACCTGTGGTTTACAGAGGGGACACCCCACGAGGTCACCTGTGGTTTTACAGAGGGGACACCCCATGAGGTCACCTGTGGTTTATAAAGGGGACATCCCATGAGGTCACCTGTGGTTTTACAGAGGGGACACCCCATGAGGTCACCTGTGGTTTATAAAGGGGACATCCCATGAGGTCACCTGTGGTTTTACCTGCATGACACAGAGGGGCCCCGAGGGGCTGGGACCTCTGGTTGGTGTTCACCGAGGTGAGCAGTGACCATGACCAGCCCTGAGCCCACTCCCCCAGCCAGGAGGGGAAAGGGACAGTGGGGTCCCCTGGACTGTGCAGCTCCATGATCTGGCACAGCAGGGCCACAGCAGCACGTGGCTTTGGCTGGCGCTGTCACACAGCGTCACCTTGTTATAAATATATTCTATGATTGGCTTTTCACAAATATTGAAATAAATACTGTATGTGTTATATTAGAAAGTTATGTTGTATTAATATAATGTGTGCTTAAACTGTCTGTTTGGCTGGGATAACATCCAGTGAACGTGTAAAGAAGACCCTGCTATTGATAAACCAACCATCAGCATCTCCCATCTGAAGAAAGCACGGACCGAGGCCCAATCTGCAGGTGATAATGAGGACACAGCCAAGAAACACGCAGCTCTAAAAAGGCGGACCCAAGCAGGGGCCATGCAAAACAGTCCCTGGAATATGGAAACTAGTTTATGGAGAAATATGACTATTCAACACACTGATGCAATAGAAAGGGCCTCTGAAATAGCAGGTTGTGGGCTTGGTTGAATGCTAAGTCACCCCGCCAGCTGTACTTCCTTTTACTTAATTTCCTAATTGTCTGATTTTTTTTTTAATTATTAAACTTATTTATTAAAATTTACCAGGAACTGAACTCTGTTTTTCACCCCCTGATGCCATGAGGATCTGTGGGGGCAGAATCCATCTCTGTTCCTGGGGTGACAGGGGGCCCCAGCAGGGACTGTGCTGGAAGCTGAAGTGACCCCAACTGCAAACCCCGCCCTGTGACTGGTACAGAGGCCACCTTGGATTTCCTCAGGAGAGGGCATTTCAAAAACCCAAAATGATGCCTTAGGATTTAGTTTTTATATTTTACAGATCCTGTACTGCTTTAGTGTGTAACTCTCAAACTCCACAGCCTGTCAGCTGTTGTTCTCCCATTTTATTGAGACAAAACAACTCCTCACGAGGCCTGTGGTGCAAGTACATATTCCATCATTGGCTTTATGCGAATATTAAAATGAATATATTATGCTGGAAAACTTTGTTGTATTAATACAGGTATTTTTATTAACAAAACTTAGAAAGAGTAGTATGATAAACGCATTTCTTGGGCTATAGCACGGTACTAAAATAAAGACTGCTTTAGTAAATATAACCCAAGGAATGCAAAGATAATCAGAAACTCCCACCCCACATTCCTGGATTATCTTATCCAGATGAAGATGACACTGACCAGAGCTCCAGGGGAGGAATTTTTTGAACCTCTGTTATCTGGGAGTGTGAAACTTGGTAGAGCCACTGGAGAATCAATTTGCAGGACGGAATGGTTGGGGAGGGGGGCAAGTTGAAATTAAGCAGAAACATGCAAACTCAAGAGGAACATTTGAATCATGTATGAGAATTTATGAATATGTAACAAGTTGACGCTTTTAAGGAATGAGCCTTTGTTAGCAAATCATGTTTTTTGGCTGAATGCCAGGCACCTGGCCATTTAACCATTTTGCTTTATTCTGTCTCCTAATTATCTTTTTATTAAACTTTTAAAATTTTACCAAGAAAGTGACCCTGGTTTTTCACAGCCTGTACCTCAAGGACACCTCACTGTTTCAGGCCCCATAAAGTACAAACAAAAGTGAGCTGGGGAGGAGCAAACTTTGGGTAGATGGTTTCGTTACCTGAAGCTGTAATCAGAAAATTAATCCCCAATATGCAAAGGGGCCAAACTTACAAAAGTGTGAAAAACTCGTGACCATGGTCCACCTTGGGTGTAACCCCTCTTGGAGGCTTTTGACTGCCCAAGGTGCAGCAACTAAAGGCCTTTAATAAATACCCACTTTTATTCTCTTAACCTTGTCTGGCCTCTGTCCTAGGTAACCACTCCAAGGCATCACAAGGGACGTGGGTGGCCTTTGGGGCCAGCTGCTGTGGGGACAGAAGGCATCATTACAAACTGAACACCTTGCCTGTCTCTCAGAGCACCCTCCTGTCCTTGGGGCTGATGAGGGCTGAAGAAGAGCAGGTACCAACCACCACCACCTTGGCAGCCCCACACCCACCACGGCTGCAGGATCCCCACCCCTGGAAGATCCATGAATGGGAAAGCCAGGGAGAGCTCAGCAAGGCTCACTCACCCTCCAGGAGACCCACACGGCCTGGGAGTGTCCAGTGGAGATGGACACCGACAGTGGAGTGGCCTGAATGAGGTCACACCACCACTGAGACCTGCTGTGCTGGCCATGCTGCAGCTCCAGGATGGTCTGTCCAAAAAATGCTTCTTCTATTCCATCTGTTGAAACTGGTTGGGGAAGGGTTTTCTTTCTCTCTTGTATCTCCAGGGGGAGGGGGCGGCTCCCTTCTGATAATGGTTCTAAAACCAGGTGGGGGATTGTTCCTTATCTCTTTCCACCCTCGGGGGATGTCTTTTGGTAATGGGCTGTTAAGGCTCACCAATGACATCAAACATTACATTCAGTGTTCCTTATCTCCTCCATGGAGATATCTTCTGTTAATGGGCCATCAAGGCTCACCAATGACATCACACATTACGTCATCCCATTGTGAGGTGCTCCACCCAATGGGGGGAGCCAAACTGTTCCTACCTAGATAAAACCTGAGATGTAGGAGCACCAGGTCCTCTGGTTTTCCACTGGATTCCCAGAGGAGGACTGGACCCATCTTGCCATTACTGGACCCTTTTTTACAGGGTCATCCCTACTCCAAGAGAACCACATCTGCCACTCCAGGAGGGCTCACTTTGGGCGACTTCCAACACCCAACAGGGCATCAGCTTGTATTTCTGACTCTGGCAGGGTTTCTAGGATTTTTTTGGGTTTGTTTTGTTTCCTTGTCTTTTGTACTATTACATTTGTATTCTTAGTATTTTTAGTAACGAACTGTTATTCCTATTCCCAAATTTTTGCCTGAAAAGCCTTTAATTGCAAAATTATAATAATAATTTGGAAGAGGGGGGGATTTACATTCTCCATTACAAGGGAAACTCCAGCTTTCCCTGGCAGACACCCGTCTTTCCAAACCAAGACAGAGTCTAAGTGCTGTCACCACAGGCATTGCTGATGCATTTTTCCGCATTCCTCTGAGGGCAGAGTGCAGGCCAAGGTTTGCTTTCACCTGGAGGGACGTGCAGTACCCCTGGCACCAACTGCCCCAGGGGTGGAAACAGCCACACCGTCTGCCATGGACTGATCCAGGCTGCACTGGAGAAGGGAGAGGCTCCAGGACATCTGCCGTACATCGAGGACACTGTGGGGGGGAACACGGCAGAGGAAGTTTTTGGGAAAAGGGAGATCATCCACCTCCTCCTGAAAGCAGATTTTGCCTCTGTACAAAGTAAAGTCAAGGGTCTGCTCAGGAAATTCAGTTCCTGGGGGTGAAGTGGTGACATGGACACAGCCAGATTCCAACAGAGGTGTTAATAAGATAAACTGCTGTGTCCCCACTGAGCAGCAAGGAAGAAACAGAGGCTTTCCTGGCGCTGTGGGGTTTTGGAGGATGCACATCCCAGATCACATCCAGACTGTCAGCCTTGTGACAGAAAAGAAGGAGGATTTCCCGTGGGCCCTGAACAACTAAGAGCATTTGGTCAGATCAAACAGATTGTTCTGCAGGAGCTCTTGGGCCAGTCAGGATGTGAAGAATGTGCCCTACCCCAGGGCCAAGGAGAATGGTCCTGCCTGGAGCCTCTGGCAGGAGGGATTTGGGGACACCCAAGGGAGACCTCTGGGGTTCTGGATTTGGGGATACAGAGGACCCAAGGCCTGCTACACCCCAGAAAGGGATCTGAGCAACCTACGAAGGTGTTTGAGCTGCCTCAGACATGATGGGCACTGAAGTGCTGCTGGTTGTGGCACCCAGCTGCCAGTGCTGGGCTGGATGTTCACAGGGAAAGCGCTTCTCACAAACCATGCAGCTGATGCTGGTGGAGCAAGTGGATTGCACTGATTACACAGAGAGCTCAGACAGGAAATCCTAATCCTGGGAATCATCACAAACTGGCCTGAAGGTGAAAATTTCAAATTATTTTCATCAGAGAAGGTGCTGAGGAGGTCCCACCACATAACCAGCTACTGGGGAGCAAGACATGATGCACTCCTCACTGCTAGATCCTGCAGGGACCAGCAGGAGATGGAAAGCTGCTGTACAGAGCCCCGTGCAGTGAGCTGGGAAAGCTGCTGAGGGACACGAGGGATCGAGTCAGGGTTGCAGAGCTGGAAGCCATCCAGCTGTCTTTGGATATTGCTGAGCAAGAGAAGAGAATTGTGGATGATAACAGACGCTCTGTGGGAGTGGCTGGCACCATGGAAAAAGGCCAAAGGCCAGCAGGTAGCACAGAGGGAAACTCATCTGGGCTGCCCAAGGTGGCAGGGCATCACTGCCCAGGTGGAGGAGGTGACCATGAAAAGCCATCGTGTACCTGAGAGTCGCAGTGATGGGGAGCAGCACAACGGCCAGGTGCATGGGGGCTGAGATCCAGGTGTGACAGGGACATCTGGGCTGGCGGCACAAGGGACAGTCATTTCCAGCTTGGCGTGCCCGTGATGCCTCAGGTCATCGGGGAAGAAATGCCCCATCCTGAGGGGCTTGTGAGGGAAGGATGGAATTAGCCAGGGCTGCTGCATCCGTGTGGTCCACAGCTGGGAAAAGGGAGCTGCAGTCGAGCAGGGCCAAGCGGGTGAAGCCCCCGTGGTCTGGGGGCAGTGACCCCAATCTCAGTGTAGGGCCTGGCACACCGATGGCATCACAGCACCTCAGAGCCACCAAGGCCGGCACCATGGGCTGGGAATGGCAGGAGCCTCCAGGGGATGGCTGAGGATGGAGCCCGAGCATCCCACCACTGCCTGGAACAGCAGCCGAGTAGCCTGGGCCTTGGAAAACGAGTCCCATGGCAGCACAGCAGAGTTGGAAGAACAGAGGCAGACAATTGGACTCATTTCAAGAATGGCCCCATGGACACCTGGGCCAGAGAGCTCGGGGTCGGCTGGGGTGTCACAGCCCCATCAGCCACAGCCCTGGGGGACTGGAATGGTGCCGTGGGCTGTAAAAACCACTGAAGGCAGCGCAGGTGGGACCCTCAAACCCTGGGATGTGCAGTTAGGGAAGGTCACCTGGTCAGGGAACAGCCGAGGCTGCACCAGTGGAACCAGCCCTGCCCAGTGCGAGCCCCAGGTGCCACAGAAGGGAACAAAGTCCCCGTGGTGCACATGAGGAATGTGTCAGGGAAGAGTTTGAATCAGTCCTGCCTCAAGCAAAGGTGTTTAGGGTTAGCTTTGTTCTTTTCTCACTCTAAATAATTTTTTCCCCATAAGTTACTAGGAGACTAAATACTGGATGCTTAAGGGTGCTTGACCAAAAAGAAGGAGGTGGCAGAAAGTTCGGAGGGGGAGATAAGGTGAGTTTTGGAGCAGGTAAAGGACAGAGCTGGAGGAAGTTTCACGCTTTTGCTCTCGGTATCACATCGGAGACGACACAGCCAGGCTGCTGCTTGCTGCAGGATGGGTTCACTGTCACTACAAAGCTCGGCCCTGGAACTCTACCATCACCTGCTCATGTGCCCAGGAATTCTGAGCTCCTCTGCCGCCGTGCTGGAGCTGAGCCAGCCCTGCCCTGCCCATCACGGCTTCTTCAGGCTGCTGCTCTTGCTACAGTGTGACCCTGCACCCCCCTGCCCTGCTGGGACATCCTGCCATCCCAGCCACCAGCCCGGGACTTCTCCACTGTTCCAGCTTGGTGCTCTGAGGATCCTGCAGAGGCACCAATACCAAACTGCCCTGGGTTTTTGTAAAGCAAAGTCCTCAAGGTTCTTGGTACTGTTTTGTTATTAATGCTGTAGTTGTTTTTGTTTGCTTTGTTATATGTACTAGTAAAGAACTGTTATTCTTATCCCCATATCGCCTGAAAGTACCTTTAATTTTCCAAATCATAATAATTTGGAGGGAGGGGATTTGAATTCCCCATTCCGAAGGGAGGCCCTGCCCCTCCCTAGCAGATACCTGTCTTTCAAACCGAGACAAAAGGCAAACCCATCCTTTGGGATTGTTTCTGCTCGTGGACCAGGGTACACCTGGTGGGAGATGCAGAGGACAGGGAAACACAAATGTCCCTTGAGGGGCTTTGATTTTGGGGTGAGAACAGTCCGGAATGTTGAACTGTGACACGTTGGCTGTGGATCACACTGGCAGCGTTTGCAGTGGATGATGGGGATGGGCTGCTCCAGCTGGGAGCTCTGGATGCAGCCACCCGCTGACACACAGCAGCCCCGGTGTCCTGGGAGAGATCCAGGGTGGACACATTGACAGCCAGCACTGACCGACCTCAACAGACCCCTGGGCCAGCCAGGGACCGTGGGGATGGAACTCTGTGTAAATAAATACTGTGTATACTCCTGTGTGTATAAACAGGGGCATGGTGGGAACGTGGGAACCCCGGTGCGAGCTGGACGGTGCAGAATGAAGGACAAGTGGAAGGTGTGGAGTCAGGAGTGACACGGATGTGTGCAGTGAGGGGTGGGCAGTGTCCTGGTTGTGGCCAGGGTTGCTGTTCTGTCTGTCTCTTTATCTCCTTGCTGTTTCCACTAATTTCTTCTTTCCTCCACCTTTTTTTTTTTCCCTTTCTTCACCTTTTTTCACTGCTGCCTTTTGTGCCCCCAGCAGGGCCTGGGTGTGGTGTGGAGTGCGGGAGAGGAGGGCACGGAATTGAGGTCACATCTCAGAGTTACTGACTGATGAAATTAAAGGCCCCTCAGCGCCCCCAGCCTTGCCTTTTCCAGGTGAAATCTCAGGTACAACCTGCAAATAAAGGCCCTCCCCCTCCTCCAGGTGTGTCCCCACCCTGGGGTGCTCCACCTTTGACACCCCCTGAGGCATGGGGGATTTGGGGTGATTTGTGGACAAATTTTAGGTGATTTAGGTAACTAGTGGATGATTTTGAGGTAACTTTGGGGGGTGACGGGGTAATTTGGGTAAGATTCAGGTTTATGTCAAGGTGATTTTGGGGCCATCTTGAGGTGATTTGGCAGATTTTTGGAGGTGACTTTGGGGTAGTTTGGGGTGATTTGGGGGATTACTTGGGGGTGGTTTTGAGTGATTTTTGTGTGGTCTTGGGGATGATTTGGGGAGATGTTTGGGGTGATTTGAGGTGCTGCTCAGTCCTGGGGAAGTCGTGGGGTGACCCCCTGCACTGGCCAGATTGTCACCTGAGCCAGGACCTGCCTCACCTGGATCCCACCTTGGCTTTATTCAGATCAAATCCTTGGTTTATGTTGTCTTTTTTCTTGATTTTTTGCCTGGAAATGGCTGAGGCCGGTATTACCTGGAGCATCCAGGGATGAGGGATCTGGGGATGGATCTCCCTCACCTGGGCAGATCCCTCACCTGGACACCAGCCCAGAGCCACTTCAATCACTTCACATATTCAGCAGAAATAGCGAAATCTTTGCTTTTCTCCCCAAAACACGCAGCAACGTCTGTTCCCTTCCCCACCCCCCTGAGAGTTATTCCTTTATCCTCCAATTTTCCATAATTAAATCTGGGTCTGGAATTCTTGATGACCTTGTGAGGTCACTTCCCACCTGCACACACCTGGAGGCAACACCTGTCCCAGGTGGGTGAACACTTGGTGCCTCAGAGCTCCAGCAATGGAGCATCCTGTCCATGCCAGGAGTCACCTGGGGGAAGGGCTGCCAGGTAACCACACCTGGGGGCTCTCCAGAGGGTTTCCAGGTGTTCCCTGTGAGGAGGGTGGCCAAGTGACGACACCTGGGGGTTCCCAGGTGGCTGCTTGTGTCCTCTTGCTGGGAGTGGAGGGTCTCCAGGTGTGCTGAGAGGCTGCAGGTGCTCCTCAGCTGTCCCTCACCTGGCTCCCTATTTCAGGATGATGTGGTAGCTGTCGCTGGTTTCGGCTGCAAAGGAAGCCAAGGTCACCCCACAGCAGGTGAGGGAAGGTGGGGAGATCTAACACAGGTGTGGCCCAAACACAGCCCCAGGTACTCACACACCTTTCATGGTGTCCAGCACGAAGCAGGACTCATCCTGGAAGTTCTGGATCATCTGAAAAAAAAACCAACCCAAAACACCACCAAATTAGGGGCTGTTGGGAGGGGTTTGGGCTCCAAAGGGCTGGAGGTGCCCAGGTGGGTGCTCAGGTGGGTGCTTTGGAAGCACCAGCTGGTTTTATTTCACTCCTTCCTTGTGCCCTTCCCAACACCTGCACAGGTGATGATCCCTGGTGATCCCATTTCCCGAGGTGAACCCCCAGGGGCTCCCTCCTGCCTCCCCAGGTACCTGTGGGGCAGGTGGGCGTTACCTCGTCGCTGACCAGCACGTGGATGCCCGTGGGCCCCTGTTTGTAGATGTGCTGGATGTGCTGGGCGGGGACACGGAACAGCTGCGCCAGCTTCTCCGTCAGCTCAGCCGCCGTCAGCTCCTCCAGGTACACGGCGTGGTACACTGCAGGGAGAGCTCAGGTGTGTGCTCACACCAGGCACACTGCAGGGAGAGCTCAGGTGTGTGCTCACACCAGGCACACTGCAGGGAGAGCTCAGGTGTGTGCTCACACCAGGCACACTGCAGGGGAGAGCTCAGGTGTGTGCTCACACCAGGTACACTGCAGGGGAGAGCTCAGGTGTGTGCTCACACCAGGTACACTGCAGGGAGAGCTCAGGTGTGTGCTCACACCAGGTACACTGCAGGGAGAGCTCAGGTGTGCTCACAACTGCCCATGTGTGCCTCCCACGGCTGGGCTCACCTGTGCCTCAGAACAGGAACCTACCTATCACCTGTGTCCTGTGCAGGATTTACACACCTGGCCCCAAAACCCTCTCAGCCTCACCTGGCCTGCTCCAGGTGGGTTTTATTCCCAACAGGTGAGAATGCTGGAAAACCAGCCGCTCCCCAGGTACTGGGGGAAGCACCTGGGTTCTCACAGGTGTCCCCAGTCCTGGCTCACCACAGGTGAGATGTCAACACCTGTGTGGTGGCACAGAGGGAGGGAAATCTGGGGTCGGGGGTGGCATTTTTGGCACCTTGGCCTGAGGGGAGTGGGCAGGTCCCCCAGGTGTACAGAGAGCCCAGGTGAGCTCTGTGCTCACAGGTGGGGATAGAGGCAAGGGTACAGGTGAGCAGGGGTCAGGTGGGGAAGGGGCTCATCTCAGAGCACAGTGAGGCCTCATGTCAGAGCTCAGGAGGGGGTGGGGCCATTGGGTGCTGAGCACCTGTGGGCAGGTGCTCTGCTGGAAACAGCTGCCAGCACATCCCTGTTTCCTGAGCCCCCAGGTGTGATTCCAGATTCCCAATCCCCCCCAGGTGTGACCCAGACCCTCAATCCCCCCCAGGTGTGATCCCTGCTCCCCAATCCCTCCCCAAGTGTGATTCCTGCTCCCCCAAGCGTGACCAAGACCCCAAATCCCCCAAAGTGTGATCCCTGCTCCCCAATCCCCCCCTAGGTGTGATCCCCACCCCCCCCAAGGTGTGACCCCTGCCCCCTCACCAAAGAAGGTGCCGGCGCTGCCGTCGCCGTCCTCGTGCTCGTGCTGGGGGTCCCTCACCTGCTGGGACTCCTGGCACACGTAGATGGTCAGACGGGGCCGCACCATCCTGCAACAGGTGAGGGTCACCTGGGCTCCCCCTCCCCAGCCCCTGTCCCTGCCAGGTGTCCTCAGGAGGAGCTGGACAAGCTTCTCCCACAGGTAAACCCCTCTGGCTGTCTCCACCTGGCCGATCCCAAGGAGTCCCCTCAGGGTGACCCTGGGTCCGCATTCCATGGTGCCATGGGGCAGGAATTCCCACCTGGAATTCCCTCCCCTATCCCGGTATCTTGGATGGGGCTTCCCAGACATTCCCACCTGGACACTGTCCCTCTCAGCCTTCCAAAATGCACCAGGTGTGTCAAAGCCCTGGGGCAAGGCCCTGCTTTTGAGGGGAAGCCGTGAGCACCATCCCCTTTTTGGGAACTTTCTGGGCAGGTAACTGCACCTGCGTGGGTCACAGATCCTGGATCAACAGGAATTCCTGGCTTCTGCCCCATTCCTGGACTTCCAAAGTAAAATAATTCCTAATTCTTAATTCCTCTCTCCCACCTGGACTTCCATTCCCAAAGTTCCCCTAACTTGGGACGGGAAAAGACTGGGCCAGGTGTGTCCCAGCCCCTCCAGGTGAGTCCCAATCCTCCCAGGTGTATCCTGGCGCCCCAGGTGTGTCCCAGCCCACCCAAGTGAGCCCAAATCTCCCTGCAGGTGTATCCTGACTCCCCCCAGGTGAGCCCCAGCCCCTCACCTGCCCTTGAGGGCGTTGAAGAGCCGGATGCCGTCGGCGGGGCCGCAGATCTGGATCACGTCCTCCCGCGTCAGCTTCAGCAGATCTGCCCCTGTCAAACCCCCACGGGCCAAATTCACCCCGAATTCACCCAAACTCACCCCAAATTCACCCCAACTCACCCCGAATTCACCCAAACTCACCCCAAATGCACCCCAACTCATCCCAAATTTACCCCAAATTCACCCCAACTCACCCCAAATTCTCCTCTACTTGCCCAGAATTAGGATTTTTCACCTGCTTTTCCTCAAAATCAGCCTTTCCCAGCTTTGCTTTGTTTTCCCTCAAATTGCCATTTTTTGTTTTCTCCAAACCAGCATTTATTCAACTTCAAATTTCCTAAAATCTGCATTTTCCACCTCTCTTTTCTCCAGTTTTTATTTTCCAGCTCAGTTTCCCTCAAAATCATCACTTTCAGCCTTTTCCCCCCAAATCACCACTTTTTCAGCTTCATTTTCCCCCAAATCAGCAATTTGCAGCCCGATTTGCCCCAAATTCTACATTTTCCATCTCTGTTTTCCCCCACATCAGCAGTTTTCAGCTTGGTTATCTCAACTCGGCATTTCCCAGCTTGTTTTCCCCCAGATCAGCTATTTTTTGCTCCATTTTTCCCCAACTTGGCATTTTTTAGCTCAGCCTTCCCCCAAACTGCCATTTTCCAAGTTTACTTTACCCCAAATTAACATTTTTCACCTGTTTTCCAGAGTCAGGTTTTCACCTTAATTTTCTCCATAATTAGCATTTTTCATCTCAGTTTTCCTCAAAATCAACATTTTTCACCTTTTGTTTCCTCCCAAAATTGTAATTTTCCAGTTTCACTTTCCTTAAAATCAGCATTTTTCAGCCGATCATCTTTGCCTGAATTCAAGATTCTCCTCCTCTGTTTTCCCCAAAACCGGCATTTTCAGCTGTTTTTCCCCAAAACCAGCTTTTTATCCCCAAACATCCATTTTTCAGCTTCATTGTCCCCACATCATCCATTTTCACCTCCTTTTCCCAAAATTGCCATTTTCCAGCTCCATTTTCCCCAAAATCAGCCCCTCTTGTGTTACCTGTGCCAGGTGAGCTGGGGGAGGCAGGGCCAGGTGAGACATTAGATTGGCTTATAAAAACAGGGATTTGGGCAATCTCACCTGGCCCAGGTGAGGGGGTGGAGGTGACCCAGCCCAGGTAAGGGGAGGTGACCCAGCCCAGGTAAGGGGAGGTGACCCAGCCCAGGTGAGGAGAGGTTTCCCAGCCCAGGTGTGTAGAGGTGACCCAGCCCAGGTGAAGGAAGGTGACCCAGCCCAGGTGAGGGGCGGGACTCACCTGAGAAGTTCCTGAAGAGCCGTGAGAAGGTGGAGAAGCGGTTGCGGTGCAGCCACTGCTGCGCCTCCTGCGGGGTCCAGGTGGGCAGCAGCGTCTGGGGGGACAGGGGGGACACAGGTGCTGCCAGGTGACCTGGGTGACCAGGTCAAGTGTTTGCACTCAGCCAGGGGCACAGGTGAGCTCAGGCTGGGCCAGTACAGGTGTGAAATGACCCCCCCCCCCGAGCAGGTGGGATGAGGTGATGAGCTCAGAGGTGACCTGGGAATGTTTCCAGGTGATGTGGAAGTGTTTCCACTGAGGCACAGGTGAGCTCAGGTGTGAATTCCACCCCCCACGTGGGCACAGGAGGGCTGTGGCCTCCCAGGTGTTTGCAGGTGACCAAAGTGTTTCCCTGGGGAACCCCTCAGGTGTACCTGGGCAGGTACCTGGGCAGGTACTTACGTCAGCCAGGGGTGCGGGGGGGTCAGGCTGGTGGCTCGGGGACCCACTGCTGGGGACAGAGGGACACGTGTCACTGGGATACTGGGGACACTGGGACATTAGAACTCGACACGGGATCATACTGGGATACCTGTCCCAGTGCGCACTGGGGTCACTGGGACAATACTGGGGGTCCTGGCACTGGGACACTGGGGTCACTGTCCCAGTAGGACACTGGGGTCACTGTCACTGGATGGCACTGGGGTCACCGGGATGGCACTGTGATGACACTTGGGTGATACTGAGGTCACTGGGTCACGGCACTGGTGGCACTGGGATGGCACTGGGGTGATAACGAGGTCACTGGGTGTGTCACTGGTGTCACTGGTATCACTGGGGTTACTGGGATGTCACTGGGGTCACTGGGGTTACTGGGATGGCACTGGTGGCACTGGGAACCACTGGGGTCACTGGGATGGCACTGATGGCACTGGGATCACTGGGATGTCGCTGGGGTCACTGGGGTCACTGGGCTGGCACTGGGGTCACTGGGATGTCACTGGGGTCACTAGGATGGCACCAGGAATCACTGGGGTCACTGGTGTCACTGGGATCGTTGGGGTCACTGGGGTGTCACTGGGGTCACTGGGATGTCGCTGAGGTCACGGGGATGTCACTGAGGTCACTGGGGTCACTGGGATGTCGCTGAGGTCACCGGGGTCACCGCCCACCCCGTCCCCAGTGTCCCCCCACTCACCCGTCCCCGATGGAGAAGCTGCTGTGGGAGCTGTTGAAGCCGGGGGACGGCGCGTTGGGGACGTAGGTGACCTCGGGCCAGGGCGAGCACTGCGGACACGGCAGGTGAGCACAGGTGTGCCTGGCTGCTCCTGCACACCTGGGCTGCACACACACACCTGCACACAGCTGCACTGCACACACACACCTGCACACAGCTGGGCTGCTCCTGCACACACCTGCACTGCACACACACATCTGCACACACCTGGGTTGCTCCTGCACACACACAACTGCACACACCTGGAACCATGCACACACCTGGGACTGCCTGCATACACCTGGACTGCACCTGGACACACCTGTGCACACCTGCACTGCACACACACACCTGGGCTGCACACACACACACCTGCACACACCTGGGACTACACCTGCTCACACCTGCACTCCACACACACACCTGGGATTGTACCTGCACATATCTGCACACACACAACTGCATACACCTGGGACTGTACTTGTGCACCCCGGATACACCTGGGACTGCACCTGCACACACCTGCACTGCACACAGACATCTGCACACACCTGGAACCATGCACACATCTGCCCAGCTCAGGTGAAGAATGTCCCCAAATCCCTTTTTCAGATACCTTCAAAAGCACCTTCTCTGTCCCCAGTTTTGCCTGGCAGGTATGAACACCTTGAGTAAAGCTCTCGCAGCAGCACAGCCCTGCTCCCTGGCAACCAGGTGAGGCAGGTGAGCTCACCTCGGTGAGGATGGTGGTCTCGTAGGAGGGCTGGTACTTCTCCTTCTCATGGGGCGTTCTCTTCTCCATCTTCTCCCGATCCGTCTTCTGCTTCCGGTCAGCTCCCTTGGGCTGGAAAAGGGACAGGCCAGGACAGGTGTGTGGGAAACTCACAGGTGACACAGGTGACTCAGCCTTCTTGGTGCTCAACAGAGGGAAATAGAGCAGTTTTGGGAAAAGCTTGTCCCGAAGGCCTCTGCAGGAACGGGGGTGTGACGACGTGAATACACCTGTAACCACCTGAGGATACCTGTAACCATCTGAATACACCTGTATGCACTTGGTGCACACCTGTAACCCCCTGTGCACAGCTGTAAGCTCTCTGCAGACACCTGTAAGCACCTGAATACACCTGAGCTGTGTCTTCCACATCTACATCACCCAGGCAGGAGATGGGATTTTGGGAGCACAAACTGCACCTGGACACGAGGTCACAGGGTTGGCCTTGACTTTGCCACACCTTGAACACCTGGGCCCCTCCTCCACTCAAAATCAGGGAGATCTCACTCAAATCCCAAGGGAAGCACAGATGTGGAACATTCACAGGTATCCAGGTGTTCCTCTTGGCAGATCTCTGAGGAAATTCCCTTAAACTTGGCTGTACTTGCACTCACAGGTAAAGGAATTTGGCCCAGGTGGACCAGGGGAGGGCAGAGCAGGACCCAAACCCCACTGACCCCCCTGAGGTAAACAGGTGAGAAAAGAGGAGCCAAGGTGAGATTCTGGGGGTGTCACAGGTGGGATGGAGTCACAGGTACCCTGAGGTGTGACCACAGCAGGAATGACCCCTCCCAGCCCCTCCCATCACCTGCTGCTGTTCCCAAAGGTGGGAGGCTTCAGAAGCACCAGCAGCCCCCAGCACAAACTGGGACAGGTAAGTCCAGGTGGGAAGGGCCTGCAGGTACCTTGAACACCTTGATCTGGCAGCTGGCAGAGTGCAGGTGCTCCGTGTACTCCCCGCTCTCGTTCTCCCTGAAGGTGTCGATCTGCACGCGGAAGGGAACGCCCTTCTCGCCGCCGTGCTTGCGCAGCGTGAACTCTGTGCTGATGCAGTGCACCTGCGGACAGGTGAGCACCCTGTGGGAACACTGCTGCAGGCCAGAGCCCACCTGTGCCTCACCTGGGTGTGGGCCAGAGCCCACCTGCCCTTACCTGGATGAAGACCGAGGTCCTCTTGGCTGGATCCCACAGGAACTCCACGGTGTTGAGCTGTGTTGGGTTCGCGCGGGGGTCGATGATCCCCACGGACATCGGGATATCTGTGGGGGGAACAGGTGAGGCCCACCTGGGACCCCCCACCTGCCCCAGCCAGGTGAGACTCACCTATGTCCAGGATCCTGTCGCCAGGTCTGTTCCACCTCCAGCCCTCCAGCTGCTGGTGCTCCGTGTACTGCAGCCGCCGGTCGTGGAAAACCACCCGGAAGATGCTCTGGGGAAGGGGGAAACATCTCACCTGGAGCTGCCCTGGCACACCTGGCCAGATGTGCGGCCCTTCCCTGTGCCACAAAGGGGCAAAGGCAACCACCCTCCCCCCAGAACCAGGTACATCCCCCACCCAGCTGCAGGGCCCTGGAGAGCACCTGGTTGGGATGGGCACACCTGGCCAGGGGTACCTGTGCTCTCTGCTCACCTTCACCAGCTTCCCGTTGATCTCGGGCAGCTCCCCAAGCTTCCTGTTGTCCAACATCCGGATCTCGTAGGATTGACCTGGGGGCAGGAGGGCACCTGAGGCTTTTTTGTTACCTGTACCTGTCACCTGAGCTCCTTGGTCATTTGGGGTCCCACCAACCCAGAGCTTCCAGGTGTATCTGAAAGCAGCAGGTACAGCCTGAACTTGTAACTCCCATACTATAGAGCTGCCCAGCACTGACCTGTACAGGTACAGCTTACACACACCTGTAACCACCCTGCACACACCTGTACAGATACATCTTACACACACCTGTATAGATACATCTTACACACATCTGTAACCACCTTGTACACTTGTACCACCCTGCACCCACCTATACAGACACACCTTACACACACCTGTAACCTTGTGCACCTGTAGAGACACACCTGTACAGATACACCTTACACACACCTGTAACCTGCACACACCTGTACAGATACATCTTACACACACCTGTACAGATACATCTTACACACACCTGTAACCACCCTGCACACACCTGTAGCCTTGTACACCTGTAGAGACACACCTGTAGATATACCTTACCCACACCTGTACAGATGTACCTTACACACACCTGTAACCACCTTGTACACTAGTTACCACCCTGCACCCACCTATACAGATACACATTACACACACCTGTAACCTTGTACACCTGTAGAGACACACCTGTACAGATACACCTTACACACACCTGTATCCACCCTGCATACACCTGTACAGGTATATACCTTACACACAACTGTAATCTTCTGCACACACCTGTACAGGTACACCTTACACACACCTGTATCCACCCTGCACACACCTGTTACCACCCTCCAGTACCCACACTTTAACCAGGTGAGACCCCCCAGGTGACTCATGCTCCACCTGGGCAGAGCACAGCCAGGTAAAGGCACTGCCACACAGGTGGTGTGTAAACCACACGCCAGGTGAAGTTCCCATTTCCCAACAGGCACAACCCAGAAACCGGCAATTTCCCCTGGGAAACAACAACTTCCACAGGCAGAATATTCCCCTGGGGGTGGTTCCCAGGGGAACCTGGGCAGGACAGGTGTGGCCTCACCTTGGTTGAGGTAGGTGAGGGTCTCGTCGTGCAGTTTGACGGCGGGCGAGGTGGCGGCGCACAGGACGTACTGGAAGGGCAGCAGCTTGTCCTGGTTCTCCGGGGGCAGACTGGACTCCTCCTGCTTGAAGATGGGCAGAGCCAGGACGTCGCTGTGGAGACAGGGAGTCACCTGAGACAGGTGAGTTGGGGGGCAGGGTCAGGGACCCCCTCAATCCAACCTGGGCCTTGGTACCTGCGGGAAGAGCCCCTCCCGAAACCCGGCTCTGGATCCTGCCTGAGCCCAGCACTGCAGGTGTGCCCAGAACATCTGTCCTCAGGTGCCACCTGCTCACCTAAATACACCTGTGGCCATCTGAACACACCTGTGAGCACCTGGGGTGCACCTGTAAGCGCTCCTAATCCTGGCTGCAACCACTCCAACAACCACAATTCCCACTGTAATTCCACCCCTGCTCCTTCCCTTTTCCAACCACAGCTCCAGCCCAACTGCATCCCGAATCCATCCCAAATCCATCCCTACAGCATCCCGAATCCATCCCTACTGCATCCCAAATCCAATCCTATGGCATCCCAAATCCATCCCTATGGCATCCCAAATCCATCCCTATGGCATCCCAAATCCATCCCAGCTCCAGCCCAATTCCATCCCGAATCCATCCCAGCTCCAAACACAGCTCTGTGCATTACTTCAGCCATAATTTCAACAGTTATTCTCCTCCTACTCCTTCCCAACTCCATCCTAGCTCCAACTCCACCCCAACGCCCCCATTTCCCTCCCAATCTGTCCCCATGTCCCCCTTGGTGCCCCAACTTCGGCACATTTTGGGGTTCCCTATGCCCCTGGCATCCCCTGCCATTCCGGGGACCCCCAGACACTTTGGGATCCCTCTGGAGATTTGGGGACCTCACAAGATTTTGGGGTTCCCTGGAGATTCTGAAGCCCTGACTGGGGATTTGAGATCCCTTCTGGAGATCCTAGGGAACTCCCAGGATTCAGGGAACCCCTGGAGATTTTGGGGTTTTCCTTTTGGGGACCCTTGGAGATTTTGGAGTTTCGCTTAGGGATTTTGGGGACCCATGGAGATTTTGGGGTGCCTCTGGACATTCTGGGTTCCCCTGCTGCTGCAGGTACTGAGGCGCTGCCCGGCGCCTTCAATCTCCAGCTCATTTTGGGACTCCCCACTCGGCCCCTGCCTTCCCCGGGGTGTTTTGGGGTGCCCTGTCTGTTTTGGGGTCCCCGGTACCTCATGCTGTAGGCGCCGGCGCCGAGCTCCTGCCCGATCCCCGAGAGGCTGGCGTCGAAATCCTGCACCAGCCCCGACTCGATCACCTCATCCGCCAGCGGCAGCTTCAGCGCCCACGCCATGGCCAGCAGGGTACCCCAAAAACGAGTGCCGGCTCACCCCCAAATACGGGGGGTCGTCAGGGTCGCCCCAAGAAAAAGGGGGTTCCCGTGGTCACTCCAGAAACGGGCGGCCTTGGGGACACCCCAAAAATGGGGGGTCAGGGGTTACTTAAAAACGGAGGGATACGCCAAAAGCGTGCTGCTGGGGCACGCCCAAACACGGGGCTCCTTGCGGCCACCCCAAAAAGGGGCTGGCAGGAGTCCCCCCAAAACCAGGGGGATTTTGGGCACCTCAAGCGTGAGGGAGCCTTGGGGGTCACACTTCCAAACCGATGGGCCTCGGGGTCACCCCAGAACAGTCTTCAATGTCACCCCAAAAACGGGGTTCCTCAGGGTCACCCCCAACGCAGAGGCTCCAGGGGGTACCCCAACGCCACCCCGTTTTCTGGGGGTACCGAAGCCCCCCAAGCCTCTTGAGGACCCTCTCCTGCCGTGACTTATTTGGGGACCCCCAAAACCCGCTACCCCGGGGGAGCGAACGCCAAAAGCCCGCTAAACCCCGAGGCTGCACCCCCGCCCTGGGGCGCCTCAAAGGCAACACCTCGGGAGTCCCCCGAACCCCAGAACCCCGGAGAGGCGGCACCCCCGGGGGGCCCCGAGTTCTACGGACCGACCCCAAGGGCTGCACCCCAAAACCCTCCAGCACCGCGGGGCGCTGCCCTCCGGCTGGGACCCGCGCTCCGGGCTGGAACGCCCCAATCCTCGCTGGGACCCCCCAATGCGAGCTGGGACACCCCCAATCCAGGCCGAGACCCCCCAATTCCTGCTGAGCCCCCCTGATCGGAGCCCGCCCGCCGCAGTCCGGGCCCGGCCCCCCCCGCTCCGCGCCGGGACCCCCAAACGCGCCGCTCCGCCAAGATGGAGGCGGCGGCCCAGCCCCCGCCGATGGAAGGATGGCCCCGCCCCTCCACCGTGCTCAGCCAATGGGACAGCGCCTCGCGACGTGACGGGCGGCCACAATAGCCAATAGACAGCTCCGCGCCAGGCAGGCTGCTCGGGGATTGGCGGCGGGCGGTGCTCGGCTCCGTGAGGCGCCTCCTGCGGGGCCGCGGGTTCGAGTCCCGCTCCCGCCTCAGGCGTGCGCTGAGCCGCGCCGGCCGCGGACGGGCGGGCCGAGGAGGAGGAAGGAGCCCACCACCCGCACAAATCTTGAAAAAAAGGGGAAAGGAAAAGAAAAAAGAAAAATACTGTTTATTTCACACCACTACATCAAGTGCATCAGTCTGCCGCGGCCCCCGCAGGCGCCCCGGTGTACCCCGTTCCCCCCATCGCTCCCCGGGGGCGCTGGAAGCCCCCAGGCTCAGGGCACGGGGAGGTGGGGAAGGGGCGCTGCCTCTGTTTTGGGGTTCATGCCCCCCAAACCCGGGGGTGATGTCCCCAAAATCCACCCACGGGACGTCCCCAAGGTGGGGGATCACCCCCAGAAGCCCCTCACGAGGTGGGGGACCCGCAAAACCAGCGTGGGGGTGACATAAATTTGGGGTCACCCCTGGTGAGCCGTGACATCACCTCAGGAACACAGGGAAAAGGGCAAAACCCAGAAAAATGGAAATCGCTGATTTTGGGTGGGCATGTGACACCTGGGGGCGGGGGTCTGTCACCACGTGTGTCACAGGTCGGGGAGGTGCCACATCAACACGCTCGGGTCGCGTGTGACAAGGAGGGCACGGGGAGACACGCACAGGCACAGGTGAGCACAGGTACAGGCACGGGGCAGAGCGACAAACGGGTGGCCAAAGGGACAAATCAATGGCCAAAGTGCTGATGGCGGGTGGTCAGGGGGGACTGTGACTGGGAACTCGGATGTCCCCAGTGCTCCTAGTTCGGAGTGTGTGGAAGACGTTGAATATCGGACACAGGTCTGGGGGTGCTGGACACAGGTACAGCTGTGATGGTCACAGGTCTGGGGTGGTGGACACAGCTCTGGGGGTGATGGACACAGCTCTGGGGGTGCTGGACACAGGTACAGCTGTGGTGGACACAGCTCTGGGGGTGCTGGACACAGGTACAGCTGTGGTGGACACAGGTCTGGGGGTGGTGGTGCCAGGAACCAGGTGGCACAGGGACAGAACCAGTGGCTGACGGCAGGAGGTTGGCAGGACACAGGGGAGCTCCCAGTGCTCCCAGTTTAGGGCACGTGGGAGCCGCTGCGGGGCAGGGCGGCGGTGGACACAGGTGAGGGCCTGGACACAGGTACGGTGGCAGAGGGACAAAACCAGTGGCCAAAGTGCTGATGGCTGGAGGTCGGTGGGACACGGGGGCGCTCCCAGCACTCCCAGCTGCGCGCACTGGGAGACGCCGGAGGTGGACAAAGGTGCGGGCGTGGCGGCGGAGGGACAGCACCAGCGGCCAAAGTGCTGATGGCAGGAGGCCGGGGGGCGGCTCAGGGCACGTGGAAGACGTTCAGCTTGCTGGTGTTCTTGAGGGTCTGGCGGCGGTTGCAGAACCAGACGCGCACCACCTCCCGCTCGTAGCGCAGCTCCTGCGCGATGCGGGTGATCTCGGCGCCCGTGGGCAGCGCGTTGCGCTCGAAGTGCGCGTTCAGCGCCTCCAGCGCCTGCGGAGTGAAGGACGTGCGCCGCTTGCGCTTCTTGCCCGGCTCGCCCCCCACGAACTCCAGCAGGTGCTGCTGCCCCTCGCGCTGCCGCTGCTCCGCCTCCCGCAGCCACTTCTCCAGCACCGGCTTCAGCTTCTGGGCGCTCTTGGGCGTGATGTCCAGCTTCTCGAACCTGCGGGGACACGGGGACACTCAGAGGGGACACAGGGGACACCCAGGGGGATGTCCAGCTTCTCGAACCTGCGGGGACACGGGGACACTCAGAGGGACACAGGGGACACTCAGGGGGATGTCTAGCTTCTCGAACCTGCGGGGACACGGGGACACTCAGGGGGGACACAGGGGACACCCAGGGGGATGTCCAGCTTCTCGAACCTGGGGGGACACAGGGGACACCCAGGGGGATGTCCAGCTTCTCGAACCTGCGGGGACACGGGGACACTCAGGGGGGACACTCTGGAGGGACACAGGGGACACTCAGGGGGGACACAGAGGACACTCGGAGGGGATGTCCAGCTTCTCGAACCTATGGGGACATGGGGGACGCTCAGGGGGGACACTCTGGAGGGACACAGGGGACACTCAGGGGGGACACAGAGGACACTCGGAGGGGATGTCCAGCTTCTCGAACCTATGGGGACATGGGGGACACTCAGGGGGGACACTCTGGAGGGACTCAGGGGACACTCAGGGGGATGTTCAGCTTCTCGAATCTGTGGGGACATGGGGACACAGGGGACACTCGGAAGGATGTCCAGCTTCTCGAACATGTGGGGACACGGGGACACTCAGGGGGCACACGGGACACTTAGTGGGGACACAGGGACACTCAGGGGACATTCAAGGGGCAATGTCCAGCTTCTCGAAGCTGAGGGGATTGTGGGGGACATAGGAGACTCTCAGGGATGAGGGACAGGGGGACAGCAGGCTGGGACTGGAGATGTGACAGTGAGGGGGCAGCAACGCCCAACTCCCTCCTTTGCCCCACTTTCTCCCTTTCCTCAGTTTCCCCCTTTGCCCCATTTTTTCTCTTCTTTTTCTCCATCTCTCCTCCCTTTCCCAACTTTCCCATTTCCCCATTTCCCTCCTTTTCTCCACTTTCCTCCCATTCTCTGCTTTTCCTCCTTTCCCACAATTTTCCTCCTTCTCTCCCACTTCCTTCCTTTCCTCCTGTTTTCCTCCCTTTCTCCAATTCTCCTTTCCCCCATCTCTTCCACTCCTTCCCCTTTCCTCCTCCTGTACCTGTCCCTGGCCCTGTCCTCCCCTCTACCTGCCAGTTGTACCTGTCCTATCCCCACAGTGTTTACCTGCAGATGGCCCTGTCCCTGTCCCTGCAGGTGACAGGTATTTGCCTGCAGGTGGCCCTGTCTACACAAGTGACATTACCTGCAGATGGCTCTGTCCCTCTGCCTGTCCCCACAGGTGACATTATCTGGAGGTGACACTGTCCCCACAGGTGACATTACCTGCAGATGGCCCTGTCCCTGTCCCTAGAGATGACAATACCTGCAGATGGCACTGTCCCTGTCCCCACAAGTGACATTACCCGCAGATGGCCCTGTCCCCAGAGATGACAATACCTGCAGATGGCACTGTCCCTGTCCCCACAAGTGACATTACCCGCAGATGGCCGGTCCCTAGTCCCCAGGATGAGAATAGCCAGCAGTGGCACTGTCGCTGTCCCAACAAGTTACATTACCTCGAGATTGCCGACATGGGCTGTAGGCGGGGCCCTCGGTGGCCGTCAGCGCCTGCCCCACCTGGGTCTGGGTCAGCCCCAGCGAGAGGCGCCGCAGTTTGAAGTTCTTGGCGAATTCCCGGATTTCTTCCAGGTTGATCCCGTCCTCCTCCGTGCTGGGCGGGGCAGGGGGCTCGTGGGGGACACGGGGGCTGTGACCCCATTATCCCCGTGCCCAGGGAGCCCCAGAGCCTGCATGTTCCCAGGGACCACAGCCCCTGGTATCTCTCTCCCAGCAACCCCAGACCCTGATATCCCTCTTCCCAGGGGACCCCGACTCTGATTTCCCTTTCCCAAGGACCCCAGAGAGTGTTCCCTCCTCCCAGTGGTTCCCTGACGCTGTTGATCCCAGCAGACCTCAGGCCCTGTTATCCCACTTCCCATTATTTCTCTGCCCAGGGACTCTGGATCCCCCGTTATCCCTTTGCCCACAGTCCCTCTTATCTCTCTTCCCAGGGATCCCAGACTCCAGTATCTCTCTTCCCAACCTTTCCCAGACCCCATTATTACCAGGACACCCCAGTCCCTGTTATCTCTCTTCCCAGGAGTCCCAGACCCTCCTTAATCTCTCCTCCCACAGGATCACCAGTTCCTGCCATCCCTCCTCCCAGCGGACTTCCGACTATTCCCGGGGACCCCACAGCCCCTTATCCCTCTCCCAGTGCTCCCAGTGACTCACTGGACACCAGCTGGCTCACGGTGGGGGGCTCGGAGCACGTGATGGGCACCGGGGACGGTGACACCTTGGCCATGGGTGTGGGGCTCGTCCCCACCCCAGCTGGGGCCGGCTGGATGGGCTGGACCTGGGGGGGACCTGGGGGTGACCCGGGGGGCACCAGCAGCTCTGCTCCTTGTGGGGCACATCCCACTGGGAGAGCCGGTGGCACCAGGACGGGGACAGGGTGGCCACGGGACAGCGCTGGGGCAGGAGGGGGCACGGCCCGGGGGTGCTCCTGAGGTCCCAAAGCCACATGGGCAGGACCCAAAGGTGCTCATGTGTCCCCACAGCCACACAGCCGGGTCCCCAAGGTGCTCAGGGGCTCCTAAATCCACCTGTCCGGGTCCCAAAGCCACGTGGCCACAGCCCAAAGGTGCTCACGGGTTCCCAAAGCCACACAGCCAGGTCCCAGGAGTGTCCTCCCAAAACGACATGTTTTGGCCCAAAGGGGCTCACATGTCCCCAAAACAGCGTGGCTGGGTCCCAGGAATGGTCATGGTGTCCCAAAGTCACCTGGCCACGTCCCAAAGGTGCTTCTGCCTCCCCCAAGGTTGTGTGGCTGGGTCCCAAAGGCACATGGAGGGTCCCAAAGCTGCTCCCGAAGCCCCTTGGCAGGGGACAGTGCCAGCCCCCAGCACGGCCCCCAGCTGTGACCCACCTCGCTGCCGGGGCCGGAGCTTGGGGGGCTCAGGGGTCTCGGGGTGCAGAGGCTCCCCTTGTCCTTGTGGGGGGCTCAGGGGTCTCGGGGTGCAGAGGCTCCCCTTGTCCTTGTGGGGGGCTCAGGGGCTGGGGGTCACTCTTGGTGGGGACTCAGGGGGACCCATGGGGGCTCGGGGTGACCGAGGGGGGCTCAGGGCTGGGGGCTCACCTCACTCTTGATGGGGGGCTCGCTGGGCCCGTTTTTCTTGCCGGGGGCGGTGTGCGGTGGGGGGCGGTGGCCAGCGTGGCCCCCGTGCTCAGCGTTGGCCCCCGTGGCCAGCGTGGCCCCCGTGGCCAGCGTGGCGATGACCTGGCCCTGCGCGTTGAGCAGCAGCTGCGGTGTCACCGGTGTCACCTGCAGGCTGGGCGGGGCCGGCGCGGCCGCGGCCACCCCGGGGGGAGCCACGACCCACGGCAGGGTCCCGATCACCTGCGGGGGGAGACAGCGCTGGGGGACCTGAAAACGCCCATCCTGGGGAGGGGACAACAGTGGGAGCAGCCCGGACCCCGTCCCCAGGTGACACAAGCCCGGGGCGGGGGACAAGGGACCCCCCGCGGTACCTGGCCCTGCGTGTTGGTCAGGAGCTGGCCCGGGATCCCCTGGACGCTGGGGAGGGGGTTGGCGATCACGGGGGGGGCACTGAGGGAGCCCAGGATCTGTGGCTGTGTCCCCAGCGCCGCCGTGAGCTGTGGGACGGAAACGGGGTCAGAGCTGGGGCAGCGGCGGCCACCGGAATGTCCCCCCATCCCCCCAGTGGCCACTGGAGTCCCTGGGGGTCCCTAAATCCCTAAATCCATGCCCTGGGAGCTGCCCAAAGCAGAGCTGCAGCTTGGGATGGGGAAACTGAGGCTGGGATTACATTCAGCAATACTGAGGCTCGAATCCTGCACGGGGAAACTGAGGCAGGGATTGTGTCCGGGGAAACTGAGGCAGGGATTGTGTTTGGGGAAACTGAGACTGGAATCCTGCCCAGGGAACTGAGGCCAGAGTCCTGCACTGAGAAACTGAGGCTGGGGAGTGTGTGTGAGGAAACTGAGGCCAGGATCCTGCGTGTAAAAACAGGCTGCGATTGTGCACAAGGAAGTCTGAGGATGGAACGTTGCCTGGGGAACCGAGGCAGGGCTCCCACCTGGGAAAGAGACTGGGCTCTTGTCCTGGGAGCGATCCTCTCCAGGGACACTGAGGTCACGAGCTCCCACGTGGAAACCGCGCGTGGGAACCCGCCTGGGGAAACTGAGGCAGGGACGCGGCCCTGGAATCCCCGGGGCTCCCCGTGACCGCTGGACCCCGCGACGGGGCGGGCTCAGTCCTTACTATGCCGGGGTTAAAGGCCAGTCCGGTGATGTGGGCTGCACGGCCATCGGGGGGTTCCTTTTGGGGGGGGTTGGCGCCGCGGGGGGCTGGGGCAGCAGCGGGGGCTGCCCCGCGGGCGGCGGGGGCGGCCGCGGCGGCGCGGTACGCCGGGATGGCCGGGATGGCGGGGCTGAGCAGGCGGCGCTGCGCGAAGGACGGAGACACCGGTCAGTGGTGGTGGCACCGGCGACACCGCGCACTCGCGTCCCCTCCCCCGCCCCGCTCGTCCCCTCCCGTCACCAGGGGCGGGGCCTCACCTAAACCGGGTGCTGCTGCAGCACGGAGCGGGGGGCGCCTGGGGGAAGCCCAATCTCCCCGGACACACCTGGCACAGGGGCCGTAAGAGCCTCGACGAGTTGGGGTCCGTCCCCACACTGTCCCACCTGCAGGGCGCCCCCTCGCCTGCTGCAGGGGTGTGCCACATCTGGAGCCCCAAATCTGCACCTGGTGCCGCACCTGGAGCCTCAATCTACACCTTCACTACTCTGATTCCCCAAACTGAAGCCAAATTCAGACCCTGCAGGTGAACACAACCTGGGCTGTGGCTGAGCTGGGGCAGGATGAATTAAGGAGGGGACAAAAGAGCCTCAAGGTCACCTATTTCAGCCAGGTACCACACCTGGAGCGCCGAATTTGCAACCTTTTAGTCTCAAATCTGCCAAATTCAAGCCCATTTCAGAACCCTCCTGCATCAGGTGCTTCACCTGCAATCCTAAGTCTACACCTTTTACACTGAACCCCCGAAATCTACACCTTTTACACTGAAACCCCGAAATCTACACCTTTTACACTGAAATCCCGAAATCTACACCTTTTATACTGAAACCCCTCACCTTGAAGCCCATGGCTGGGGCCGATTAGATTTGGGCTGAGGATGAGTTGGGATGAGTCGGGGCAAAGGGAGCTCCAAGCTCCACAGTTTCAGCCAGGTGCCAACACCTGGAGCCCCCAAATCTACACCGGCTACCCAAATCTAGACCTTTGATACTCAATCCCCCAATTCAGCCCATTTCAGAGCCCTCCTGCAGCCACAGCCAGAGCCCCAAATCTGCACCTTTTGCACTCCAAGTCCCCGTTGGCAGCCCGTGTCCGCTCCCAGGTGTCCGGCGGGCGGGGCAGGGGCGCGGTTACCTGCGGTTACCTGTCAGATTGGCTACGGGCGGTTTGAAAATCGCCCCCGCGGGTGCCGCCGGCGTCAGTCCCGGGAGCGCGGCGAGCGTTGCTGTGGGAATGGTCACCAGGGCCAGCGCCTGCTGGCCTGTCACCTGACCTGCAATACTGATGGGGATAAGAAGAGGTTGAGTAACTGTCCCTGCTGGAACCATTACTCCTGTCACACCTGTGGCTAAGCTTTCCTGAGCCAACACCTGCGGAGATAAATGAGATTTGAAAGAGAAACACAAATCAACGCCCTGCTCAGCATCAGGGAAACCCCCAGAGGACCCCCCGCCCGGCCTGGGACACCCCTCTGTGGGGAGGGGCAAAGGGGGGGCTCCCCGGTGAATCCCTCTCGGGGGGGTGGGCAAAGGATGAGCCCCCAGCCTGGGGAACCCCTGGGGGAAGGGCGATTCAGGGGGGGCTCTCTGGTGAACCTCTGGGGAGGGGAAGGCAAGGGGGAGCCCCCCTCACCCGTGCACCCCTCTCCGTGGGGAGATGGGGGGGAGCTAACTGGGGAGCACTGGGGGGGGCTGTGGAGACGCCCCCCCTGCTGGAGGGCATAAAGGGGGGTCCCCCCTTACTGCTCTGGGAGGGATGGGGGCACAGAGGGGATCCCCTTTACCTTCGGGTCCCCCCCTTATAGAGAGCCCCTTCTCCATGGAGCCACGAGGGGCACCTGGGGCCTCCCTTCCCCCCGCCCCATCATGTGGGGGCACAAAAGGGGTCCCTTCTCTGCGGACACCTCCCCCGGGGTCCCCGCTGGCCCCCAGCCCCCGGTGGACAGTTACCTGGGGGGTGGCCTGCACGGCCAGGTGGGTCACGCTGGGCTGGCTCGGGGCGAGGCTCGAGGGACGGGGGTGGGCGACGCCGCTTTGGCTTTATCTGCGGGACAAACAGCGAGGGTGAGACGGGGACACCCACATTCTACACTCGCGGGGAGCAAACACCTTCCCACAGGTGTGCTCAGGTGGGGTCCGTGCCCGGGTGGGGGGACGCACGAGGGGCAGTGACTTGGGTCAGCCCCAGTGGACCAGTGCGGTGACCATCCCCCGGCAGGAGAGACGACGGAGATGGGACAGGTGACAGGTGTGGGGGGGTTTGGGACACACCTGCGGCAGGATTTGGGGCGCTGGCCAAAACCAGCGAGGAACCAAACGGGATCTCCCCAAAACGTGAGTGACCGGGGAGGGGCTGGGGGAGGACCTGCAGCAGGACCGCGGGGCAGCCCAGGTGACACAGGTGACACAACCCAGACACCTCCTCTGCTCCCGAGGGGGGACCTGGGACCGATCCCGGGAAGGAGAGACCGGGAGAAGCACCGGGAAGGGGGAAGGTCTCTCACCTGCCGCCTCCCCGCAGGACGAGCTCGGGGTGCTGGAGGGAGCATCCTCCACACCTGGGGGGCCCCGCGGTGCCGGGGACCCCCCCGCTCCCTCCCCGGCCGTTTTGGGGTCCCCATCCACCCCCACCTCCAGCACCCGGATGGTCTCGTGGCTGGACATGACAATAACCTGCAAAGGAACCCCAAGATCATCTGAAGGGATGTCACCCCGCCGCCGTGTCCCCCAGGGGCTCCCCCTGCTTCCCGGGGGGTTGTTTCTGGGTGCTGAGGCCCACCCGGACCCTGGACGGATCCCAACACCCCAACTCCAGCGGCACCCCCGGGTCACACCCTGGGCAGGTGAAACGCCGCCAGCGGTCGCAGCACCCCCAAATGTACATCAGCCCCACACCCTCCGGACCCCCGCACACCCGCGGCAGCCCCAGAGGCGTGCCCGTACCTGGAGCGTGGCAGGGACCGGCACGAACACGGTGAAGGAGCCGAGGCCCGCGGCCATGGTGCGGCCCCAGCCCAGCCCAGGGCTTCCCGGGGGCTCTGAGCCACAGCAGGGCCCCTGCGGGGGCGGCACTGGGCTGCTCATCCTCCCGGACAGAGCTTTTTATCAGCAGCTCCTGCCTTTACAGCCCCAGACCCACCCCCGGAGGTGCCGGGACATTCCCACTCTCCAAGGGAGTGGACTCCTGGAGTGCGCTGTTGGAGCTCTAAATCCAAATTACAGCATTGGCTTTTTCGCGAATATTAAAAACGGATGCTCTATGTCTAATGTCAAAGTACTTTGCTACAAAGATACGGTTTTTATTTGTGTTATTCACTAAACTTAGATGTAGTAGAGAAGCAGCTGGTGCAGCTCTGGCTGTGGCTGACCTTCCTGCTCGGCCGGATAACATCCCGTGAACGGATGATGAAGACCCTGCTGCTGATAGCCCAACTATCAGCCCTGCCATCTGCAGAAAGCGTGGAGCGAGACCCCGACTGGAGGTGATAAAGAGAACGGACTGAAACCACAGCCAAAGGAATGAGCAGCTCTAAAAGGGCAGAAGCCGAGGAGGAGCTAAACAGTTCCTGGAACACGTGCACTAGCTTGGTGGAAAGTTTAAATATGTGTACTTGTTTAAGAATATTTAAAGATGTAAAAAGATAGGAAAATAGGAAATTTAAATATGAAAGATATGAAATTCAAATATGGTAAAATTGTTTTATGAATAGGCTGATGCAATAGGAGAGTTATGCAAAGGGTGTCTCTGAAATAGCAGGTGTGCTCCTGGCTGAATGCCAGGCACCCAGCCTTTAAAATTTGCTTATTATCTTTGTCTCCTATTGTCCTTTATTAAACTTGTCAATTTGACCAAGAGAGTGAACGTCGTTTTTCAGACTTCCCATTCCCAAGGCCATTCCCGTTCCTGAGGAGTGTTCCCTGTGTGCTGGGGCAGGGCTGCCTCAGCCCTCGGAGGGCTCCCAGCAGGGCCAGCAGCCCCCAGACCCATTTCTGGGCTCTCCCCGAGGACTGGGGGTGACCCCAGATGACCAGCAGAGAGGGCACATCCCCCCAGGAGTGTGCACCTGTGACAAACGAGGTTCACTTTCTTGGTAAAACTTTCAAAGTTTAATCAAAAGACAACAAGAGACACAATAAAGCAAAGGGTTAAACAACAACAACAACAACAAAGGTGGCCAGCTGCTTGGCATTCAGCACTTACTACCTTGGAAACACCCTTCTAATATTTTTTCAATCAGCCTGTTGCATATTCACAGACTATTATGTATTATTCTACATTCCCTTGAGTTTAGATGTGTTTTTGCTTGGTTTTAACCTTTGACTTGTCTTCATGCCATCTTGTAGATTAATCAATATGTTTTATTGCTCCTTATGATTCCATCCTGTTGGTTTTTTACCCCTCCCTGATAATGGAGAGTCAATAAATTCTTCCTTTGGGCTTCTGGTTTCTGTCACTGTTATTTCATCCCAGATAGGATAACCCACAATGTGAGGAATCACCTATTTACCTTCCACCATTCTTTGAGTTAGTTACATGAATAAAAGCATTTTAACATCACACAGTCCTCCATTTTAATATCATGCTAAGGTTCTAACATTCCATTAACCAAAAACCAAGCTGTGTTAACCTGTGACAGGTTTGTATTCATCACATTACTAATTTCCAAGTTTGTTAATAAAAGAAATAAAAGCTAAGTTATTTTAACATTATACATAGAGCATTCATCTTAATTTGCAAAAAACCAAGTTTATAATATGTATTTATAATCCTTCCTTCCCTCTTTCCTTCCCTCTTTCCTTCCTTCCCCCTTGTACATTTTCCTGGTGTTATTTTTGGTTCTGTTCCATATTAACCGTAGATGAGAACAACACAAACAGCTCCAAACCCGTTCCCCATTGCAAACAAATTGTTCTAAAACCCCATCCTACAATATAAGTTTATATTCATATATTTACATACCCAGATCACTCAATGTCATTTCGCCTCTAATTCACCCCAAGGGCTCCACTAACAACCACCCTGGTTACCTTTGCTCTAAGGGTGGCTGGCACATTTTACTGGTGCCAGGGACAGGATCACTCAGGATCCAGAGGTTTTCCCAGGGGATGACAGCAGCCAGGAGGTTGGCGGGGGGAAGTGACAGAAATCTCCAGCACAAGGTCCTGGAAGCTGGGGAGGTGCCTGACCTTCAGTGCTCTGATTTCTGTCCTCTCTGCACGACCTGGGCACAGCACACCCACAGAGAGGTTCTCTGCTGTGGGAAGTCTCTGGTGTGGGAGGTTCCTGGTGTGGGAAGTTCTCTGGTGTGGGAGGTTCTCTGCTGTGAGAGGTTTGATGGTGTGAGAGGTCTCTGCTGTGAGAGGTTTGATGGTGTGGGGAGGTTTGCTGCTGTGGGAGGTTCTCTGCTGTGAGGACGTTCCCTGGTGTGGAAGGTTTGATGGTGGGGAGGATTCTCTGCTGTGGGAAGTTCTCTGCTGTGGACGTTCCCTGGTGTGGGAGGTCCCTGGAGTGCCCAGGCTTTTGTGAGGTTTTGTCCCTGAGGAAGCCCAGCTGACCCCTCAGGGAGGGTTAATGGGGAGAAAAGCACTGACCCTGTTCCTGAACCTCCTGAGAATCGTGGGTTGTTCCTCTGCAAGGCCCAGGGCAAATCCAGCTCTCCCTAAACCCAGAAGCAAATCCACTCTTCCTCTAAACTCAGAGTCAACTAAACTCTTCCCCAAAATCCACAGTCAATCCAGCCCTTCCCTAAATCCAGAGCAAACCCGACTCCTCCCCTAAACCAAAGCAAATCCAAGTCTCCTCCTGAACTCCCTGAGCTGGCCAGCAATGCCAGGAATGCTTGGCAGTGGTCAGTGAGGGTCCTTTGGGTGGGGTCAGTGGGTCAGTGAGGGCCCCTTGTGAGTGCAGCGGTGAGTCAAGGTTTTAAAGAATTAAGGTTTTAGCCAAGGAATTTGGCAGAAGCAATTTATATTGATTAGGATAAAGCTGGAAAAATAAAGATGAGTTAATAATTATTAGATGCTGAAGCTAGGAGCCCAGGTGATGTATTACTTTGCTGTGTTTGTAGAAGGAACGAGATAAATGGACCACCAGGAGAACAAATGAAAACCAGTGGAACCATGAGAGCACCTGGACCCAGAAACTCCCTGGAACCCAGCAGGAGAGATTGAGTTGTGCCAGGACATGAGAACCTGCCAGCAGTAAAAAGGTCAAAATGTCATGGTGAGGAAGATGTCTCTGACTTCACCTCTAAGACCACTGACCCATTTTAAAGACCACCAACCCAATTCAAGAGGAACATGTGCAGGTGGGAAGGCCACTGGCCTCACTGTACATCCACCGAGGAATGGGAGGGGCTGGGATTATGCAAATGTAATCAACGTCTTTGAGTGTAAGACCTCTGTAAATAAATACAAAGCCAACGCCTTGTAATTGGTCGAGTAGTGACCACTGCAGTGCTCAGCGAGGGTCCCTCGGGTGGGGTCAATGGTCAGTGAGGGTCCCTTGGTGGGTGCAGTGGTCAGTGAAGGTCTCTCAGGTGGGGTGCAGTGGTCAGTGGTCAGTGAGGGTCCCCTGGGTGCAGTGCAGTGGTCAGTGAGGGTCCCCTGGGTGGGGGTCAGTGGTCAGTGGTCAGTGAGGGTCCCCTGGGTGCGGTGCAGTGGTCAGTGAAGGTCTCTCAGGTGGGGTGCAGTGGTCAGTGAAGGTCTCTCAGGTGGGGTGCGGTGGTCAGTGAAGGTCTCTCGGGTGGGGTGCAGTGGTCAGTGGTCAGTGAAGGTCCCCTGGGTGGGGTCAGTGGTCAGTGGTCAGTGAGGGTCCCCTGGGTGGGGTGCAGTGGTCAGTGAAGGTCTCTCAGGTGGGGGTCAGTGGTCAGTGGTCAGTGAGGGTCCCCTGGGTGGGGGTCAGTGGTCAGTGGTCAGTGGTGGTCCCCTGGGTGGGTGCAGTGCTCAGTGAGGTGCAGTGCTGGCGCTGGGGTTCCTGGTGTGACCCAGATGTCCTCTGAGGTGTCCTCTGGCACAGAGTCCAGCTGACCCTCAGGGAGGACACCGAGTGACCCCCAGTGGGTTACTGAGGCCGGCACCTTTGAGGGTCACTCAGTGGTCACTGTCCCCTGTGGCATTCTCCTGCCACCTGAGCTGGGCTCTGGCAGTCCCTGCCCACCCCAGGGGTGATGGGAATTGCAATTCCTGCAGGACATGAACCGGCGAGGCAGGGCAGAGCCATGGGGGGTGGTGCTGCCACTCAGAGCAGCAGGAAAAGAGGGAAAATCCCAATTCCTGGGCAAAAGGATGAGATTTCCACAAGGTCCCTGGGCACTGGGGGTGGTGTGACACTCCCCTGCCAACCCCCAGCAGGAGCCTGGGCTGACCAGTCTGACCAGTCCCCAGCGGGGAGGGCACTGGGTTTACTGGGATGATCCCAGATGATCCCAGGCTTTGGGGTGGTCCCTCTGCCCCTTTCACTCTTACCCAAGTCACCAGTGCCACAGTTCACCCTGGAGCTACCAGAGGAGAAAACAGAGCTGGGAATTGAATCCACACTCGATGGACTTCTCCTGCTTTTTAATTACTGGTCCATCCTGGGCTGAATTTCCCCTTTTTATAGAACCTGATCAAGGAATTTTCCCTTTTTATAGGACCTGATCAAGCCTGTGTGGGACCAAGGAGACTTTTAACAGTCCTCCAAATACCACTGTATTATCAATTTAATAATAACTGTTGATTTGTTTTTATTGTGAGCTGCTTGTTGGGCAACTAAATCTTACTGGGATTATCTAAATCGGGCTATTTTATGTGCTGTCAGTTTGCTTTTTGCTAAGTTGATTTTGTCTTTTCTTACTGGAAAAAAAAGGTGTTAGAAAAGCTTTTAGTTTTCTCTCAGGTTAAATGTACGTTTATCTTATGTATAAATTTGTCCTCAACTAATTGAAGGTCAGGGAACTGACCCAATTAAGCCTCGGAGTTGGTACAAGCATTAATGAATATTTGGAGTCACCCAATTGCAGGAATTTTTATCAGTTTTGCCTTGGATGGCTTTAGATTTGTGATGATCTGACTGAATTTTCAGAGATGTGAACAAGGGAATGAATAACCTTGACAAAACACATGAAATGTCCCCAAGGCCCATCCCAGAGCAGGAGGAGGGACAGGACTGCCAAGGGAACAGGGATCAAACACAAGGAAATCTCTTCCCAGCTCCCACCCAACCCTTCCTGAACCATCCACAAACTGTGCCCTGTGCGGGAAAGGATAAACTTCCTAATAACTTTCCTAATTAATTGTTTTAATTAACTTTTCTAACGAATGGCTTTCATTAATCACAAGCAGCGGCACATTCCACTGCAGGCAGCACTCAGCAAGGTTTGTCAGGAGCTGCTCTTTGGGAAAATCGCTGAAACTTTCTGAGTTTTGCTGAACTAACCTTGCTGCTCTTCAATAAACAAGAGCATGGGAGAGGGAGATGTTTTTGCTGGAGCTGGACGTGAGGAATGCAGTATTTATAGAGCACAAGGACATTCTGCAGAGCCCAGAGATAAAGAAGAGACACACACAGCCCACAGCTGAACTGAAACTCCCGAGCTGGGAAAAAGTGCCATAAAAGAGACTGAAAATTGAGAACTAATCAGCATGAGAAATCAATAACCAATAAGGATAAACCGCTAATTAATGACATTCCTCTGATTTATAGCTAATGGGCAGGAATTTCTTGCCAAAATGTAGAAATAGTGAAAAGTTCGGGAAGTGTGTGGTGGGGTGAGTCTGGGGAGTGAATAAAGCAGTGCTGTTTTCTAGCACTAAAATAGTGTCAGAGTTTGATTTCTCCCACTTTTTTGGCAATAGGGGAAGGTGAGCTGAGCCCACAGAAATCTGGAATATCTTGGAGCTGGAAACCCTTATCCAGGACACGTTGGATCATCCCAATCCAAGAACTTTTACCCAGGACACACTGGGTTATCCCAGCTGGGGATGTCTCCAGAGTGACACCTGATGGGTCTCAGAGATGGACAGGGCTGTGCTGTGCCATTCCCATCACCCAGGGGCTGCAGTTCCAGGGACAAGGCACAGGAAGCTCCCTGAGGTGACCTGGATCCCTCCCCAGCCAAATATTCCACGAGGAACAGTTTGGGTGTGACGGGATGGAAAAATGTCCACACGGGACGGGGCTGGATCCAAGGGAATGCTGGGGCTCCCAGCATTGTCCTGGCAGCGTTTGTGACTTCATTTTACCTCAGCACAGGACACGAGGTGCAGGGAAAGAGATGGATCCCAAAGCCATGGAGTCCAAGGAATCCTGACGGGTGGGTGTGGAGAGTTTGTCAGAAGAATGGCTGCGTAGCAAGGGCCACAATAAAGTCAGACTGGTTAAAGTGCAGCCATCAGCTACGGGACTGGTGGCAAGTATACATTACCCTTGAGAATGGAGGTTAGTTAACAACAGGGATGTTGAAAATATGAAAATACATAGTATGCAGAAAGATACATAAAGCGAAGGAAGTTGCAACAGCAAGGCTAAACACAAAAGCTATATGCGTCATAGAAAGTAAAACCAATATGAGCTGTGTTTTTGCAATATGCATGAGCTAATTACTGTCTGTGTAAGTGTGATAGCTTTGGAAGCATAAACTGAGACTTGTTGACCATGATAGCATGAGACTCGTCTCCCGCGGCTCCTTCCAACAGGTGGGACCTGGAAGTGCCGGAGAACACACTGACCCTTAGGAGACGCTGATTGATTCTGGAGAACATCTCTTGGTCTGAGCCAGTCTCAAACCACTGAACTGGCTGTGCCTGGGGGGAATTAAACCCCCAGCAGCTCCCAAACCTGCCAAACAAAACCAGTTTGCTCTGGAGCTGCAGCCCAAAGAGCCTGGAGAGCTGGATGTGCCTGCAGGACAGGGCTGTGGCAGCAGGGAAAGGCCACCAGCCCTGCAGGAGCAGCACAAGGTCCCTGGGCACAGCAGAGAAGATCCCAGCAAAGCAAGGCTCAAAGAGTGGAGCCCAGGCTCTCGGTTTTCCTGTCCTGGAGCCTCACTGGTGAGTGGGAATGGAATTGTCATTGCTTCCTGCTTTTGTGTTTTTTAAAGACTGCCGTGGCTCTGGGGCATCCTCCCGTCCACCTGGTTATAAATACATCTTATAAAGTCGGCTCTTCACAGATATCAAAGTGAATACTCTGTGTGTCATATTGTATCACACCATACTGTCTGTACACATTGTATATCACATGTATCATCGTTTCTCCTTTTCTGCTATTAACAGTGCTCAGAAATGGCGGTGTGATTAATGTATATATACATTATACATTTTAGGTTGTAGCATAGCATCAAAATGGAAACTATGTGACGTAAGATGCTTTTTGGAGTTAACCCAGAAAGAATAGGGAAAATAATCGGGAATTTCCCCACACTTTTGGATTATCTGGATGAAGATAACGAGGACAGACCCCCAAAGCTCCAAAGGAGGAATTTATTGATCCTCTGTTATCAGGAGTGGGCCATGAGATGACCAAGAGGTGCCACCAAGAGATTTATCTACCAGGAGCAATAAAAACGTTAAATAGGTGAAAAGGGGCAGGTTGGGGGAGTTAAAACCCAGAGAATATCTAAACTTAAAGGAATGTCTGAATAATGCATTAGGGTCTTTTGAAATATGTATCAAACTGGTACATTCAGAGCAGCGTTTCTGAGCTAGGGGCTGCTTTTGGCTGAACTCCAGGCACCCAGCCATTGACTGTTTTGCTTGTCTGCCTCTTAATTGTCTCTTTAAAAAAAGAATTATTGAACTTATAAATTTTACTAAGAAAGTGAACCTTGTTTTCACACCCTGAAGGGGTAAATGGGGTCTGGAAAGAGAAAGAGGATCCTCAGGGAGTAAATAGGGTCCTGGAAGGGTAAATGGGCTCCTGAAGTGTAAATGGCCCTAAAAGGGAAAATGGGGTTCTGAAATGGCCAACGACGTCCTGAGGGGTAAAAGGGGCCACGAAATGGAAAATGGGCTCATGGAAGAGTAAATGGGGTCTGGGGGGGCCGTTCCCTGTCCTGTGGGGCAGGGCTGGCTCAGGGACCCGGGGGTCCCAGCAGGGCCACAAACCCCCCGAGACCCCAAAGAGCCCCCAGACCCATTTCTGGGCCCTCTCCCCAGGCCTGGGGGTGACCCCAGTGTTACCTCAGAGAGGGGATTAATTAATGATTAATTAAACCTGCCCAGTGTTACCTCAGAGAGGGGATTAATTAATGATTAATAAAACCTGCCCCTTCCACCTGAGCCTGCATTAACCCATGGAGCTGGCACTCCCACACCTGCAGCACCCCAAAACACAGCAGAACCCCCACACCTGCCTCATCCCCCATCCCCAGCACCCCAAAGCAGAGCCACCACCCCACACTGCAGCAGCAGTGTCCCCTCCATCCCCACAGGTGTGGCACAGGGCCAGGTGACCCCAGGGCACCAGGTGACCCCAGGGTGGCTGTGTCCAGGCCCGTTGGGGGGCAGGGGGGCTGTACCTGCTCGTTGACTGTCAGCAGAGCCTCCTGGGGCTGCCCTGGACACGGCTCCATGGTGACCTGGCACAAGTGGGCAGGGTCACACCTGCCACATGCTGCAAGAGGGGACAAGGAGGGGCTGTCACCACCTGCGGGATCCTCTCAGCCCCTTTAAAAACCCTAAAAACCAGGGATGGGTGAGGTGAGAGCACCTCTCTACAGCCCAAAGCGGGTCCCCAAATCTCCAGGTGACACCTGGCTGCCCACCCAAGTCCCTGCTGCTTCCTATGGGTGCCCAAATTGTTGGGACAGAGCAGGTGACAGGAGTCACGGGGAGGGAGGGCTCGGGATTCACCCCCCAGGTGGGATTCACCTGCCCCAGGGATCCGGGGGAACCCCTGAGCGACACCCCAAAATCCTGGGACAGCTTTTTTCCCACACCTGAGGCTGGAAAAGGTGAGAAAGTTTCTGCTCCCCCCTCTTCCAGGTGGGATCTCCATCCCCTCCCACCTCCCCCACATCTTCACACAGGGGGACCTCAATGGCTGAGGCCAAACCGGACCCCAAATGGGAAGGGAAAAGGGGGAATGGGAAGGGGGAAAGGAAGGGAATCCCACGGGATTTTGGGGGTCCCAGGTACTCACCCACTGTTTGCTCCGGGGTGAGGGACCCTCCCGGCTGGACACGGGGCTGGAGGTGGGTCCTGCCCCCTGGGATGGGCCGATGGGGCTGGGGGCTCCCGGGATTCTGGGACCTCGGGATGTCAGGGCTCTGGGGCTCCGGTGTCCTGGTGCAGCTCTTGGGAATTCTGGGCTTTGTCTCTCCGGGTTTCGGGGTGTCTGGGCTCTGGCTCTGCAGCTTTTGGGGTGTCTGGGCTCTGGCCTCTCCTGGTTTTGAGGCTCCCTGGGCTCCTCTGAGTTTTGGGGTCCCTGGATTTGACCTGGAAGGACACAAAACCCGGAGCTGTTCCCATGCTGAGCTCTGGCTGCTCCCGTGCTCAAAACCACCAGGAGCCCCAGGAACCACCCCTCCCACTCCCAGAGGATGGAGACGTTTTGGGAAAAGGCAACTCAGGAGAAACAGGGACGTTCAGGGATGTGTGGGGTTCTCTGAGGCTCTGGCCTCACAAGGAACACAAAACCTCCCCGTTCTCCATCCCAGCCCGAGCCAAGCAGCCAAACTGGATTTATTCCATAATAAATAATAAACAATAATAACTAATAAATAATAAATTTTTGGGAGCAGCAAAAGGCTGAGCAGGGCACAAGTTCCCCAAAATCCTTGGATTTCTCGCCCTGCTGCTGGTGGGAGGAGCCACAGCCTGGGAGGGAAGGGGAGGGGGCGGGGAAGGACTAATTAACGAGACAATTAATCATACATTTGTAATTCCAGGCTGGATGCAGGTGGGCATCCAGCTCTAGATTTGGGAGCGGGATCCTTTCCCTATTGCACATCCCGTTTTTCACACTTTTTGGGGTATTCTTTGGCATTTAATGCGACAAATAATTTATCCAGATGGTGGCGAGGGCAGGCAGGGAGGAGCAGCCACGGAGCAACAGATGGAGGAAGGCAAGGAAAGGCATAAAATCATAATAAAATATCAAAAAATAAAGAGGAGACAAAGGTGAGAGAAGGATTTTCAGGATGCTCCCAGTCTCCATGTGGATTTCATTCCCATGTTAATTAGTTATTGATGAGGCAGAGATGGATCCAAAATGGGTGGAAAACTGAGTTTGTCCAGGTGAGAAACCTGAGTAGGGGAGACTTTAGACCCACAAACTCTTCCTGTTGTTATCCTGGATTCATTCCTGGAGGGAATAATTCCCCCTCAAATCCTTCCTTCCCTCTAAATTTGATGTATTTTAAGGTTTTATGGCATTTATGAAGAAGCTGAGGCAGGGGATGAGATGTCACTCCCAGAATACCCCAAATCCATCCACCTCCAACAAGATTCACATCTGGAAAGCTCCATTTTGGGGCTGGGGCAGCCAAATTCCAAAGGAAAATCTGGGAAAAGTCATTTACTGCCCCCTAAAAGTTCCAAATCCAGGGAAAAGGGGCAGCCCAGAAAAAGGGGAGCTTGGCGGGGGGGACACACATAATTAGGCAAAATTGTTGAGCCAGGTGTGTGGCCATGGAGTGCCAGCACCCCGACCCCCCAAAATCCAGGGGATAATGATAATGACAATAATAATAATAATAATAATAATAATAATAATAATAATAATACCACTCCATCAGAGAAGAAATGCCCTGCGGAGGGGCTCCAAAACTGCTAGAAAACAGTGAAAACCTAAAACCAGTTGGCCAAAGGTTTCCTGCCAGTTTAACTCAAATGTTCCAAAAATCCTTTTTGCACCATTAAAAAGGAACAATTTCCCCTGGTTTTGCCATGTTTTTCCCAAAAAAGATGCGGGGACCAACACGTTGCTCTGGGCCACGTGGCCTAGGTGGAATTCCTCAATCCCTGATTTCCTTCCCCCTTTCACAGGGATTCTTTGGGGGTAAAACCCTGATCCCAAATCAAGCCTCCAGCATTTCTGGCGGTGTTGGGGTGCCCCTGGCCCTGCTGCCTGTTGGGAATGTGAGCCCCTGGCACCGGGAGCAGTGGAATCAGCCTGCCGTGACTTCCCAGGAATCTTTATTCCTGGGATTACAATCTCCTGCCAAGGCCAGAAGCAGAGTTTGGCCCCCCCAAAAATAGAACCTGGAGCATCGACCCCGTGTCCTGAAGTGCCCCCGAGGGCACAGGACAGCCTGGAGGGGCAGCACGGGGGGCTTGGGGGGCATGGGACCCCCGGGACCTACATCCTATGGGATGGGATCAATGGGATCAATATAAATAGAATCAATGGGATCAATGGGATCAATGGGATCAATGGGATCAGTGGGATCAATGGGATGGGATCAACAGTATCAATGCTATCAGTGAGATCAATGGGATGGGACGGGATCAATAGGATGGGATCAGTGGGATGGGATCAATGAGA
Source organism: Sylvia atricapilla (assembly GCF_009819655.1). Taxonomy (NCBI): domain Eukaryota; kingdom Metazoa; phylum Chordata; class Aves; order Passeriformes; family Sylviidae; genus Sylvia; species Sylvia atricapilla. The sequence goes on from NC_089168.1 coordinate 998,995, forward strand.
CCAATGGGATTGATGGTATGGGATGGGATCAGCAGGATCAATGGGACCAATAGGATGGGATCAATGGGATCAGTGGGATGGGATCAATATCAGTAGTATCAATGGCATCAAGGGGATCGATGGGATGAGATGAGATCAGTGGGATGGGATTAGTGGTATCAATGGGATCAACAGGACCGATGGGATGGGGGGCAATGCTGTACCCCCACTGCTCCTTTGGGAGGTTCACGTGGGGTGCAGGGACAAGAGTCACCCTGAGATGGCCAGAGATGGAGGTGCTGAGGACAGGTTTGGGGGGCACACGGGACAACGCAGCCCCACCCCCTTTGCAGCACCCAGGGGACCCCCCCACCCCAAAACCACCAAACAAGGGGCTCGGAGTGGCTGTGGGGGAAGTCCCGGGATACTAATGGATCTAATGGATGCTGAGGTCCCCCCCCAAACCCTCACAGCCCCCCCTCGCTGTTCTGCAGCACCCCAAAATGTCCTTGGATCCCCCCCACCTTCCTTTGCCCCTCAAAACCCGGTACCCCCCTGAAATTCCCCTGCCCTGCCTTTCCCCCCCCCCCCCCCCCAAATCCCACAGCCTCCCCTCTGGGGGTCCAAACAGGACCCCAATAAGGTCCTGCACCCCAAAACTCATCCCCGAATTCCTCCTGCTCCTCCCCTCGGGCAGTCAACCCCCTTTCCCTGCCCCGGGGCTCTCCAGCCCCCTCCTCCCATTCCCCTGACCCCCTCAATTCCGGGGTGACCCCAGGGACACTCACTTAGCTGAAGTCCCCTGTGGCACCCCCGAATCCTCAGCAGCCCCATCTGACCCCCCTCAGTGCGTTCGTGTCCCCCCAGTTTCCTCCCCAGACCTTCCAAGCCTCTCTCACTCCCCTGAGCTGCCTTTGCCCCCCAAATCCCGGTGGGTCCCCGGGGTCTCTTTGCCCTCCCTGGGCAGGACCCCAAAACTGTCCCCACCCCCTGCCCTGTGTCTCCTCTGCTGCACCCCGAACCACCTCCCGCACCCCGATTCCTCCCGCCCCGCCGATCCTGGGCAGCTCCTCCTTTCCCTGCCCTGGGGCTCTTCAGCTGCTCTTTCCCCTTCCCTGAACCCCGATATTGAGGGCTGTCTCCCCGAGGACCTTCACTAAGCCGAGGTCCCCCTGGCACCCCTCAGCCCCCATTTCTGTGTCCCCCAACACGTGGTGTACCCCCAGTTTCCCCCACAAACCCAGCGCCCCTCTCCAAGCCCCACAGCCCCCCAAATCTGTCCTTCCCCCCTAAATCCCCCCTTCGGCTCCACCCGGCAGGACCCCAACACCGTCCTGCCCCCTTCAGCGCTGTTTCTCCTCTCCTACACTCCAAAATCCATTTCCCGCCCCCCCAAAATTCCCCAAAATGCCCCCCCCAGGGCAGGCACCTCCGTTCCCTGCCCCGCACCTCTCCAGCCCCCCCAATTCCGCCGTGTCCCCAGGGACCCCACTTGTGCCAGGTCCCCGCGGCACCCGCCAACCCTCAGCTCCCTTTCTGGTGCCCCCTGCCCCCCGCTGCCCCCCCCTCAGAGCGGCCGTGTCCCCCCAGTGCCCCCCAATTCCCCCACCCCGCGCCCCTCTGCCCCGCTCCGCCCCCCAAATCCCGCTGCCCCCCGAATCCCGCTGCCCCCCGAATCCCTCCGTCCCCCGAATCCCGCTGCCCCCGAATCCCGCTGCCCCCGTCGCCTCCCACCCCTGGGCTCTCTTTGCCCTCTCCGGGCAGGACCCCAAAACTGTCCCCAGCCCCCGCCCCCGTGTCTCCTCTGCTGCACTTTCAGCACCCCCAAATTCTCCTGCCCCCCGTTTAACCCCCGGACAGTTTCCCCCCCTTTTCCCCGACCCAGAGCTCTCCAGCCCCTCTCCCCCCTTCCCTGTTCCCCCAAATCCGGAATTCCCCCAAGGCTGTCCCCAAAGCCCCCCCCCGGCACCCCCCAATTCCCCCCGTCCTCATCCTCCCCTCTGCCCCCCCGCCTTTCTGCCCAGTTCCTCCCAGTTCTCCCCAGTTCCCCCCCGGCCCCACGGCCGCCCTCGGCGCCCCTCTGCCCCCCACCCCTCCCCTGACCCCCATTATCCCCCCACACCCCGCTGGCCCCCCGTTGGCCCCCGTTTTCCGCCGTTTTCCCCTCGCCTCCCCGCCCCCCCCACCGCTCTTTATCATAATATATAAATTATGCTAATTACGCCATTGCATATTCACCGCGCCGGGCCCGCCGCCCCCCGCCCGCCCCGGGCCCGCACTCACCGAGCCGGGGGTCGGGGCTCCGGGGGGGCCCCGGGGGGGCCGGGGGGGGCCCGGGGGGTCCCCGCCGCTCGCGCCGCTCCCGCGATCGCTGCGGCGGCGACGGCGGCGGCGGCACAAAGGGGCGGGGGGCGGCGGCGGAGCGGCCCCGGGACCACGGCCCGGGCCCACGGCGGGAGCGGCGGGGGCGGCTTACGGGGGGCTCGGGGCCGCGGGGGTCCCGGGAGGGGATTTTTGCCTCTTCCCGGGGTTTTGGGGCTGCTGCGTCATGAACATAATTTATGCGCAGGCCGCTGCCGCAGGGGCGCTGCCGCCCGCCGCCGCTGGGGGCGCTGCGAGCGGCGCCGCGGAGAGCCCGGGACCCCCGGGACCCCCGGACAGGGACCCCCGGGACAGGGACCTTGGGACCCCCGGACAGGGACCCCGGGACAGAGAGCCCGGGACCCCGGGACCCCCGGACAGGGACCCCGGGACAGAGAGCCCGGGACCCCCGGGACCCCCGGACAGGGACCCCGGGACAGGGACCTTGGGACCCCCGGACAGGGACCCCGGGACAGAGAGCCCGGGACCCCCGGGACCCCCGGACAGGGACCCCGGGACAGAGAGCCCGGGACCCCCGGGACCCCCGGACAGGGACCCCGGGACAGGGACCTTGGGACAGAGAGCCCGGGACAGAGAGCCCGGGACAGAGAGCCCGGGACCCCGGGACCCCCGGACAGGGACCCCCGGGACAGGGACCCCGGGACAGAGAGCCCGGGACCCCCGGACAGGGACCTTGGGACAGAGAGCCCGGGACAGGGACCCCGGGACAGAGAGCCCGGGACCCCCGGGACCCCCGGACAGGGACCCCGGGACAGGGACCCCGGGACAGAGAGCCCGGGGTAGAGAGCCCGGGACCCCCGGGACCCCCGGACAGGGACCTTGGGACAGAGAGCCCGGGACCCCCGGGACCCCCGGACAGGGACCCCGGGACAGGGACCCCGGGACAGAGAGCCCGGGGTAGAGAGCCCGGGACCCCCGGGACCCCCGGACAGGGACCCCGGGACAGGGACCCTGGGACAGAGAGCCCGGGACCCCCGGACAGGGACCTTGGGACAGAGACCCCGGGACAGAGACCCATGGACAGGGACCCGCTGGACAGGGACCACTGGGTCGGAGACCCCCGGGGTGGGGACCCCCAGGACAGAGATCCCAGAACAGAGATCTTGGAGACCCTTCAGAGACCCCCACTAGGATAGAGACCCCCGAGACCCCCCTGGACACCCGCTAGAAACCCCCGACCCAGACACCTTTTGGGGGCAGAGAGACCCCAGAGACCCCTCCAGAAGCCCCCTCAGAGGCGGAGGCTCCCGAGATGCCCCAGGGCCAAAAGCCCTCCCGGTGCGGAGACCCCCAGAGCAGAGGGAGCCCTCAGAGTCAGAGCCCCGCAGGGTCTGAGACACCAGGGAACCCCCTAAACCCGAAACTCCCCGAAACCAGAGAGGCCTCCTGAGCCCTGGGACCCCAAATCCAGAGCCCCTCCCCGACACCTGAACCAGAGCCTGCTCCAGCCCCAAGACCCCCAAATCAGAGGTTCCCAGCCCCAAATCCCCCCAAAACCCCAGACCCCAAAGTGCCGGGACCCCCCCAACCCCAGATCCCTTATCCAGGACCTCCCCGATCCCAGATCCCCCAAACCCCGGACCCCCCAAACCCCGGACCCCCAATCCCGGAGCCCTCCAACCCCCCAAGCCCCTGCAGTGTCAGGATCCCCCAGCCGAGAGGGGACAAAGGGGACAAGGGATGGTGTTGGGGGGGGAAGGGGGGGGACAAGGCCAAATATTGATAACCCCACAGCCAGACCGACCCTCCTCATTAATAATCATTAATATTCATTAATATTCTAATTAGCCCAGGTGCACCTGTTATTGGCGGCCACGGCCCAGTTCTGCCGGCTTCATTTGCATATGCGCTGCCGCGATTATGAATATTTAATAGGAATAGTTAAATACCTACAGCTCGTTAAAGCCCGGGCTCATTTGCATACATTTGCATAGCGCTAATAGATTGCGGACGGGGAAAGGAAAACAGCTCGGGTGAGGGGGCGGATTTTAATTAACAAAGACTCAGCGGGGGGCCGGGGGGGCTGGACGGGAGGGTCCCTAAGCGGGGGCTGGGGGTCCCTAAACCGGTCTGGGGCTGTCGGGGGGCAGAGGGGTCCCTCAGTGGGATCTGGGGTTAGAGGGAGGTCGGGAAGCGGGTTTGGGGGTGCCTAAGCGGGGTCTGGGGAGAACGGGGGGTCCCTAAAAAGGGTCTGAGGGTCTGAAGGGGGGTCTGGAGCGGAGAGGGGGTGTCCCGAAGTGGTTCTGCGCTCCCTGAGCGGGGTCGGGGCTGGGCTGGAGGGCTCGGGAGTCCCTAAGGGAAGGTCTGGGGGTCCCTGAGCGGTGTCTGGTCCCACTAGGAAGGTCGATATTATTTTTTTTTTTTTCCATTTCGCTGAGTTTGGAGGGTGAGGAATATTCCCCTTCATGAATTATTCATGACCACACCCCAGCTCCGCGAGGCTCATTTGCATATTCATGCGGCAGCTGCTACATTATTCATGAGCGGTTTGCTCGGGTTTGGGGATGGAGCCGGAGGAAAATGAGGCGGAAAAGGAGAGGTTTGAGTCCTGAAAGCACGGGCGAAATGAAGGGAGACTCCCACCCCAAAAATGGGAATTTTAGACTTCCAAGGGACGTTTTACGACCTAAGGGGTCGTAAATGATGATATAGAGACATATGGATTATTTATGTACAGCTTTATATATGTGATACTCATTATATATATTTTATGTACTATATAGTCTCTTCTTTTATCAGCATTTGTTGATTTTTTAATATGTTATACTATTAGGCTATATATTGTGTATTTATAAAAAAATTTACTGCCATATATTCATATTATATTATATATCATAACATATTTATAGATTTATGCATAATTATATGATTTTTGTACGAATATATCCTTATATTAATTAATATGTTTTATTTATTAGTCCTTATTAATATTCCTTCCGATATATTATAGATTACACTACTGCATTTAAAAATATTTATTTACTATTTTGATATATTATTGTAGTATGTATCATATACCTCTATGAGTTTTATAGGTATTTTAGAAATACTTTATAAATATTTATTTTAACTGTATTTTATATTTCATTCTCATGCATTAATGCGCAAATACAGAACGCTGTGATTTTATTACCAGTTTTCTAGTATTCTCTACATTTGAGATTAAATTTTACACAATATTTCCGAGCCCCGCTCGGTGGCCGGCCCCCTTCCCCTGCAGCCCCCCGCTGTGACCCCGCCCCCATTGGCCCCGCCCCCTCCGCTCCCCGTTACCCGCGGCCCCTTTAAGAGCGCGCGGCCCCGCCCCCGAGCGCGATGACGTCACAACGCCCGCTTCCTGCCCCGCTTCCTGCCCCGTCCCTCACCCTCCCCCACGGGCCGCCCCCGCCTCCTCCTCGTCCTCCTCCTCCCCCCGCCGTGCCCGCGGGAGCCGCCGCCGCCATGAACGGCAAAGGCAAGGCCGGGGCGGGGCCCCTCGGGCCCTTTGACCGGAGCCCCCGGGCCCTGCCGGGAGCGCGGCCCGGGCCGCGGCGCCTTTAAGGGCGTCTGAGGGCACGGGCTGGGCGGGGCCTGGGGCGGGGCCGGGGCGGGGCCGGGGTTGCCATGGAGAAGCGTGCTCAGCCTCGCTTTGGCCCAGGGGGCGGGGCTGGGGGACATTCCATGGGAGGGGGGGTCTGAGGCTTTGGGGACATTCCATGGGAGGGGCGGGGGGGTCTGAAGCTTTGGGGACATTCCATGGGAGGGGCGGGGGGGTCTGAAGCTTTGGGGACATTCCATGGGAGGGGCGGGGGGGGGGTCTGAGGCTTTGGGGACATTCCATGGGAGGGGCCGGGGGGGGTCTGAGGCTTTGGGGACATTCCATGGGAGGGGCGGGGGGGGGTCTGAGGCTTTGGGGGCGATTCCATGGGAGGGGCGGGGGGGATCTGAGGCTTTGGGGACATTCCATGGGAGGGGCGGGGGGGGCTGAGGCTTGGGGGGCGGTACCATGGGAGGGGCCGGGGGGGGGTCTGAGGCCAGGCCGGGCGCAGGGGGTGGCAGCGCTTTGGGGACACTGAGGCCGGGCCGATGCCATATGGGGTGGGGGGCAGGGCGGGGCAGTGATCCCGGGTGAACGGGCCGGGGGTTGATCCCTCCGGGGGGCTCAGGGCACGGGGCGATTTCCAGCTCCATCCCAGACTCCTCGCTCCCGGCTCTCCTGACCCCTTTGTGTCCCGCAGGGCCGTTCCCAGGCCAGCCCTCGTTCCCGGGCCCGGCGCCCCCCGGGTACCCCCAGACCCTGCCCGTGCCGCAGCCGCCCCCATACCTCGACCCTGCAGCTGCGTACCCCGAGGTAGGTGGAACACCTCTGCAGAGGGGCTTTTACCCGGGACCCCTCGTGTCCATAGCCCTGGGGGAACCCTGGAGCTCACCTTGGACAGGGACCACTTCTTCCCATCTCCCAAGTGACCCAAACCCCCCATTGAAGCCCGGGGTGAAATCCGGGTGATTCCCTGCTCCCGCAGGCAGGTGAGAGCCCCCTGGGTGCTGGCTGCACACCTGGATTTGGGATAACGCCTGTCTGACCGTGCTGACTCGGTGTTTTTCCAGCTCTACCGTCTGAGCTTCGTCCCCCTGGGTGCTGCTGGCATCCCCCCGGTGTCCCCAGCGTACCCAGGTGCGTCCCTGTACCTGCCCCTGGCCCCGCCGCTGCCCGTGGGGGCTCTGGGCTCCCCCGTGGCCTATTTCCCGCTGGGACAGGTGTATCCACCGGGATCCACAGTGCTGCTGGAAGGGGGGTTTGACCCCGCAGCCAGGCTGGGGACAGCTGGCACCACCAGCATCCCGGTGAGTGCAGGTGGGCTTGGGGATTGCTGGGGAGGTTTGGGACAGGGGGCACAGGTGGGTCTGTGGGGTTGGGTGGGAAGGTTTGGGACAGGGGGCACCGGCAGCATCCCGGGGAGTGCAGGTGGATGCACAGAATCGGGGGATTTGGGTGGGGAGGGACCAGAAGATCACCTGGCCCTGGCCCAAGTGGGTCCCAGCCCCATCCCACCTGATCCCAGGTGGGCTCAGGGGTTGCAGGTGGCTCTGGCTCACAGCCTGGCTGGTGCTGCCCAAATCTGGGCTGGGGGGAGCAGGGCAAGGGGGCCCTTGGCCACCTGAACGTCGCCTGTTCCCACAGCTGGGCCTGGCACTTCCCGTGAGCTGGGGGAGGGTCCTGCTCACCTGGTCCGTGCTTCCCCAGACTCCTTTGGCTCCCCTTCCCTGGAACCTGAGAGGTTCCTGCTCCCCTGGAATTGCCACCTGCAGCTCGCTGACAGGTGGAGAGTGTGTCCCACAGGTGTTGGCACAGGTGACAGGTGTCCCCCACCTGGCCCAGGTGCCACAGGCCTCAGATATGGGTCAGGGCTGAGGACCCAACGTGTCCCACCCCCGGGTGCTGTCCCTCAGCAGGGGGTGGGGACATTGCTGTGTCCCCACAGCCCACGGGGGCTTTGTGCCTGCCCCAGGTGTGACACTGACCTCGGTGTCATGACCTTGTCCCCCACTCCTGTCACGGCACTGACATCGGCTGGCCCGTCCTGTCGTGACAGTGACCTCGGCTGTCCCCTTGTCGTGACAGTGACCCGTCCTTCCCTTTGTGTCTTGCAGCCGCCGCCCACCGGGTGCCCCCCGGGTGCCCCCCCGGTGCCCGTCCCGCCCGGAGCCACCGTCCTGCTGCCCCCGCGCAAGGGGGGCTTCCTGGGGGGGGCCGGGGGCGGCTTCAGCCTCTGGTGAGGGGGGCCCGGGTTTGGGGGACCCCCCCGCCCGTCAGCGCCTCCCCCCAGGTACCTGCACTGCGCCTGGGGACCCCCAAAGGCCGGGGAGGGACCCCCACTTCCCGCAGGTGACACCAATGGGTGACAGGGGAGGGGTTTGGTCAATTAGGGGGTCCCGGGGGGGTGGGGGTCATTCATAAATAGGGGTGAGCTCAGCCCTGCCTCTTCCTCATTTATATTCAGCTCTAATTGATTATGGCCTAATTATGCTCTGGGGAAGGGTTTCCCCTTCCACTGCCTTTATCCCTCTGCTGGACCCATCCGGATTTTCCTTCCTTTTAGGAAAGGTGGATTTTGGGTAGAAAACAGGCAAAATCTCCTCCCCAGAGATGAAAAATTCCCTTCCCAGAGGCAAAACTCTCCTTCCCAGAAGTGGGAAGGACACCTGAGCCCTTCCCGGCCTTACTCCAGAGGTGCCCCCTCACCCTCTCCCACCTTTCTCCCCCAGAAATGTCTGTCCTGGGATTGTTTTAACCCACTCCGAGTACTCTTGGATTGTTTGCACTTCAGCTCTAATCAAAGCCATGACCGGTGCCAGGGCCGTGCTGCAGCTCCCGTGGGATCCTCCCATTCCAGCTAGAACCAGGTTTAACCGATGCTTAACTAGCAAACGCTTGATTTTAACTCAGACCTGGTGGTTTTTGCACCCAAATTCCTTAAATCCGAGAGGCTGGTTTCCATCTGTCCCGGCTGTGGGGGACTGTCAGGGAACACACAGATCCCTTGGGCTCTTCAGCAGCGGAGGGTTTGGGGGCGTTATCAATGGGTTTATCAATGGGTTTATCAATGAGTTGTTTATCGGTAGGTTTGTGAATGAGTTTTATGAACGGGATGTTTGTGGGCGGATTTTTATGGACTGAGGAGCTCATAAATGGGTTGTGAATGGGTTTATCGAAGTGTTTATCAGTGAGTCACGCCTGCGATGATAACCAAACCTCCACAAGCTTGGGAGGAACGTTTCAGGGATCCTCAATCGGGTGTTATTTTTTCTTTTTGGCTGTTATTCGATGAAGAAAGAGCTCAGATTCGACTCCATTTTATCTTAATATTTCACTTTAATCTGAATCCGTGTCCTCTGTGTGTGTGTGACCGTCCCTGACTGTTCCTGAGCTCGGCTCTCGGACTCTCTGTGCTGCACTGAACATGTGGAGTTTTTATACTAAAACCCAAAAAATAAAAATAAAGATTATTTTGAAAATTTCAGTGAAGTAACAAATTTCTGTTGGGCCTCTGAGAACCCCTTTGGCTGCTGCCAACCGGGGCTTTTCTCACTTCTTTCCTTTTTCCTGCTGAGTTGGGGACTTCCTCTTTTGGGACTTTTATTTTTTGGGGGGTAATTAGGGTTTTTCCTGCCCTCGGGCACCCACACATTCCTTCCATGGTTTGCTTCATAAATTAAGGAAACAAAACCAACTAAATCAAACAAAATCAGTCTGTGAATCCTCAGCTTTGGGCAGAACCCCAGCTCCGGGGGGTTCAGGTAGATCACAAGCTCCAGGATAGTCAGGCAGATCCTTGCTCCAGGATATTTAGGCAAAACCTCAACCCCAGGGAATTTAGGCAGGTTTCCAATTTAGGTGGGTCCCCAAATCCAGGGAATTTACTCCAGGGAATTTAGGCAGCTTCCCAGTTTAGGAAGATCCTCCACCTCCAAGAAATTTCGGCAGATCCTCAACTCCGGAATATTCAGGTGGACCCCCAGCTCCAGGGAATTCGGGCAGATCCCCGATGGCAGGGAATTCAGGTAGCATCCCAACTCCTGAAAATTTATGTAGACGCCCAACTCCAGAGAACTTCGGGACCTGTGTGGATCCCAGGGTTTTATCCTTAGATAAAATATTCCTCCTTCTCCTTGGAGGGCGCCTCCTCCCGCGGGGCCGTGTCCGGCTCCGGCTGCTCGTAGGTGCGGTAGGAGCCCTGGTTGCGGTACAGGTAAATCCCGATCACCACCAGCACGGTGAGCAGGGTGAGGAACACCAGGGCGATCACCACTGCGGGGGGAAGCAGAGCGGAGCGGGGCTCAGCCCGGGGCACAGAACGGAGCGGGGCTCGGCCCGGAGCGGCGGCCCCGGCCCCGGGGAGGAACAGGAGCCGCGGCCTCACTCACCTGCGATGACCGCGGTGTCAACGTCCTCATGGCCCGGGGGCGTGGGAGCCTTCCTCAGGTACGGGGTCGTCAGGTCTTCCTCGGGACAGGAGAGAGAGGGAGGTGAGGGGGAGCCGGAGCCGGGCGGAGAAGGTGGGAAAAGCCCCGAAAAGCGGCTCCAGGCGCTCACCTGAGCTCAGGTGGGGCTGATCTCCCTCCATCGCATCGGCTCCTTTCTCGTGGATGTTTGGGGTCCTTCAGAGCTGCCAAAAATAGCGATAAGAGCGGTAAATTCCCACTCAGTGCCCCATCAGCTGTGCTCAGGTAGGGTGAGATCTCTCCTTCCAGCGGCTCCTTCCAGGTGAGGCTCCGGGTTCCTTCGGAACTGCCAAAAATAGGGATAAAAATAGTGATTTCCTACAAATCGCCCCGAAAGGCTCCGCGCGAGGGGGGTGCTGCAGCACCAATTACGCGCTGGTATTGCTGGAGCTGGGAAGAACCAGCCGCTGACTGGATATACTCCCAAATCTTGTGAGCTTCCAAGTCTTTAAAAGTCCTTGAAAATGCCCTAAATCCGTTGGCGGAGGTCGATGCCGCGGAATTGCCCGACCCACCTTGGGCTGTGTCCCCCAAAGTGTCCCGGCGGTGGCTCCGGCGCTCGGGGATTCCGTGACTCAGCGCGGCCGGGAGCGGATCAAATCTCATTCGTTTGGGGTTTTTTAAAAAAAGAGGAAATCGAGCGGCGGCAGCGGGGCAGGAGCGAGGAGTGGCTCCGGCGGGCCGGGAGCCGGGAATTGGGGCCGGGGAAGGTGGGATTTGGGGTTGGGGGAGAGCCGGGAATTTGGGCTGGGGGACCCCGAGAATAGGGGCCGGGGAGGGCCCAGGAATTCGGGGAGTGAACGTTCCCTTCCCCGCAGCAGGACAGGGAGGGCACCCCGAGCAGGCGATGCCCGCGTTGGGTTCGGGCTCGGGCTGGCAGCAGTCACCGGCTCATTAAACTCAGTTTTACCTAAAATTAGCCCTGCTTTAAACCTGTTTTGAATTTAAACCCAGCTTTGCTTTAAATCTGGTTTTGCTGTAAGACCAGTTCTGCTTTAAAACTACTCCGGCATTAAACCTTGCTTTGTTTTAATCCAGTTTCACTTTAGACTTTGTTTTGCTTTAAACCCAGCTTTGCATTAAACTCAATGTTATTTCCAGCACAATTTTGCTTTAATCTTGGTTTACTTTAATCCAGTTTTATGTTAAACCTAGCTTTTCTTTAAGCTTGGTTTTGCTCTAAACTCATTTTGCTTTAAACCCAGCTTCACTTTAAGCTTTTCATTAAACTCAGCTTTGAATTAAACCTGATTTTACCTTTAAACCCAGTTTGATTTAGACATGATTTTGCTTTAAACACAGTTTTGCATTAAATCCGGAGTTGCTTTAATCCCAGCTTTGTTTTAAACCCAGGTTTTCTTCAAACCCAACTTTGAATTAAACCAAGTTTTACTTTAAACAGTTTCATTTTAAATCTGGTTTTGCTTTAAGCCAACCCTTCACTAAGGCCAGCTTTGCTGTGAAGCTCCCCCAGCAGAGCTCTCCGGGCTCTGGGCCTTTCCCAAAGCCAACCACGACCTTCCCATGGAGCAGCTGCTGCTCCCGGGTGGCTTTGGAGCAAAAACTGGGTCTTATTTCCCCCAAAGAGACTGAGGTTTAAAAGAAGAAGAGCAAAAGATGCTGCTGGGTGGGACGAGAGCTGGTCTGAGCCTTAGGGAGGGTTTCTTGGGAAGTCTGGCACTGCCAGGGGGAAAGATGTACCAGTACCCAAAAAATTGAATCCTAGGACCCACAGCACCTGAAAAACGGAATCCTGGGACTCACCAAAGGTTTAAAGTGAGTTTTTTTCTGAGGGAAAGGTTTGCTTTCCACCAAACCACGCGTGTTAATGGAAGTGGAGCTCCTCGTGCTCTGTCCTGGGGCAGGGATGCTCCTCCCTGCGCATCCCCCTCACTGCTCCCGCCGTGGGACCGTGGGAAGGACCCGGTGATCCCAGCGCGGAAAACCACGGTATTTTTGGCAGTGCCAGGCCGGATCCAGCCCAGAAGAGGGGGGCTGGCAGTGGGAGTGAATCATTCCCGGCACGCTGCATCCCGATGGATTTCCATGTGTTTTTAAAGCAGGGTTGTGAAAAACCTTCATCTTCCTCATTCCTGCGCTCGGGCTGAGCGGCTCCAGAGCCGTTCCCAAGGGAAACTCCACCCCACCTCACTGCTCCCGTCCCAAAAACTCCTTCGAGGAGCGCTGGGGATGCAGCCACCCCATTGCCGTGCCCATTCCCGGTGCCTGGAGGACCAAACCCTCCCCACAGGGATTTTTAGCAGTGCCTTCGCAGTCCCCCCAGTCCCATCCCACTTCCATTCCCATTCCCGGCGGATGGAGGATGGGATCACCAAACCATCCCCACAGGCTTTTGGGGGTGCTCAGCAGCCCCTTCCCCGCCCCCCCTTTCCCCTCCCCGCCTATGGAGGGCGGGATCCGCTGCTCACCCTGGTGTCTGCTCCGTCACCTTGGGATGAGCCCCTGGGATCAGCGCTTTGCTTTCCCCTGTTTCCCCCTCAGCTTTCCTGCCGGATTTCCTGCTTTCAGCCTCTCCCTGTGGCAGGATCCGGCCCTTTCCCTCGCCTTCCACCCCAAATCCAGCTGGAAAACGCCCGGCCGAGCCCCGACAGCCCGGCTTCACCCCAGACCGGCTGCACGCCTCGCTTCAGGCCTCCGGTGCCTCCCTGTGCCTGGGGCAGGACCCCTGGAGCCCCGCAGGGAGTGGGAATTCCGGGGGGACATCCCGGGGTCCAGGGCCCGCTCCTGCAGCTCTTACCTGCCGGCACCATGTGCGGCTCCAGGTGAAGGCGGTGCCCAGGTGAAGGCGTTGTCCTTTTTCTACCTCACCTTTCCAGTTCGGCCGGAATGAGGAACCACCCTGAGGATTCCTCCCCCGTTAACCCCTCGCTGGCTGCGGGGCCGAGCCATCGCCCCGGAGATCGGGAGTGGGGTTTTGTGCGGGAATGGCGGAATTCTGGATCACGGGAGCAGAAAATCAGAGTGTTTGGGGGATTTTTTGGCGTGACAACGCATTTTCCAGGAACTGGTGGAACGGGCTCGACGCCTTTTCCCCGAGTCACGCGTGTTGGAGGGGGAGGGAGTGACAACCCCCAACCTCCCCTCCACTCCTCAGCCCCCCCAAATCCACCGGTGAGGATCCCCCCCGGACCCCTCCGTCATTCCAGATACGGGACTTCGCCACATTTTTTTCCATCTTTATTTCGGACGGGTTGAGGGGCTGGGAAATGCATTCTGGGGAATGAATTTGGGGAAGACGCCGCGTTTCCTGTGGGATCACAGGATGCTGAAGGACTCGGGGGAATCCTGGGGGGGCTCGGCAGCACCTGAGGGGTCCCGGCTTGTGTCCTGGCTCGTGTCCTGCTCCGGTGTCCCGGAAGGGCCCTGGGAGAGACACGGGGGTGACACCGGCACCTCGTGATCCCGTTAAACCCCATCCCAAAGGGGCCGAGCCCCACGCCCCCTGCAGCCGCCTGGGTTGGGGGTCCAGGGGGGGACCGGCTGATCCCGGGTCCAGCCCCACCTGCCCCAGGAGGTGTCCCACGGGCTGGGTTTGTCCCCCTCGTGTCCCCACATCCCGCCGCGGTGTCCCCCGAGCCGGGAAACCCCCTGTGTGTGCTCCCCGCCCCCACCCCTGCCGTCTCCCAGACCGTTCCCACCCCAGTTCTGCGCACCTCTGGCTCCACATCTGTCACCTCCGCGCTGTCCTCGACGTCACCGCTCTGTCCCCGCTCACCGCCGAGCTGGCACGGCTCCCCAGGACACGCCGGTGCCGCTGCTGCGGGCCCGGGGACACGGCAGGGGACAGCTGCGGTGGGGGACGGCACCGCGGGACCTGCCCCACCCTCAACGCTGGTGGCCCCGCTGTCCCCTGCCGCGTCCGCGGCTTTTCCCGGCTCTGGTGACAAGGTGCCGGTGGCCTGGGCAATTGCCTCGGATAAAATCAGTGACGCCAGGGAGGTGGCGATGCCCTCGGGGTCCCCCGGAGCGCCGCTGTCACCCCCCGGCTCGGCGGCTGTCGCCGATGTCTCCTGAGCAGGGGACAGAGAGTCGGCGTCGGGGCCGGGCTCCGGGTTCTCCTCGCTGGACACCGACACTGTCACCGCTGTCGCCTGCTCCGGGGGCGCGTGGTCGGGCTCCGGGCTCTCCTCGCTGGACACCGAGTCCAGGGACCCTCCGCCGGCGGGAGAGGCCGGGGGCGGCCCGGGGGAAACAGCGCCCAGGTCCCCGTTGGCGGCGGGGTCGGTGGCAGCGCCGGCCCCGCCGGGGGACGCCGGTGTCACCTCCGCGACCACCGCGGGCGCCTTGTCCGGGCACGGGAACACGGCCGGGGGGCTCACGGGCGCCGAGATGACCAGCGAGCGGCGGTTGCTGAGAGGGCGGGACAGAGCGGGTCACCTCGGGGTGTCCCCAAGCATCCTTGGGGTGTCACCGTCCCAGCTTGCAGGTGACGCTTCCCCATCCAGCAGGACCCTGATGAACTCCCCAGGCCCACCAAAAAGCTCCTTCAGCCCGTCTTTGGCAGGTGCCCGCCCACCGCAGGACTTTGGGGCCGCAGCCTGCATCGCATTTGTGGGGGCTGGGGGGAAAATTGTCCCCTTAACCTCCGCTGTCCCCTCATCGCCCCCCGGTGTTACCTGGGGACACCTTTGATGATGAACACCTTGCTCGAGTGCTGCTTCTCCAGTTTGCTCATCACCTCGTACAGGTCCCGGTTGAGCTGGGGAGCGGGGACACAGAGACATTTCAGGGGGTCCCCAGGTGGCCCCATCACCCGGGGGCTCAGCAGGGTCCCCAACACTTGGGGACACCCCGAACACCCTCGGGCTGCTCTGAATGAATTAAACGAAGAGCGGGGACTCTGGAGGGGTGGGGAACAGCACCGGCGTAGCCTCCTGGGGACACCTAGGGACACCTGGGGACACCTGGGGACACCTGGTGCTGCTGGGGGCGCGGAGGACGTGTTCATCACCTTGCTCATCTCCTTGTAGAAGACGTCACGGAGATTGGAGATGTTCTGGAAAACGGTGACGTAACAGGCGATGCGGCTGCGGGGGACACCGGAGGGGTCTGGGGCTGCCCCACGATGTCCCACGGAGGGGACACTGGAGCTGTCTGGGGGTGCTCAGCCCATCCCACCCGCTGAGTGCCCAACTCCGTGGACGCAGCAGGGAAGGGGAATGGCCCCTCAGGGCCACCCCGTGGATGCTGTGGAATTGCCACCTCCCACTGTCACAGGCGCCCGTGGCCGATGTCCCCCAGGACCCCCGATGTGTCCCCAGGGTGGGCTTTGAGGAGAGACCCACGCAAGTTTTTCCCTGCCACGGGGGGACCTCACCCACCCAGTGGCACCCGTGCCCACCCGTGTCCCCCAGCCCCACAATATCCACCCGTCCCTGCTGTGTCACCCAGCCCCACGATGTCCCCAAGCCCCACAATGTCCCTCAAGCCCCTGGCCCGTGATGTCCCCAAACCCTTGTGGTGTCTCCCAGTCCCATGGTCCCACCCCCAGCCTGACAACCCCTACAGTGACCTCCAGCCCCGTGATGTCCCCAAACCCCTGCAGCGTTCCCTCATGTCCCCGAGGCCCCGCGCTGTCCCCAGCCCCTGTGACAGTCCCGTACCTGCCGTACAGGACGGGCAGCTCCTCCCGCAGCTCGCTGTTCAGCTCCTCAAACACCGCCTGGGCTTTGTTGAACTCCTCCTCAGCCTGCGGGGCGACACGGGGGGGGCCGTGGCTTTGTCCCCAAGGCCGGGGGACTGTCCCCACGTGGGGGCTGTGCCGGGGGAGTCTCGAGGGGTCCCAACCTTGGCGATTTTGGCCTCGTCCTTTTTCTTGGCGCTCTGCAGAGCCTCTAGGTGGTGCCGGGCGCTGTCGTAGTCCACGAGCTTTCGGCCCCGCTTGGCGATGCGCTCCTGGGCGGGGGGGACAGGTGAGCCACACCCCGCCGTGTCCCCCCTGTCCCCAACCCCGCCCGACGCGCAGAGGGCACCTTGAAATCCCCGAACTGAGCCAGGTAATTCTCCATGAGCCTCAGGGCTTGGTCGGCCAACTTGGCCTCGTAGTCTTCCCACAGGAGGTCATTGCTCTGGGGGGACAGGGCCAGGGACAGCGGTGACACCCTGGACCCTGCCACCTCCCCCCAGGCTTCAAGGGGACCCTTGGGGACAGCCAGAACTCACGTCGGCGATGGCTCGGAGCTCCTGGTGCCCGTCCCACTCGGGGCTGTAAATCTCCTGCAGCGTCTCGGCCACTCTGCGGGAGCTCTCGTGCATCACTGCGGGCACAGGCACCGTCAGTGCTCATTCATCCCTCAGCTTATGGATCTATTCGCTGCTCTCTGCTGGTGTTTATGGGCCTGGGCGCGTTATTTTAAATGATCTGTGGTCTCTATTATCTATTATATATATATATATATATACCATATCTATCTGATAGATATGCATTAGCTGTTTTTCTTTATGATATCCCGTATATAATATATATCCCATATATATTCATTATCTATCATCACACATACAGTAGTCTGATTATTATCTTATCTTTAATATATCTTTACTTTTTATATCTATTATTTTATGTCTTTGTTATCTATTGTTTTTCTCTTTATTATCCCATATGTTTTTAATACATAATGAGATATAAAGATATATATATTGCATATATCATATATGTAAGATATGTAATATATATCTCATCCATTATATATTATCTATTATCCCACGTATAGTATTTTTATTATCTATTTTCTCCTTATTATCCATTTGTAGCTTGCAATCTATTTATTTTCAATATTTATGTTTATTTTTCTTTATTTTGATTTAATACTGATTTTGAAATTAATAACCTATTTATTATAAGCGTGATTTATTTCCTCTTTATTCCTTATTTATTATCCTGGCTCCGCCCCGAGTCCATCCCTGTTCCCAGGATTTCCCGGGTCGGTTCCACACCTCTCACGGCTCCCACGAACCCCTTGAGGTCCTTGTAGAGTTTGTGACCCTCGTTCTGCAAAACACGGTGGCGAGGAGGGGGTCAGGGCTGTCCGCGGGTCTGGGGGGGGACGGGGACCCCCAGGGTGGCTCGGGGTGTCCCCCATGTCCCCGATGTCCCCGGGGTCCCCCTGTCACCTGCTGCAGCTGGAAGTTGTAGGCGCTCTGCTCGAACTGCTCATCTTTGGTTTCCACAGTTTTGCCCAATTTTTGCAAAACCTGTGATGGAGGGAGAGGGGAAGAGCCCAAACACACCCCGAGGTCACCGGGCTGTGCCCCCTGGGCCCCCCAAACCCCCGAGGGGCTGCCGAGGGTCTGGCAGGGCGCGATTTACGTGGAAATGCAAAATCTCACCGCCTTTATTATTTTTAGGAAAACAGCGAATTTTTGCGTGCCAACCCACCTCCCACCTTAAACCCGGTGGGTGCAGTCGTGTGCACCCCAAAACACCCCGGGCCCCGACTGTGGGGTACTGGGGGCACCGTGAGGAGGATGAGGAGGGTCTGAGGCTGAAGGAGAGGAGAGGCTGGGCCGGGTGGGGGGAGATTTGGGGTGTCCAGGAAGAGAACTCCCCTGGGAAAGTCTGGGGCCAGGCAGGAAGGAGTTTTGGGGTGCCCAGGAAGAAGGCGACCCTCTGGAAAATGACTGAAGCCAGACGGGGGGAAGTTCAAGGTGTCCAGGAAAAGGCTGAGCCCCCCAGGAAGAGGCCAGGGCTGGGAGCGGGGAGCTTTGGAGTGTCCAGGAAGAGCTTTTGGCTGGGTCAGAGGGAGATTTGGGATGTCCAGGAAGAGGTTGGGCCCCCCGGGAAGTGGCTGGGAGCGGCTGGGAGGGAGATTTGCTGTGTGCAGGAAGCGGCCGGAGCCTGGCCCGGGATGATTGAGCCGTGGGAAAGCCAAATTTAGCACCAAGCGCCGGCCAGGAAACCTGGGAGGGTGAAGGTTTGAGGGGGGGGGTCTTTGTGTCACCCCCAAAAGGGGAGTCATGGCACGGTTTTGGGGACAGGAAAGGAAAGAAGCTCCCCCAGAATAACCCCAAAGCAGCTGAGGATTGCCCTGCTCGTGCCGCTTCCGCAGCCCTTCCCCCTCCCTTCCTGTGGGGCTGGGGCCCATCTCACCAACATTCCTGGGACCACCAGCCCAGCCGGGCCCTGCTGGGGACCCTCAGCGCCAGCCAGACCCCGTGCCACCACCCCACAGCCCCCCCATAACCCCTGCAGGGCGTTTTGGGTGGAAAACTGCCCCTCATTAGAGAAGCCAAAGTCCCCTGGGGAGCTTTGGGAGATGCCATCCTCCAAAGCCTTGGAGCAACGATGATGTTGACCCAGAAACTCCCAAATTCCCACCCTCCGAGCACCCAAAGGAGCTGAGCTGCTCCCTTTGGGCCCCGCCGGGAGCACTGCGGTGGGGAAGAAGGACAACCCCAGGCACAGCTGGGATCTGGGGGTGGGTGGCACCTCCATACCTTCTCCTGGGCGCGGCTGAAGCGTTTCTGGACCTGCCTGGCGAAGAGCCCGGCGCTGCCGCTCCTGCCCTCGGCCATGGCCCCGGCCCGGCCCCGCCCGTGGCCCCGCGGCTGCCGTTGGAGGGTTTTGATGAAGGAAGTGGGAGGCGAGGCCAAGCAGCATCCGCTGCGCGCCCCGGAACCCCCAGAACCCCCAAAAGGCTCCCCTGGCACCTAGGACAGGGCTGGGCCACGGGGCTGGGGGCCAAGGCGGATCCAGCGCCGGGAGAAACCCACAAGGATCATCCAGGCAGCTCCTGGCCCTGCACAGGACAACCCTAAAAGTCCACTGATAAAATCCCAGCGTTCAAGATTGTCAAAAAGGTTCCAGACCGCTCAGGTCATGGAATAACCAGAGGTGGAAAGGAGCTGCAGGGATGGTAAGGATCACCTGTTGGTTCTGGGACAACCCCAAAGATCCCCAAAATCCAAGAGTGTTGCCCAAGACCTCTCTGATGTCCAGAGACACGGAATCATGGATATCCTGAGTTGGAAAGGACCCACTGGGAACAAAGTATTGTGGAACATCTGGAGTTGAAGGGGGCACAGGTTGTGTCCAGCTTTGGCCCTGCACAGGACAACCCCAAAACTCTCATTAATCCATAAAATCCACCTTTGTAGATCAAAATGAGTTGACAGCTCTTTGTGCCACAGCGGGTGGCTCAGCTGTGGATTGGGGTGTCCCTGGCTGGGGTGGAGCCCTTGCTGCTGTCCCTCGCCGCGTGCCCTTGGTGCTGATACAACAAACAGGGGATTAGTGGGACGCTGTGTTCCTGTGAAATCTTGTGATTCCCTTGGAGATAAGGGCAGAACTGCACCGGGTGCTTTTTGCTGCCTTCATTCCGCTTGACCTGGGTGACCCCACGAGCCCCGGGATCCCAAATGCTCTTTGCCAGCGCCTGTGCCTCCAGGGCCAAGGTTCCCCCCCAAAACAGCCTCAGCAGTTTGGAGTTGAAGTGGTAAAAAATGACACCGTTTGGGCCCAAACTCCAGGCTTTATTTCAAACCATTTCGCTGTTTCGTTTAGCCCCAGACTCCGGCCGCGGCTGGGCCTTGGGGAGGGGGCCAAGGTCGTGTCCTGGGGCTGCCTCCATTTCCCCGGGCCAGCGCCCCGCGGCTCCGCTCCGGTGTCGGATCAGCCTCAGGAGCCATCCCACAAACCACGGCCCTGGAGAGCCGCAGCCGAGGCCTCCTCGGGCCGACACCGGGACAAGCCCGTGACACCGCCCGGGGACACGGCGACAGCAGGTGGCAGCGCGGCGCAGCGTCTCCCCAGAGGGACCCAGAGGCTCGGGGCGCTCGGGGCGTCCCTCGGGAGCCTCGGGGCCGTGTGTGCTTTGGCACAGGGGCCAAGGCCGCCGACGGGGCCGCGGCAGCTGCTGCCCTTCCCGCGCCTCCTCCCGCGGCCCCGTTAAAGCGCCGGCGGGGAGCGCCTCGGCCCCACCGCGGACACCGGCGCTCCACGATGATGCTGCAGCTCGTGCTCCTCGCCGCCCTCGCCCTGTGCGGTGAGTACCACCCGGAGCCTTCGGCCTCCGCACCTCCTCAATCCCCCCTCGGCCCGCGCCCCGGCGGGGCCTGACGCCGTCCCCGTGTCCCCAGGGCGCTGCTCCGAGCTGGATGTCGAGGACATGCAGCGGGTGGTCGGCGGCAGCGAGGCGCGCTCGCACTCCTGGCCCTACCAGGTGGGTCCTGCCGGAGCCCCGCGGCCGCTGCCGGGGCTCTGCGGCCGCCGGGACCCCGCGCTCAGCCCCGGCCCGTGTCTCGCCCCCTGCCCAGATCTCCCTCCAGTATTACTCCAACGGCGGCTGGTACCACACCTGCGGAGGCTCCCTCATCCAGAGGAACTGGGTGATGACCGCCGCCCACTGCGTCAACAAGTGAGCGAGTCACCAAGTGCCCCCTCCTTCCTCTCGCCAAACCTCCTTGCCCCCAAAAGCCTTCCCGAGGGGAAAAGCTGCCTGCCGCAAGGCGCAGAGCAGCCGCCCTCGCAGGGCTTCGGGGCTCCGCGGCCCAAAAGGCCCTCGGGGCTTCTCTGGGAGCAACTTGTCCCTGCTCTGACCCTCCCGCACCAGCCCACGCTTCCAGTGAGCGGAATTCGGGGCTCACGGGGGCTTTTTGCACCTCGCCGCCAGTAACCTGCAGTACCGTGTGGTGGCCGGCGAGCACAACCTCAACGCCAACGACGGCAGCGAGCAGATCTTCAGCGTCAGCAAGATCGTCGTCCACCCCTACTGGAACAGCAACAACGTGGCCGCCGGGTAAGGCCGCCGGGAGGGCACACGGGGGGAGCCCGCACGGCCTTTGGGCCCGGGGGTCCTTAGAGCATCCTCTCCGTGCTCCCGGCAGCTACGACATCGCCCTGTTCCGCCTGAGCGGCTACGCCACCCTGAACAGCGCCGTGCAGCTGGCCGTGCTGCCCCAGGAGGGCAGCATCCTGTCCAACAACTACCCCTGCTACATCACGGGCTGGGGCCTGACCCGCAGTGAGTGACTTCGGGGCTCTCCCCGCCCCAAACTGTCCCCGGAGCGCGCCGGCCAAGGCCGGCAGCCGCGGCGGCTCCCGGAGCCCCGGGCGGCCCCGGGACGCTTGGCTCGGGCCTTTGCCGGGGCCGTGCCCGGCTTTGTGGGGCCGGGCGGGGCCGGAGGGGCTCGGCGGGGGCCGCGGGCTCCGCTTCGGCCGGGCCCTCGCGGCGTCGGGCGGGCGCTGACCGGGCCCGGCTCCTCGCAGGCAACGGGCAGCTGTCCAGCGTCCTGCTGCAGGCATACCTGCCCGTCGTCAGCTACCAGACCTGCTCCAGCTCGTCCTACTGGGGCTCCACCGTCAAGAACACCATGGTGTGCGCCGGCGGCGACGGCGTGCGCTCCGGCTGCCAGGTGCGCCCGCGGCCCCCGCGCTGCCCCCGCGGCCCCGGCGGCCCCCGCAGCCCCGGCTCACGCCGCTCCTCGCTCCGCAGGGCGATTCCGGCGGTCCCCTGAGCTGCGCCGTCAACGGGCAGTACCAGGTGCACGGCGTCACCAGCTTCGTGTCCAGCCTGGGCTGCAACGTCTACCGCAAGCCCACCGTGTTCACCCGCGTCTCCGCCTACGTCTCCTGGATCAACAGCGTAAGGCGGCCGTGCCGGGCCGGCCCCGGCCCCGGCGGCGCTCCCGGGGCACCGCTGCGCCCGCCCCGGCGCCCCGCGCCTCAGCCCGGCCCTTTCTCCCTTCCAGGTCATCGCCCAGAACTGAGCGCAGCGGGACGAGCGCTCGCTGCCCCTCGGCCCTGGACATCTCCCGACTGTCCCCCGCCGCCCTCAATAAAATCTCTCCTCCCGTCTCTGTGCCTCCGTGCTGCCTCGGCCCGCGCCCGCCGATCCTTCCTCCTAAACGCCTCGACCTCCTCCTCCCCTCCCAGCTCCCGCACCAGCCCTTCCCCATCTCCGCCTCCTCCTCCTCGCTCCTCACGGATCGGTCCTGGCGAGCAGGAGCCGGCTCCGAGCTGTCGGGGCGGCCCCAATCCCTGCTTGGGGACGCTGGACAAGGGGGAAATGCCGCAAATCCCCTTCCCGGGCTGCAAGTGGCTGTGCCCGGCACTGCTGAAGCCGCTCGAGGGCTGTGCCCGCTTCTGCCCCTCCCATCGAGGAAAACACGGAGGGGCTGGGCCGTGTCCGGGGAAGGGAACAGAGCCGGGCCAGGGGCTGGAGAACTCCTGAGGGAGCTGGGGAAGGGGCTCAGCCCGGAGAAAAGGAGGCTCGGGGGGCACCTTGTGGCTCTGCACAACTCCCTGACAGGAGGGGACAGCCAGGGGAGGTCGGGCTCTGCTCCCGGGGCACAGGGACAGGAGGTGAGGGAGCGGCCCCAGGCTGGGCCAGGGCAGGGGCAGCTTGGACATCAGGAGGGATTTCCCCATGGGAAGGGTGGTCGGGCCTTGGCAGGGGCTGCCCGGGGAGGTGGCGGAGTCCCCATCCACGGAGGTGTCCAAGGAAGGCCTGGATGTGGCACTCAGTGCTCTGGGCTGGGGACAAGGTGGGGATCAGGCACAGCTTGGAGTCGATGCTCTGGGAGGGCTTTTCCCTCCTCAGGGATTCTGGAATTCTGTGCTCGGTGTGCTGAGGAACACAGCTGGTGCAGCAGCTCAGTTGGTGGTTGAGATGAAAGTTGAGATCTGGGTGGTACAAGAGGCCGTGAGGAGACCTTGTGGGGACACAGATGGAGATAGTGCTGAGGGCAGTCGTGACTGCGATTTGTTGCTGCCGTGTTAATTATCCGAGAGTGGGAACAGCCTGTTTTCCCCCAGCTCTGGGTGTGATAAAGAGTGATTTAGTTGGGATGGGATGTGTTGGAGTCAGTTGGAGTCTGCTGGCCGTACTCTGAGGAGGAAGGGACAGAAGTTCGGCAAGGGACTAATGAGCTAAGGTACTGTACAAGGGACAGACAGGGAGAGGCAGCTGTGCCAGGGACAGAAGGGAGTGAGCTGGAACAGAAGAAAGAGTAGAAGAAGAGCTGAGGCAGTGAGTCTACAGCCTAGCTGCTGCTATAAATGGACAAACTCTGAGAGCTGTGTGGAGCTGCCCATAAAAAGCTGTAGAGAAAAGGTATGAGAGACTTCTAAATAATAAGGTGCCCAGGCTTGGAGCCCCCTGAAGTTTTTAAAGAGGCACTCTGAGTGCAGTGTCTGTCTCGACTTCCACAGTGAACTGCTGACCCTTTGCTCACCCTTTGCTGACCGTTTCCTGATCCTTTGGAGGGCAGTGGCACAGCTAGTGGGGTGGACACTGGGAGAGACAGGAGGAGCCAAAGATTTGGGAGGAAGAGCAAAACTTGCACTCTTGGACTGTAAAGGGATAAATCTGAGGGGTTCCCTCGTCGGGCTCCTCCTCAGAGGCAGCAGTTCGGGCTGTGCCCGTGTCACAGGAATCGATGCCTTTGTGTGACAGGACAGCTGAGACTGCTGAGGGAAACCAGGGCTGGAAGGGAAGGGGAAACCCGGCCTGACTGTGGGAGAGGGGCTGTGGGGACTCCAGTGGGGCTTGTCGGATCCCTGGAGCCACTGCTGGGAAGGGGCTCCAGTCCCTGCAGTGGAAGTCTCCGGAGGTGGGAGTGCAATGGCCAGAGAACCTTGGGAATGGTCAGACTGGGAAGTTCCATTAACGAGGGCACCAGGCCTGGTACCGTGATTGTGACAATCTCCTTCTTATAAATACATATCATAAGTTGCTTTTCACAAATATCAGAGTGAATAGTGTCTGTATAATTGTACCGTATTGTGTTTTGTTAATGAGAGTTCAGAAAGATGATGACCGTATTTTCTGATTGTGACATAGTGTGAATAGTGGAAAGACTGGGTTGTCCTCTTTGGGACATCTGAAACCAACCAAGCCAAGAATTATGAGGAAGAGGTCGTCCCCTTATTGCCCTGCAGGAAGGCTGCTGGATTTCGGGGGTTTTTATCAAAATAAAACCAGCCAAGACCCATCTTACCAGAAAAAGTGGAGCCACCCACAAATAAATCTATCAAATAAGATGATTGAGGAAACTTGAAACAGAAAAGAATGTTTTAATATCTATTGAATATGTAAAAGAGCAAATCCTTAAAACACCGTAATTCAGAAAGAAGGGTGTGCTTTCTGGTGAGGCACCCCAGCAGAAACGTTTGCTCTTATGTCTGTCTCCTAATTGTCTATTTTATTTTTTATTAACCTTATAAAATTTTAAAAGAGAGTGGAACTCGTTTTTACATCCTGATGTCACACCTGCCCCTCCTCTGGCACAGCTTGAGACTCTTCCCTCACCTCCTGTCCCCTGAGCACTATCTCCATCTGTGTCCCCACAAGGTCTCCTCACGGCCTCTTGTACCACCCAGAGCTCAACTTTCATCTCAACCACCAACTGAGCTGCTGCACCAGCTGTGTTCCTCAGCACACCGAGCACAGAATTCCAGAATCCCTGAGGAGGGAAAAGCCCTCCCAGAGCATCGACTCCAAGCTGTGCCTGATCCCCACCTTGTCCCCAGCCCAGAGCACTGAGTGCCACATCCAGGCCTTCCTTGGACACCTCCGTGGATGGGGACTCCGCCACCTCCCCGGGCAGCCCCTGCCAAGGCCCGACCACCCTTCCCATGGGGAAATCCCTCCTGATGTCCAAGCTGCCCCTGCCCTGGCCCAGCCTGGGGCCGCTCCCTCACCTCCTGTCCCTGTGCCCCGGGAGCAGAGCCCGACCTCCCCTGGCTGTCCCCTCCTGTCAGGGAGTTGTGCAGAGCCACAAGGTGCCCCCCGAGCCTCCTTTTCTCCGGGCTGAGCCCCTTCCCCAGCTCCCTCAGGAGTTCTCCAGCCCCTGGCCCGGCTCTGTTCCCTTCCCCGGACACGGCCCAGCCCCTCCGTGTTTTCCTCGATGGGAGGGGCAGAAGCGGGCACAGCCCTCGAGCGGCTTCAGCAGTGCCGGGCACAGCCACTTGCAGCCCGGGAAGGGGATTTGCGGCATTTCCCCCTTGTCCAGCGTCCCCAAGCAGGGATTGGGGCCGCCCCGACAGCTCGGAGCCGGCTCCTGCTCGCCAGGACCGATCCGTGAGGAGCGAGGAGGAGGAGGAGGAGATGGGGAAGGGTTGGTGCGGGAGCTGGGAGGGGAGGAGGAGGTCGAGGCGTTTAGGAGGAAGGATCGGCGGGCGCGAGCCGAGGCAGCACGGAGGCACAGAGACGGGAGGAGAGATTTTATTGAGGGCGGCGGGGGACAGTCGGGGGATGTCCAGGGCCGAGGGGCAGCGAGCGCTCGTCCCGCTGCGCTCAGTTCTGGGCGATGACCTGGAAGGGAGAAAGGGCCGGGCTGAGGCGCGGGGCGCCGGGGCGGGCGCAGCGGTGCCCCGGGAGCGCCGCCGGGGCCGGGGCCGGCCCGGCACGGCCGCCTTACGCTGTTGATCCAGGAGACGTAGGCGGAGACGCGGGTGAACACGGTGGGCTTGCGGTAGACGTTGCAGCCCAGGCTGGACACGAAGCTGGTGACGCCGTGCACCTGGTACTGCCCGTTGACGGCGCAGCTCAGGGGACCGCCGGAATCGCCCTGCGGAGCGAGGAGCGGCGTGAGCCGGGGCTGCGGGGGCCGCCGGGGCCGCGGGGGCAGCGCGGGGGCCGCGGGCGCACCTGGCAGCCGGAGCGCACGCCGTCGCCGCCGGCGCACACCATGGTGTTCTTGACGGTGGAGCCCCAGTAGGACGAGCTGGAGCAGGTCTGGTAGCTGACGACGGGCAGGTATGCCTGCAGCAGGACGCTGGACAGCTGCCCGTTGCCTGCGAGGAGCCGGGCCCGGTCAGCGCCCGGCCGACGCCGCGAGGGCCCGGCCGAAGCGGAGCCCGCGGCCCCCGCCGAGCCCCTCCGGCCCCGCCCGGCCCCACAAAGCCGGGCACGGCCCCGGCAAAGGCCCGAGCCAAGCGTCCCGGGGCCGCCCGGGGCTCCGGGAGCCGCCGCGGCTGCCGGCCTTGGCCGGCGCGCTCCGGGGACAGTTTGGGGCGGGGAGAGCCCCGAAGTCACTCACTGCGGGTCAGGCCCCAGCCCGTGATGTAGCAGGGGTAGTTGTTGGACAGGATGCTGCCCTCCTGGGGCAGCACGGCCAGCTGCACGGCGCTGTTCAGGGTGGCGTAGCCGCTCAGGCGGAACAGGGCGATGTCGTAGCTGCCGGGAGCACGGAGAGGATGCTCTAAGGACCCCCGGGCCCAAAGGCCGTGCGGGCTCCCCCCGTGTGCCCTCCCGGCGGCCTTACCCGGCGGCCACGTTGTTGCTGTTCCAGTAGGGGTGGACGACGATCTTGCTGACGCTGAAGATCTGCTCGCTGCCGTCGTTGGCGTTGAGGTTGTGCTCGCCGGCCACCACACGGTACTGCAGGTTACTGGCGGCGAGGTGCAAAAAGCCCCCGTGAGCCCCGAATTCCGCTCACTGGAAGCGTGGGCTGGTGCGGGAGGGTCAGAGCAGGGACAAGTTGCTCCCAGAGAAGCCCCGAGGGCCTTTTGGGCCGCGGAGCCCCGAAGCCCTGCGAGGGCGGCGGCTCTGCGCCTTGCGGCAGGCAGCTTTTCCCCTCGGGAAGGCTTTTGGGGGCAAGGAGGTTTGGCGAGAGGAAGGAGGGGGCACTTGGTGACTCGCTCACTTGTTGACGCAGTGGGCGGCGGTCATCACCCAGTTCCTCTGGATGAGGGAGCCTCCGCAGGTGTGGTACCAGCCGCCGTTGGAGTAATACTGGAGGGAGATCTGGGCAGGGGGCGAGACACGGGCCGGGGCTGAGCGCGGGGTCCCGGCGCCCGCAGAGCCCCGGCAGCGGCCGCGGGGCTCCGGCAGGACCCACCTGGTAGGGCCAGGAGTGCGAGCGCGCCTCGCTGCCGCCGACCACCCGCTGCACGTCCTCGACATCCAGCTCGGAGCAGCGCCCTGGGGACACGGGGACGGCGTCAGGCCCCGCCGGGGCGCGGGCCGAGGGGGGATTGAGGAGGTGCGGAGGCCGAAGGGTCCGGGCGGGACTCACCGCACAGGGCGAGGGCGGCGAGGAGCACGAGCTGCAGCATCATCGTGGAGCGCCGGTGTCCGCGGTGGGGCCGAGGCGCTCCCCGCGGGCGCTTTAACGGGGCCGCGGGAGGAGGCGCGGGAAGGGCAGCAGCTGCCGCGGCCCCGTCGGCGGCCTTGGCCCCTGTGCCAAAGCACACACGGCCCCGAGGCTCCCGAGGGACGCCCCGAGCGCCCCGAGCCTCTGGGTCCCTCTGGGGAGACGCTGCCCCGCGCTGCCACCTGCTGTCGCCGTGTCCCCCGGCGGTGTCACGGGCTTGTCCCGGTGTCGGCCCGAGGAGGCCTCGGCTGCGGCTCTCCAGGGCCGTGGTTTGTGGGATGGCTCCTGAGGCTGATCCGACACCGGAGCGGAGCCGCGGGGCGCTGGCCCGGGGAAATGGAGGCAGCCCCAGGACACGACCTTGGCCCCCTCCCCAAGGCCCAGCCGCGGCCGGAGTCTGGGGCTAAACGAAACAGCGAAATGGTTTGAAATAAAGCCTGGAGTTTGGGCCCAAACGGTGTCAGTTTTTACCCCTTGAACTCCAAACTGCTGAGGCTGTTTTGGGGGGGAACCTTGGCCCTGGAGGCACAGGCGCTGGCAAAGAGCATTTGGGATCCCGGGGCTCGTGGGGTCACCCAGGTCAAGCGGAATGAAGCCAGCAAAAAGCACCCGGTGCAGTTCTGCCCTTATCTCCAAGGGAATCACAAGATTCCACAGGAACACAGCGTCCCACTAATCCCGTGTTTGTTGTATCAGCACCAAGGGCACGCGGCGAGGGACAGCAGCAAGGGCTCCACCCCCGCCAGGGACACCCCAATCCACAGCTGAGCCGCCCGCTGTGGCACAAAGAGCTGTCAACTCATTTTGAGCTAAACAGGGAATTTTTAGAACAAGAAAGAGGAGGGCTATAAAGTGAGAGGAGTGTGGGGAGCTCAAAAGTGCCAGAGACAGCATTTGTGTAAAATAAATCATCTCTTTATTTGAGGTTCTGTGTCTAGAACAGGCTCTCCCGTGTCCTGTCATGTCCAGGAGGACTTTCTCCCACTATAAATCAAATGGCAACAAAACGGCAGCTATAGGAGTTTGGACAGACAAAAAATCCAGGACAGAGGAGATGTGGCACCCGAGATTCTCTACAGAAGGATTCTGTGATGCCACCCAGGGAAAGCTCCTCCTGCTCAGCGCAGGCAAAATGCGCCCGGGAATCATCATCATTTAATAACAACAATAGTAAAAACAAAAATCTAACTTCCTCCCGGCTCCAAATCCAACGTGATTCCCAAGGCACAGATCCCAACTTCTCCCGTTGTCCGCCAGGGGCCACCGCAAGCCACGATCCCCCTCGACCGGAGGAGCCCCACGGTCACCATCCTCCTCCTGGCCGGATTTTCCCGCCCGGATCCCACATCTGGGGAGCTGCGTCCACGTTTTTAATGCTCGATATGAACGGAAGAGTCTCTGGCTGAGCCGGGATGGGGAGGACGAGCAGCGGCTTCCGAGGAGCCCCGGCAGGACCGTCCCCGCCACCACCGCTGCGTTTCGGGGTCTGCCCCCGGCAGAGCCCGGCCCTCGAAGGTTCGGGATTCAGTTCAAGGCAACCACGAAATGCAGCACATTTAAGGCTTTCGCTTCTTAAATTAAAGCCAACAAGGAAGTTTTTTGGATCCTGGTTTCCTGAGCCTGGCCGGGCCCGGCCGGGGGCTCCGCTCCCGTTTAGGTGAAGGACCAGAGCTGGTGCGGATCCGTGGGGTCGCAGGGAACGAGCCCCGGGTGCTTCCCCCGGGCCGTCAGACACATCCCCGAGGCCAAGTTCTTGATCAGCCGGTTCTGCCGAGAAACAACCCAAGCGATCAAACGAGCGACCGCGGGCTGTGAGCGGGGGCAAACGGCACCCGAGGAGCGGCACCCTGGCGGGCACCATGCCGCCGTGCCCAGGCCGATTCCCGGCTCTGCTCACCTGCGCCAGGTCCCACTCCTCGCTGGCAGGGACCCGGCCGGGCTTCCCTCGGAACTGGCACTCGCCCAGCTCGGCGGCGCCCGCGCCCGCCCGCAGGCACAGCTCCTTGCCGATGTTGTGGCGCAGCTCCCGCTGGCTCGTGTACTCAAAGTACTGCGGGAAAACCCACGCGGGGCCGTCACTGCTCCGCCCCCGGAGCTCAGCCTCGGGGGAAAACCGCGCGTGGCACAAGGGGAAAAGACCGGGGTGGTTTAGGGGCGCACCTGGTTGCCCCCCAGCCCGTGGCAGGGGTACATGATCAGAGGTTTCCCACCGTGGTTGTTCTCTCCGACGTCCAGGCAGCTCTTGGTGCCCTCGTTTTTTATCTGTGGCGTAGGGGAAGAGAGGTTTTGGGAGGGGAAAAGAGGCGGTGGTGGGAAAAAGAGCGGAGAGAAAAATGAGAGAAAGGAGAGGGAAAAAGGGGAAAAAGAGGTGGGGGGGAAAGGGTGGGGAAAGGCAAGGGGAGCAGGGGTGAGGAGAGGGGGAAAAAGGGGGGAAAAAGGGGCAGGAGTGAGGAAAAAAGGTGGGGAGAGCTGAGGAAAGAAGCGCTCGCAGGAGCCGGGGTAGGACCCGCCTCGGGTTTGGCCGTGCAGGGCTCTGGGTTATCGCTGTGCAAACAGGATCCTGGCACGGAGCAGCGAGTCCGGGTCCCGTGTCCTTTCCCGGACATGAGGAATGCCCGAGCCATCGCCTCGGGCACACGGAGCGAAGGGAAAGGCGCCCGGGATGAGGTTTCAGGAAATAAAGGTGTCTTGAAAGCTGCATGGGAGCCAGCACCCGGCCCAGGTGTCACTGGCTGTCACTGGACTGTCACCTGGCCGTGCCAGCCGCTGTCACATTGCCCTGGCTGAGGAGGGGCAGACTCAAGATCCAACACCCAGTTTGAGGGAGAAGACTTTTCAGCTCCATCCTTAGACATGGAGCTGGAGCCCCTCATGCTGCCTATCCTCAGTTCCTTAAGGATGCAGCTAGAGCCAGAGCCCCGTGTCCTTCTGTCCCCACCTCCCTCAGGGACACAGTCAGCCCTCCACATCCTGCCTGTCTCCACACGCTGTGGATGGGTGGCTGGAGATGTGGTTGTGCCTCCCGCCCGTCCCCAGATTCCTTCGGGATGGAGCTGGAGCTCCACATCCCATCCCCAGCTCAGTTTTTCCAGCCCTCCCTGTGGCAGGACGGTGTTTGGGGCTCAAGGAGGTTTTCAGCTCTTCCCCCGAGTTTAACCCAAATCCACATCCCTATGGCTTCCCCACCCTGGACCTCATCCCAAATCAGCCCTGCTGGATTCCAGCTTAGCTGGAGCCCAAACCGGCCCCGCCAGCCGGCGACAGAGGAGGTGACAGGCAGACACAGTGAGCAGATGAGGTGACAGACACGGT
The DNA here is from genome assembly GCF_009819655.1 of Sylvia atricapilla. Lineage (NCBI taxonomy): Eukaryota > Metazoa > Chordata > Aves > Passeriformes > Sylviidae > Sylvia > Sylvia atricapilla. The sequence continues at coordinate 1,029,706 of NC_089168.1, forward strand.
GACATGTGGCAGCACCAACCCCTGTCCCCCCTGGTTTGGTGCAAACCCCAAAACCCCAGGCTTGGGGCGTTCCCTGTTTGCTGTTCCCAGCCCAGGGCCGAGTCCCCGGGCGCTCCGGCCATCCCACACTCACTGCTCCGTAGAAGGTCGGGGTCAGGTCGGGCACGAACATCTCGGGGTAGACGTTCTGCAGGTACCAGGTGAAGTTCCTGCAGTGCAGCCGCTCCCGCAGCCGGCGCCGCTCTGTGATGTCACCAAACGTCTTCTGTCGATGAAGAAGGAAATGGCAGAAAATGAAACTCGCTTCAGAAAACAGTAGGGAAAATCCAAAAAAACCCCTTTCGGAGCTGGGGCTTGGAGCTGGGAGTCACCCCAGCTTTGTCATTGTCCCTCACGGTGTGACCAGCACCGAGACAATTGGGGGGGCACCTGGCAGGTACCCACAGGCTCCACCGAGAGCTCGGAGATATTTTGGCACAAAGTTTCGATGTCATAGAAAAAAAAAAAAACCCAAACCCACCCAACAAACAAGCAAAATTAAAATTCATGAAACCCGATGTTTTCCTGTTAGGAACTATTCTGGCCACAGGGGGAAAGAAAAACAGAAGGTGTTTGGTTACTTCTGTCCACCCGTGTGTGGTTCCCCAGCCCCTGCCCAGGCGGAGCTCCCAGCAGGACTCGCCCCCCCAGCAGAAGCAGCAGCTCCCCCCAGCACGCTCAGCACCTCTCGGGCCATCTGGGACGCTTGCTGGTTCCGGCGGTAGAAGATCTCCTTGTAATCATCCATCCAGACCTCGGCCAGGCGCACCTGGTTCCGGGAGATCACCTGGGTGCCCTTGGGGAAGGTGTGGGGGCTCTTGGAGCGGAACACGTGGCCCACGACGGAGCAGGGGATGATCTCGACCTGTCCCCCGCACTGCCACACCTGTGGGGAAGCCACACCTGAGGTGGGGGGTCCAGCCCCCGGGCCCCCCAACAGGGAGCTCCCTGGAGGTGCCCTTTGAAGGTGATGCCCCGTCCTTACCCTGAAGGACATCTCCACGTTCTCACCCCCCCAAATCTCCATCTGGTCGTCGTAGGAGCCGATGTGCTCGAAGTAGGACCTGGAGATGGCAAAGAGGCCACCTGCAAAGGTCGGGGACCTGCGGGGGGCAAAGGAGGGGTGAAACGCAACTAAAAAGAGCAGAAATCTGAGGTTTGGGACATCACAGCCCAAAAATCAGAGTCCTCCCGCATCCAGCTGTGGTGGCTTTGGTGGACAGGCTGGGCCTGGCCGCTGGGAGGGACAGAGGTGACAGCGTGACACAGAGGGGCCTCGCTGCTGGCTGGATTCGAAGTGAAAAGAAGACATTGTTACCAAAAACCTGTCGCCAAAAAGAGGGGGAGGTCGGAGCTTGGTGCCCCGATCCCTCCTCCCTCTTCCCTAATCTTTTCTATCTGAGGCTGGAACAGAACCTCGCTTTTATTCAGGAAAAATAATAAACCCCGAGGATTCGCTGAGCTGCTGGAGACGAGGCACGGCCGGGAGCCAAGTGCCCGGCTGGAGGTGAAAGGGGCCTTTCTTGGGACAGGAGCGTCTCCCAGGTGACCCGGGCACAAAGGCAGCCCCGCGGCAGGGCTGGGCCCGGGCCCGGTGGGGTGTCCAGTGTCTCCCAGTGGGAGCACCCGGCTTATCCCGGGGCACCAGAGGAGAGCTGGGAAAGCCACTCAGGCTCCGTGTGTGTGTGTAAAACAGAGGGATAAAGAGAGGGATTTTGGTGCAGCCTGATCCACAGGTGACTCGTTCTGTGCGGGGGCACCTGGGCGTCCGGGAGTGAGAAGGTACAGACAGCAATTAGATCTTTAACGGGTGACCGCCAGAGCGAGAGGCAGCCGGAGGCGATTCCAAGAACCATGGCGTTCCCCGAGCCGCAGGTGAGGTTTGTCCTCCACCAGCCGCACAGCTCTGACCATGGCTGGGCACAAACCCCCGGAGATCCCCCACGCCGGGAAGGGGCAGCACCGCCCGCCCGGAGGCACCAAACGCAAGGAGAACACCAACGTGTTGGAAAAAAGAGCAAACCCAGCTGGATGAAGAGCCCCGTGCTGCGCTTACTTGATGGGGAAGGTCTCATCCTTCCTGCGCTGCCTCTCCCTGGCGGGAATGACCTCCCAGCCGAAAGTCAGGCTCCAGTCGAAATTGCCGCGGCTGTGCTGCTTCCCGTTCTGGACGGGCTTGGAGAACTCGAAGGTGTTGAGGTCGATGGTGGCGATGTCGGGGCTCACCACAGCCGTGGGCTCCTCAGCGATGCGGGACAGGAGCGGCTCCAGCCATCCATGGAAACACTCGCCTGGGACACGGGGCAGGATTGGGGTGGGGCCAGCGCCACTCCCAGCACCGGGGGCACGCGCGGGTGTCACGGAGGGGACACTCACAGTGGGCATCGAGGAAGGTCAGCACCTCCCCGCTGGCCACGCTGGCCCCCAGCAGCCGCGCCGTGATCAGCCCCTTGCGCTCCCGCTGCCGCACCACGCGCACGATCTGCAGCTGCTCCACGTAGCGATCCAGCTCCTCCTTCAGGTACTCTGCGGGTGGGAAAAGCGTCTGGATCCAGCAGGGAGGCTGGTCCCTGCATCCCACCAACCCATCCTGCTGCCCCCATCCCATCCCATCCCATCCCCATTCCCATCTCCTGCTGCTCGGGTTTGGGTTTAGGGACACCTGAGCCTTTGCCCCAAACCCAAGTGTGTCTTCAGCTAAAGAAAATGAGTTTTATAAGGGTCTAAGCCTCCTCTCAGCTAATCCCTCTCTGGAGAGGGACTGGAGACTGGCAGGGTGAGGAGGTCACATCCCTGCACTTGAAGTGTCACCCTGACCAAGCTGTTACTGAGGGAAGGGAGAGCAGACACGGGGGCACCAGAGGAAGCCGGGAGTTCTTGGCAGACGCAGCCGAGTCAGGAGCTGGGAATGGCCAAGGGAGAGCTGGGACCCCACAGAAAACCATCCTGGGAAGGGGACTCGAGTCCAAGCCGCGTTCAGCCACAGTGGGAGTCAAATTCTGGGGCAATGAAGCCCTGGGGCACCGTGAAGTTCCTGCTCCTCGGGAGCCCGTGGGTGGAAAGGGAGAATTTATCTGGGGCAAGGGCAGAGTCCACCCTTCCCAGCGCCCTGACACTGAACCCCGCATTAATTAGCTGTGGGTGCTAATTAACCAGGGTTGCAGCTGGCTGAGGGTGGAGGTTTGTGGAACACCCAGTTTGTCCCCAGGGCTGGGTTAACAGTGGTGCTTGGGAAGGGAAAATCCCAGGGGTGCTGTGGGGTGGATGTGAAACGGGATGTGGCTGCTGGGAGCTTCTCTCAGGGGCTCAGAGCTGCTGCCTCCAGGCTTGGAAAGGGGGCTTGGCATCCCCTGCATCCTCCTGATCCTACATCCTGCCACGGATCCTGCCTCCCTCTAGTCCCCGAATCCCCTCGCCGCTCCCTCACAGCTCCCTGTGGCTCCTGCATCCCACCACAGCTTGTTCTACCCCCCTCTGGCACCCACATCCCACACGGCTCCAGCATCTCTCTCACCCTGCATCCCTCTGGCTCCTGCTTTCCACCAGGGCTCCTGCATCCCTCGGCCCCACATCCCACCATGGGCCCTGCATTCCCCGTGTCCCCGTGTCCCCCACGCACCGTCCGTGCTGGCATCGTCCACCAGGATGACCTCCCGCAGCAGCCGGGCCGGGGACGAGTGCAGGACGCTGTAGACTGTCCGGAGCAGCGTGGACCAGGCCTCGTTGTGGAACACGATCACCACGCTGGTGGTGGGGAGGGGAGGGCAGCGCTTGAACTTCTGGTCGATGCACCTGGGGGACAGAACGGGGGGGAGGAGGTGAAGGGGGAGGCACAACTGGAGTGACCCCCCGATATCTGCCCCCCCAAACCCCACAGCAGGGGAGCAGCTCTGGCCCCTCTGGACTCATCCCTGCTTTGATTCCCATTGATTTTGGTTGAGTGAGTCCCGTTCCCAGGCTCCGTGTCCCCCCTTTGTCACTGCTACACCTGCTAAGCACGGATAATCGCCTGCCAGCGCGGGGGGCTGGATTCCTCCATCCCTTTCAAGGCTTTTTCCATCCCGAATTCCCCCCATGTCTCCCCCATCCCACCCCCGGCGTGGGCAGGGCTGGGGGGGCCCCGCTTTAATCCGGCAGCCCCTGGCCGAGGGCAGGCGGGGAAATCTCTGGAGTTTCCCCGTTTCCCTCCCCCGCAACCCCAGCGGGGTCCGAGGCTGTTCCACTCGGCTAAGAAAAGAAAAAGTCTGACCGCTGGAGCCACCGGAATGAGGGAGGGAGAGGAGGGAGAGGCGGGGACGGGCCGGAGCCATGGAGCAGGTACAGGGAGACACAAAGAGCCTGCTGCTATTAAACCCGCCCCCAAGGGGCCAAAATTAGGGAGAAATATTAATAAATTTTTTTTTTTCAGCTCTGTCTCCATTCAATCTCTTGCCAGTGCTGGGTGACAGCCTGGCCCCAATCTGCTTTAATTTCCTCTGACATTTAAGGGAATGAGTGGCCATTTGTAAGGGAGTGAGTGGCCATTTTTAAAGGAATGATCATTTCGAAGGGAGTGGCCATTTTAAAAGGAGTGAGTGGCCATTCCTATGGCAGTGAGTGGCCATTTCTAAAGGAGTGACCATTGCTATGGCAGTGAGTGGCCATTTCTAAAGGAATGCCCATTCCTAAGGCAGTGAGGGGCCATTCCGAAGGCACAGGGCGGCCCCGCTGGCTCGGGGGCCCGGCTCTCACTCCGGGGGGCGGCTGTCGGGGCCCAGCGCCCGCTGCAGGGAGATGCGGTCGCTGGCGAAGGCGTTGAAGCAATGCTTCTCATAGCCCCGCTCCTTCTCCTTCGTCTCCTCGGGAGTCCAGCGATCCTTCTTGAAGGCTTTGCCGTCGGCGCCGGGGCTGGCGGGGTCCTGCGGGGGCCTCTCCATCAGCGGCCGCAGCTCGGCCGCGGTGTAGGCTCCGGGCAGACACGAGCGGGCGCTGGGCAGCGGCTCCGGCGGCGGCTCCGGGGCTCCGATCTGCAGCCGCGGCATCGAGTCCCGCAGGTCCCGCACGGCGCCCAGCATCAGGTCCAGCACTTGGCCCTTGCCCTGCACGATGTTCCGCAGCCAAGGCTCTTCGCCCGGCTCTTTGCTGCCCACGTCCTTCTGGAGGATGAAGAGGAAGAGGACGAAGACGGCGCCCGCCAAGGCAACCTTCAAGGGGCTGTAGCGGCGGCGGAACAGCCTCATTTTGGGGGTTTGGGGAGGGGTTTCTCCGGGCTGGGCTGGGGGATTCAGGAGTGTGGGGGCTCAGGGTGCATCACGATGTCCTGCTTTGCTCCAGTGACCTGGGGGAAGGAGAAGCACCTGCAGTTAATCCCCAGGCTGGATGCGCCCTGGTTGCATCCACTTGATGGCAAAATAGAAATACTGTACTGAAGATATAATGTATCGTATTTAAAACAAATTAGATTGTACCTAAACCAGAATATATAAATATAATCAAGTCATTGAATACTTTTCTTAAGAATCTTAAAGATCATCCAGTCCAACCCCCTGTCACGGGCAGGGAACCTCCCACTAGACCAGGTTAATATCAATTAATAAAGTAATAATACAATAGCAATATAACACATTAATATATTGAAAAAATAAAGTAATATTAGTATCATACTAATAAATATTGCAATACAATGTTAGTAATATATTATTAGAGAAATATAATATTAGCAGTATATTAATACAAAGTTTGGTACAAACGACACCTGTAAAATTCATTCCCCCCCCTCCCCGCCCTTCAATCCATCCCAAAATTAAAACGCCAGGAGAAGTGCGGGTTAATAAATGCCGGAGGATGTGTCACCCCCCGCCACCACAAACAGCACTTCCCCAAAGTTTCTTGTGGGACTGATCCGGAGGCTGCAGCCTCCCCCCGCCACTGCCCCTTGCACGCCGAAATTAAAATAGAGCTAAAATTTTGCCGAAGTATTTTTGGCCGCTGGGGAGGAAAAAAAAAAAAAAAAAAAAAAAAGAAAAAAAAGCCTTTTCCTTGGCGTTTTCCTGCCTGCGAAGGAAAACTCGAACAGACCCTGCAGTGCTCCGGCTTCGGCTGAGTGGGAGCAGCACGTTCGGTGTCCGCGGTCACCGGGAGCTCGGCGTCAGCTCCCGAACTTGCCCCGGGGTCCGTCGGGGGCTCTGAGCTCCCCACCACCCTCCAGCTTCCCGCGGCTCCTCTTTGTAAAGCGCGGCCGCCGGAGCATGGACGAGCCCGGCGGGATCCATTCACCGCCATCTCCTCCTCCTCCACTTCGGGGTCCCCCTCCCCTTCCCTTGATTCCTTTTTCCCCTTTTCTTTTCATTCTCTTGGAAATGGGGCGGGGAAGGGCACCTGCCACAACTTCAAGGGCGAGGAAGTTTGGGCTGGGGAGGAGGAGGAGGGTCCCGGGGTCCCCCTTTGAGCGGGGGATCAAAGCTGGACCACGCTTCACTGCCAAGGGCGCCCGGCCCCATCCAGCACGGAAAAGCAGAATCGGGGAATAAAACCCATCAATCCCCTCGTGTTTCCTGCCATTTCCTCGGGATTCCTGCCCGAAGCTGAGCGATGTAGCCCCTCGAGCACCGAGGTTTTCAAGGAGGGGGAGGTAAAAGCAAAGGATTTTTTTGGGGAAAAAAATAATCCGTTTCCATCAACCCCACAACTCCCTGAGCTTCCTTCCTGCCACGTTACTAACGAAGCTCGCTAGGTGTCGGTGCTAATTAAGCCCGGAGGGACACTCCGGTGCGCAGGGGGGACACAGCTTGTGCACAAGAGCTGCCGCTCCCGGGGAACCCCAACCCCAACCCGCTCCTCAATTCCTCCTCCAAAAGGGCCAAAAAGCCAAATACAAATAAAAATATCCCCCGTCCCCCGAAAGCCTGCGGTGGGTTTGGCACAGAGCTCCAGCCTCAGCTCCTGATGCGCTGCGCTCTCATCTACCCGCCCTGCAAACTCCCGGGTGGATTCTGCTCCATCCCAAAAATCCCGTGGGGCGACGGGGCTGGCCCTGCACCCTGGGAAAACAACAGCAGAGTGACCCAGTGGAGCCTGCTGAGGACAGGAAAAAGGGAGAAGGGGCTCGGTGGGAATTCGAGGCGCATCGCCCGTGATGTGGGCGGGCAGAGGCAGGAACAGAGATGTAGCCGTGGAGGGAAAAAAAAAAAGAAAACAAACAAAACACAAGTGAATCGACAGCGATACTGCCGCGGGTGAGGTGGCCACCGGCTCCACGTGGCAGCGAGCCTCGATAACATCGGGAGGGGCCGGGAGGGACCGGGAAAAGCCAAGAGCAGGAAGCGGGGTGCAGTGGGGGAAAGCGGGGTGCAGCGGGGTTACTCCCGCTGGGATTCACTTTCAGGAGGAGCAGCTGGATGTGCTGAGGAGTGCGAGGCATGGGAGCTCACAGGAAATGGATTTTGTCGGGCTCCCCCCGGCCGGGTGCTCCCCGCATCGCTCGGGAGGAGCCCAGCGGGGCCTGGGCGCGCTCTCGGATGGGAAGGGCCGGAGCTGGGGGGTGTCTGAGGGTCCCTGCCCCGCCGGGGGCCCTGGGGTGACCCGTGGGGGTGACAGGGGCCGGGTCCTCCCACTGCCCTGCCCGGAATTGTCACAGTCCCTGGAGCCGCTGGGCTGCTCCGAGGGCTCCATCCGGACCCCCCGCCGCGGGGGGCTCCAGCCCAGCCCCTTCCACTGAAGGGCCTCTGCAGCGGGACCCCCGAGCGACCCACTCCCTCACCGGGAGCACCCTGCTGCCCCTTCCCCCGGGCCGAGGCTCCCCGCCGGGAACCTCCTGTCTCCCTTGCCACGGGGGGGTCCACACCAGGACCCGCAGAGCTCCTTACCGCGGTGGGGGCTCCGCGCTGGGACCACGGGCACCCCCGGACCACCTCCCCTGAGGCCAGGACTTCCCACCGGGACCCCCAGCCCCCCTTACCGCAGAGGGGAGCGCCGCACCGTGACCCCGGAACCACGGGCCCCCCTTTCCCTGGCCGAGGGCTGCGTACCGGGACCCCGGGGCCGCTTTTCCCCGGTAAGAGCTCGGCGCTGGGACCCCCCCAGACCCGTTTACAGCAGAGGGGGGCTCAGCAGCAGGACCCCCGTCACCTCTCGTCTCACCGGCTCCACAGCGGCTGCGGGATCGCAGGTGTGTGTCCGCCTGGGGCGGGGCCACCGGCGTTACCTGTTCCCTGCTCCCCGCCCCCCGGGGCAGGTGCACGGGGCGGGGCCGCGCTCCTAAACCCGCCTGGGCCGGGACAAGCGCCGGGTCCTAGAGGCACCTGCCGGGGGAAAACTCCGCGTCCTGGAACCGCCCGCCCGTCCCGGAATAACGCCCGGTGCCGGTGCCACCCGCCCGCCCCCGCCTGGGGTGCTGGGACGGGGAGCAGTAAGGGACCGGCACTGGGGACACTGGGACCAGTAAGGGACTGGCACTGGGGACACTGGGACCAGTAAGGGACCGGCACTGGGGACACTGGGACCAGTAAGGGACTGGCACTGGGGACACTGGGAGCAGTAAGGGACCGGCACTGGGGACACTGGGACCCCACGTGTGCTGGGACCAGTAAGGGACTGGCACTGCGGACACCGGGACCAGTAAGGGACTGGCACTGCGGACACCGGGACCAGTAAGGGACCGGCACTGGGGACACTGGGACCAGTAAAGGACTGGCACTGGGGACACTGGGAGCCGCAGGGATTTGTGGCGATCCCAAGGTCACGACGCCAGGCGTGCTGGCAGAAGCAGGACGGCCACAGGAAAACCTCCGGGCGGACGGGCTCCGTCACCCAGCCGAGGATTTTCCTTTGGCTCCGGAGCTGCGCGGAGGGTTTGGGAGATTTGAGCTGGAGTAAGAGCGAGGATTAATGGGGATTATTGGGATATTAGCTGGAATATTAACTGGTTTACAGTGGATCAAGTCTCCGGGGCACAAACATCCATCAGCCCCAAGTTCAAGCGCTAATGAGCTGGAATAAGGTAATGAGGGGAAACTGAGGCACCGATTGGAGCCAATCCTCAGCCCCCACGAGCCCCGCGGGGCCTCCATCTCCCTCCTCGCGGCTTTTTCGAGCTCACCTCGAAGCCGCCGCTTTCATTCGTTTCGTTTCCTGCGTCGGAGGTTTCGCTCTTCGCCCCAAACCCGGAGGGGAAATTCCCTCCCCCAAATTTGCTGCTGCTCCACTCTCAGGCAGCCGCCACTCTCAGCCCGACGTCCCCGCGGCCACCGGGCAGGGCCAGCACTGTCCCCACCACGGTAGGTCACTTGGAGGGAAATACGAGGGTTTTGGGGTCTACGCCAGGCGGGGGCGTGGGGATGGGATTTTGGGGTGTCCTGAACCCTCCGCGTTCCCCCCGCCGGGTTCTGCCAAGCCCGAAAATGGGAGATTTGTGTTCTCAAATTGCTGCTTTTAATTGCACTTTGGGAGAGGCTTTTTTTTTGGGACATAAAATAATGTCCCGCAGCTTCGTCCCGGTGGCATCAAATCTGGGGGAAACGAGAAGAAGCTGAGACCCGAAAAACCCCAGCAGGGATGGAATGAAAACCATAAAAAAATCTTTCCAGGCTTGTTAGGGAGTGCCGGCTCCGTGTCACACTCCAATTAATAATTAATTAGCGTCTTTACAGACAACTCTCAGGCAAAACAAAACTTGAATAAGAAGTGAAGTTGACTGCCTGCAGGCGCGTGAAAAATGTTCACTTATAAGGTTTGAAGGAGCAAAGGAACCCAATGAGCCAAAATTGGGGTGACGTTACCCCTGGGTGTGGGACGAGCCCCGCAATTCCCTGCTCTGGGAGCGAACCTTACCATTGCCTCGGAGGTTTTCCTCGCTCCAGGTGCATTTCCTTGGGGATTTCTGCCCTTCATCCCTCCCCGGGAATCTACAGCGCCGGAGGCGGCTCCATCCAACCCTTCAGCCAAACCCCTGATTTGAGGCAGAGCTTAAATTTAACGCTGAGCTGAAACTTTCAGCACTGAGCGGCAGGTTTGAGGAGCTGACAGGAAGCCAGGCTGATTTGCGTATTTATGCTAATTAAGATCGCACGAACCTTTCAGATCCCCTTTGCAGATGGTTTGTAGATTGGTGCCCAGCTTTGCGTTTATTTATTATCTTTTCGCCTGGTAATAATTGGTGCAAGATGGGAAAACTGGGAAGTTTAAGCCATAATACAGCTGTTAGAGAGGGGACAAATGCGGGCAACACAATTTCCCTCCAGGATGCCAGTATTTGGTTAATTGATGCTGAGTGGCCCTGAGCTGGGTGGTGCTTCTTAGGGCATTTTTGGGAGGAGAAGGGGCTGAGCAGCTCAAAAAAAAGGGAATTGTGTCCCCACCCATGGACATCACTCCTTGGATGGGTTTGTAGTAAGGAGGTTTTTTGCTCTCGTGCCCAGAAAATTCAATCCTTTGGTACTGAGTTGAAATCCCATTTTTTTCCAGGTAGATTTTTCTTTTAATAAATGGGATTTTGGGGTTGTTTGGAGCTTGTGGAAACTGTGGGGGAGAGGTGGAGAAGCCCAGCTTGGTTCCTTTGAGGAAGAACCTCTTCCCTTTTCTCTCTCTCTCTTTTTTTTTTTTTTTTTTTTTTTTTTAATTTTTTTTTTAATTTTTTTAATTTTTTTTTATTTTTACCTGTATAAATTATGAGAGAACTAGGAATGCTTCTCTCTGTGCAACCCCACACACCCGCAGCGCTGGATCCTCCCCATCCCACCAGCTCGGGGTGACCCCGGCAGCTCCTTCCTGCCTCTGGATAACCCCAGTTATCAGTGGGTGATCATTAATACGATTATCATTGCTGTTACCAGGTGGTCGTTCCCTGTCCTCTGCCCTGCCCAGGTGGGACACAGATGGAGGAGGTGTTCCTGCAGCTCTGGGGGGAGGTGGCCAAGCTGCAGGAGCTGTGCTCGGAGCAGGGGAGGCTCCTCCAGAGGCTGAGAGACAGGAAGGCAGCAGTCCTGGGTGAGTGGGGCCTGCGGGGTCCCCAGAGTGCACATTTGGGTCATTCCCACCTTTATCCTGGCGGGGTCATTCCCACCTCCATCCCGGTGCCCTCAGGAAGTTCCTCGGGTGAGGTGAAAGGGCTTCGAGCCCTGAGCCCATCGTGGGTTTTGGGTGTTGCTGCTCAGGGACACTGCTGGTCCTGGGAGTGTCACCTGGAGAGGGTGGGGGAGGATCTACAGCCCAGAAAACACTCAGAAACCCTCTGGTTTTCCAAGGGCTCCCCCTCTCTGTGCTCTTCTCTCCCCCACAAACACATCACTCCCATGGGGTCTGGCACCATTTTCTCAACCCTAAAATGGGAATTTTACGGCCAGGAGGGATAGGTTTGGACAAAGCTGTGCTGGGAAAGTGCAGCTCCCAGCCCTGGGGCTCCCTCCTTTCCACCTGTGTCCTCCCAGGGCTTAAATCAAAGCCTTTCCTGGCACGGATCTGGAGTCTGGGGACGCAGGGGTGTCCCCGTCTCCTGAGGGAGTTGAGCTCCCCCAACCCTCAGTGCTCCCTGGTTGTCCTCAGTGTCCTTTCTCTGCTGGCCCAGGCTCCACAGGGAACAGGGGAGCTCTGCCCGCCCAGGGGCTCCCCAAGCCCAACAGGAAAATGGAGCGATGGAAAGGTACAACCCCCTTTGGAATTCCCAGGGATGACCCCTCTGCTCTCTCCCAAAGACATCCCAGAGCTGCTGCCGATCCAGTGCACAGAGGATGTGGTGACAGGAGACGGGCAAAAGTCACCTGAGAGCCCCCGAAGGCACCCAGGGGCTCTGACATGCTCCACATCCCAGCTGGAACAGCCCCAGGCCACCACCAGCGTCCCCCCGAGCCCTGGGAGTGGCGCTGGAACAGGAGGAGCCGCAGCTTTTGGCAGCCCCGAGGGGGAGAAGGAGGATGTGCCCACCTGGATGAGAACGTGGATCCTCCCTGTCCCCTGGGAAGGAGGAAGAGCTCCCTGCAGCCCTCAGGAGCTGGAGACACTAAAGCCGGGGGCCGGGGGCTCCTTCCCAAACCTTCTGGATCTCTACGAAGCCCCGGCAGCCCTTGAGAAGGAAGATGCTCCCAGGGACGTGGCTGTGCCCGAGGAGGCTCTGGTGGAGATCCGAGGGCCTGTGAAGGTAATTTGGGAGGTGGACAGGGCGTTTGGGCCATGCCATGGCCTCGGGGACACTTCACCTTCCTCCCCATCAGCCCTGGACACGCGGGAGTGTGCCTGAGTGGAGTTAGTTCATTAAAAAGCCCCCGGGCACCCGATTTTTTCTGGTTCCCAGGGAACTGGGTAGAGGGAAGCCCCTGAGGTCTCTGTCCTCAGGACAGAGGACATCCCTCCCGTGATCCTCATGGAGGCTCCTCCCTCGGAGGAGTCAGATGGGGAAAGTTCTCTCAACCTCCTTTGAATCTTCCAATTAAACAGCTCTAAAGTATTTCCCTCATTTTCTCTGATCTCCACACCCCGAAACCTATTTCCAAATGATTCCCATCATTCTGAAAGGATTTCTGAAGAGCTCTGGCCCCTCTGGTCCTGGTGGACCTTCACCTCAGTCCTGCCCCTCCCACCCGGGGCCCTGGGTGCCAAACCCATTTCCTTTCATCCCTTTTCCTAAATGAAACCTTTTAAAATTCTTTCTCGGCTTCAGGGGCTGAGTATTCCCGGGGATAACTCCTGATGTTGGGCTGCATTTGGGAGGGAGTTTTTAAAGGAGGAGGGGGAAGTGGGGCTGTGTCAGGGTCCCCTCGGGGCCCTATCAGCACTCCAATGACAATGGCACAGGGACAGGTGACAAATGTGCTCCCGTTTGCTGCTCAAAGCCAATTTTCCTCCTGGTTTGCCTCGTGGGAAGCAGTGGGGGAGTCTTGGGAGCCACACAGACATGGGAATATCCAATGGGATTTATGGAGGATGAGGTGAGGGGCAGCTCGAGCTCTCCAAAAAATCCAGCCCAGCCCATTTTTGGGCAGAAAGAAGTGGAGTCACATTTGGGGGCCTGGCTCAGGGCACTCCTGCGGGTCTCTGTGTCCCCACATCCCTCTTTTCCTGGCAGACGTGCTGGACTCCGGGCTGGGCGCTGGAGGAGGAGACCCTCGGGACCCATGGGGCTGCTCCACCCTGTGACCTGTGCCAGGAGAGTTTCCCCTCGGGTGCAGCAGGACACGCGGAATATTTGAACCACCTTCTGGCCCATCTGGAGTAGGACTTGTCTTGCCAATGGGAAATCCTTGGATTTGCACCTTGACCCACGGGGCAGACTCTGGACATTCTCAGGTTGGAGCTGATGGCCTCGAAGGACTCCTCCAGCCCTGGGATTCTGTGGCTGCTGTGGATTCTGGGATCCTGCTGCTGCTTTGGACTGGGAGCAGTTTCCACGTTCCTCATCCTTCTCCATGTGGAATGAGCTCCCAGATTTGGATCACCCTGGGTGTGTTTTGGGTTATTGATCTCAAAGCCGATCCAATCCTGGGGTCTGGATTGTGACGGGGAGATGTAACTCCTGGGAAAAGGGAATTCCTCATAGTTTGCCTTTGACTGAGTGGAAATGAATCTTCCATAAATGGTTGGGGATATTTGGGAAGGCAGATTGGCTTTTTCTGGGAGTTTGGAAGGTTGAGTGGGAGAATCTCGATGTTTTTGGGGTCACTAAAAATTATTTTAATTCATTAACAGTAATTTGAGTGGTTTATAGCACTTCCATCAGTGGTATCCAATGTGTTTCCCAAAGGAATTCACTGCAGCAGTGGGGAAACTGAGGCACAAAGCATCAGCTCCAAATCCCTTTTTTCTTTTGGAAAAATCTCATCTCAGGCTTTTCTGTCTTGCAAGTTTCTCCCAAAGTGGATTTGGCGTCTCCTGTTTGAGAAAACTCGTGTTGAAATGGAGAGTCAGGTTCTTCTCTAATCCCAGGGATGGGGAATAATTGGCATCTCCAGCTCCAACATCTCCTCTTTGGCAGCACAGATAAGTCAGGAGTGAAGTTTCTTCCCCCAAACAGAACCACATTAATGGATTTATTTATGACAGACCTCTGCATGTCCCCAGAGTCCCAAGACAAACCCTGCAACTTCTTTCTGAGGGTCAGCAGCTTTGGCCTTGGATTCTCCATCCACGTGGATATTGGAGCTGCTTCCAGCCCTGGGTAGAACTGGGCCTTTATTGAACTGAAAATGGGTTTTCTTGGGATTTTCTCCGGGTTTTCTTGGGATTTTCTCCAGGTTTTCTTTACATCACAACAAACTTACCCACCACCATCTCCTGCTCCAACATTCCTCCTGTGGCTTCTCAAATTAACTGGGATTATTTGTCAGGGTCTTATGCTCTTCTTAGGGGAGAAACCCTCATTTCCCAGGCGAATCTCTGGGAGCTGCAGACCCAAAGCTGGAGCCAGGACTCCATCAATTTATTCCCACTGATTGGCACCAAATCTCTGTAGCTGCCCAGAGTTGGCCGGAGGGAGAAATCCAGCCGGGCTCTCCTCGCCTGGGAAATTGAATTCCCAAAGCAGGAGGACAGATGGTTTTTGTCAGGAGTCAAAATGAGCTGAGCCCTGGCGTGGGGCTGGTGCAGCTCTGCAATGCCCCAAAATGCCGTGGAAAATCCCCCTGGGAGAGTTTGGGGTGAGCCACGAGGGGATTTTGTGCTGATCTTCCATCCCTGGTGAGCCCGGAGGGACAGCAATGGCAGCTCCACAAACCTGCCCTCCCTCTGAGGACATTTTTAGCTGTGGGGTGATTAATTCTCCCCTCCCAGATCGTCCCCAGGGACACGGAGCTTCCCTTTTGGATCCAGCCCTTTCCAGGGCAGGGAGTTGACTCTGGCTCCGAAATAACTTTAATTGCAGGGTGCTGCTGGGGCCCGTGGGTGGGCTGTGGTCGGTGGGGCCAGGTTGGGCTCCAGGTGGGTGGGAGGCGTTTTGAGAAAGGCAGGAGCTGGGTGAGGGCAGATTCCCGTCAGGAGAAGTTGGGAAATTGGGATTGGGGGAAGCCAGTGCCAGGCTGGGGAATGAGGGTGTCCCACTCTTGTTTCCCAAGCGGGGATGGAGCTGCTGCTGACACTCCTGCGGAAACCACGGCAGCAAAAATGCAGCTGGAAACGGGATTTTGGATGGAAAATGTTCATTTTCGAGGGTTTCCAATTCAAGGTCTGGGCCGAGGGAGGGGGAAGGGGCTGCCCAGCTGCGGGGGGTGTCCTGACGCCGAGCTCTGGGCACTGATCTGTGCCCAACCACCCCCAAAGTCCAACATCCAACTCCTTTGGGGCCGCATTTTCAGAGGAGAAAAAAGAAATGAGGGTGGGGCAGGGCAGGATTTCATGCCTCTAATGGGAGAGTGAGAAAAAAGGGAAATCTCCTGCCCAGGAATTGCAATTCTCTAAGGAGAAACTCTCTGACTTGTCCCAAATCTCCTGGGAATTGTCATCCGAAATGAGGGATGGGGGGACAGTCTCTCCCCCCATCTGCAGCAGGAGCCAATCTGTGCCACCAGTGAGGATGGGAAGTCATTAATGCCTCTGTTAATTAATAACTGACCCTCGATTTTCATCCCTCATTAAGGAAAGAGAAATGTTCCGTGATCCTGTTGTGTTTGGACACGAGCTCGAGGAGGCAGAGACTGGAAAACGGGATAAAAAAAAAAAAAAAAAAAGGTGCATTTCCAAGCAATTCAGTGACTTCCAAATGAAATTTTTGGAAGAGTTTTAGGTGACAGCTCAACCCTCCCTAATTTCTGAGTCTTTCCTGCCGGGACAAGGGGATTTTTGGAGAGCAAAGGGCCGGGTTTGGCCTCAGCTGGGGCGAAAAGGGGAGAGGGAGATGATGGAGGAGGCCAGGAGGGGCCATGGGGGTGCTGGGGGGGGTTATGGGGTTTGGGGGATTCTTCAGGGGATCAGAGTGAGCTGGCGGGGGGGGCGGTCAGGATGGTGTCAGGGAGGAACAGGATGGGTCTGGGGGGGTCAGGATCGTGTTGAAGGTGAGGCTGGTGGAGGGGAAGTGGGGCTGCTGCTGGAGAGGGGCTGGGGGGGGTCTGAGGGGATTTGGCGGTGACACTGAGGGGGAGGCTCCAGGGGATGAAGGGATGGAGCTGGAGCAGAGTGGGGGGAGGCTGAGGGGGGGCAGGATGGTGCTGAGGGGTGGGCGATGGCTCTGGAGAGGGGACACTGAAATGCCAGAGGGGACGGGGTGGGGATGCTGGGGGAGGATGGGGTGAATCAGGGTGACACTGGAGGGGCTCAGGAGGATCCCGGGGGTAATTCCGGAGGGGGGGCACCTAACTGCCGCGGGGAATCAGGAGGGGCCGGGGGTCAGCCGAGGGCAGGTGCTGGAGGGCAGATGGGGGCGATGCGGGCGGGCAGCGGGGCGATCCCCGAGGCGATCCCCGGGGCGGAGGGGCTCCGCGCGATGCTGGAGGGAATCGGGGCGGGGGGCGCTTCCCAAGCGCAGCCTCAGGAAACCCGCCGGGCATCGGCCTCCTCCTCCTCCTCCTCCTCCTCCTCCTCCTCCTCCTCCTCCTCCTCCTGCTGCCGCCGGCCCTGGGCGGGGTTTGGCCCCGGCGCCGGGCGATGCTGGAGCCGGTGTGAGCGGCACCGGGGCTGCAGCCGGCGGCCCCCGCCCCGGGGCTGCCCGGGCCCGGCCCAGCCATGCCCGCCGGCAGCAACGAGCCCGACGGCATCCTCAGTTACCAGGTGCGGGCCGCCGGGGGGGGGATGCCCGAAGCCCCCGGTGCGGCCGGAGGATGCTCCGCGGCTTCACTGCGGCATTTCCGAGCGAGGGGGGGAAGGGAGCGATGT
This sequence comes from Sylvia atricapilla, assembly GCF_009819655.1. Lineage (NCBI taxonomy): Eukaryota > Metazoa > Chordata > Aves > Passeriformes > Sylviidae > Sylvia > Sylvia atricapilla. Next base: position 1,046,512 of record NC_089168.1, read on the forward strand.
GCCGGGGGTGCGGGCTGGGGTGAGGGGCAGCGGCGCCCGTGGATTGGGGGGCCGGGGCTGTGGGAGGGGAGTGGAATGGGAATGGGGGGGGCAAAGGGGGGGCGAGAGGCGCTCCAGGAAGGAGGGGAAGAGGGGGGAAGGGCACCTGCGTGGTGCCTGCCGGGGGGGTCCCCACTGGGTGCCCCCCGTGTCCTCCTCTGAATCCGGATGTTTCCCCCCCACCATCGGCCCTTTGGAGAGGGGACAAAGGAGCGCTGTCCCCGGCACTGTCACCCCGGCAGAGCCCCGCAGTCCGGGGGGCTCAGGTGCTGTGTCCCCAGCCCGCGCCCGGGGCGGGAGGGGCGCAGGAGACAGCTGAGTTGTCCCCTCCCCTTGCAGCGTGTCCTTGTCCCTGTCCCCCCCCGCCCCGCGCCCACGGGACCAGCCGGAGCTGCTCCGGGTGACCACAACAGGCGGGGAATTAATTAATGAGAGGTTGGGAATTAATGAATCTGCCCGGAAATTACGGCGTGAACGGAGTTTCTGTCGGCCCTGCACTGGTGACCGTCGCGTCCTGGTGATGCTCGGTTGTGACCGGCGTGTCCCTCCCCAGCCCCATTTTGGGGCTCCAGAAACCTGTCCCCTCCCCCATTTCCAGCTGGGTGCAGTCCCAATCCCAGTGTAGATCCTGGGGTGACACGGTCCAGGGGTCCCTGGAGTGACAAGGTCCAGGGGACCCCAGGGACGATGGCTTTGTCCAGCAGGAGGGACATGGAGAGTTGAGGGGGGGTCTCTCTGGTCTGTCCCCTCAGCAGCCCCCGGGTACCCCCGGTTCCATAAGAACTGTGGGTCGGTTGTTAATGAATTATTAACTGCACCTTGGGCGAGGTGAGTGACATCAATCCTCCCGGCGCTGCCGGCGTGCCCTGGGCTGGGGACCAAGAGGCTGGTCCTGAGCCTCTGCTTGGAGCTTTTCCTCCTCTTCAATTTCCCAAAAACATTCCCAGAGCAGGAGTTTTTCTTTCCTAAACTGAGGAGTTGCAGGGAGCCAGGGAAATTGAAGCAGAACCCCCCCAATCCCTCTGGGGGACACAAAATGCCAACCGAATATGAATTTGGAGAGGGGGACAGGACACATTACATAGAGGGAGATTGAAATGGGTTTTCCTGCTTTGCTCCAGCCATCCCTGATTTCATTCCTAGAAGCAATTCCTTTCAGTGTCTCCAAAAAAACAACTTCCAGGCAGCCAATTTGAGTTTTTTTCCTTGGTAAACAGCAAATTAAAACAACCCTGGCTGCTCTGAAACTCCAGCGTGAGCAATGCCAGGCTCGGCATCCCCTTTCCAGCCCAGTCTGGATGATTTGGTGGTTCCCAGGCTGTTGGCAGTGGAGAAGGATGGGGAGGGAAGGCTGGTACCCATCCAGGTATCTTGGGATAGCTCGTGCTCTGCAGCCATCCCTCCTTCCTGCTCCATCCCAAACCCGTGGCTCCACAGCCACAAAGTCCTTAAATCGCCCCGAATTTCCTCAGGAGAACCAGTCCATCTGAGTGGCCTGGCTGGGACAGTTTGAAGCGGGACCTCTTCCTTCGGTGTCACCTCCGGGTGATTTTGGGGACTCTGCTGTGTCCAGGGAAGGGCGATGGGATGTTGGAGCATCCATGGACCCACAGGTGCCCACCTACCCCTCCTTAAGCTGCTGGAGCTTCAATCCTGGTTAATAACCCGGCAGTGGGGCTCCGAGCTTGGATCCCGGTGGGATTTTCCCTGCTCAGCTCTCGGTGTCGCTTTCCCCGGCCGGGTCATTTTACACCCGGGTCACCTTTCCGGGCAGGAGACCTTCGAGTCCGGCGGCGCCGGGGAGGGCGCTCATTAAAACGAGTCTGGAGGATGGAGATGCCGGATTAGCTCAGCTCGGGAAGTCGGGAGGGGCTGGAGAGCGAGAAGAGGAAAAATGGGGCTGATCCGTCCTGTGGCAGGACTGGCTGTGGCTGATGAGGATCCCCCAAGGGATGAGGCTTGTGCCACAGCGAGACCTTCCTGGAATTCCTTGACTTTCTGCAGGAAATTTGGATGGAAATCAGCCCTGCCCATGATGTTTTCTTTTCCTGATAATTTGTACCTCACTTGTTCTTTGGGAATTTGGGTTTAAGACCCACCCAAACGCTGATTGTCCTTTCCCTGGCAGGACGTGGTGTTTTCACCCCATTCCGCAGAGTTTTCCATAAAACAGAGCTGGGTTCTTCCCTTCTGCTGTGTTTTCCGAGTGGGCAGTTTTGGGGAGTGTGGCTGTAAAGAGTCCTGGGGCTGGCACCGTGCATTCTGGTTCTGCCCCTTTTTGGGGCTGAGGGACACAAGGTGCCACCTTGTCCCGGGGGAATCTGACCCCCTGATCCATCTGGAGTCCCCCAAAACCAGGGACTGCCACGAGGATGAAGGGGAATGGAATGTCCTGAATGGGAGGGACCCACAAGGGTCCCCAAGGCAGTGACAAAGTGACCCTTTCTGGGACAATCCCAGGGAGCAGGGCTGGGGCTCTGCATCTCAATGGGGGGAAAACTCCCCCAAATCGTGCTGGAGTTTCAGTGCAGTGCAGGAGGGGAGGTTTGGCAAAATGTTTTTTGGGAGAGACAGAGACTGCCTGTGTCACCCACGGGAGATTTAAATCTGCCACTCTCAAATCCCTGTTTATTCCCACTGCTACAGGTGTGCTCAAATTCACCATTTTATTATAATTCCCATTCTTAATTGCAGTTTATTGAGCCCTTTCACCCCGTGCCTTTTCCAAGGCTGGAGTTTGGGCAGCTCTGGAGGGATCAGGGTGCTAGGAAAGCCAGGAGAGGGGTGATGGATGTCACTGGAGCGAGGATAGAAAAGCCACTGGTGCAGGAAAATCCGGCTGCTGGGCAACGTGGGCAAGGCAGGGAGGGAGCAACAGTGAACTCTGGAATTGGTACTCAGAGACCAGCAACTCATTCCCAAGGGGAACGTTTGCTCCTCTTCCTCATCACACTCACCAGTGACCAGGACACAAAGGTTTTCCACCTGTTGGTTGAAGCAAGGATTTGGGGCAGCAGATTCTCTGTTGGTTTTCCTAGCTGAAATCAGAACCCATTATTTATTCTCCATTTTCCAATAACCTCATGGCATCATTATCAAGACAAGAGCAGCATCTGCCCGATGACGTTGGAAATTTTCCTTACAAATTCCAGCTGTGGTTGCTGTGAGCTGGTTCCCAGGGCACGGGGGAGCTCCTGCTCCTGGAATTTCATCCAGCAGCCCTGCCAGTTCTCCCAGTTCCTGCAGGATATTGCTCCTTTTCCACCTGGAGTTTCAGGAATCAAAATCTGGGTGTGATTTTTGTTGTTTGAATCATTTTCATTGCCGCAACGGCGTCGATATGAGGATGAATCTCATCCACTCAATCACCCCAAGCCTTCCCTTTGAGCCTTTAAATGAGAAATAATCGGGAAACAGACAGAAAACGTGGGTTGGGCATTGCAGGGTTTTCCTTTGCACCGATGATGGAATTTTGGTTCTCTCAGATTGTCCAGGGGGACAAAGAAGGTGAGCAGTGGTGATGTCTTTCCTTTAGTATTTGAGGCATAAAAGAACCATGGGATGGTTCAGGTTGGAAAACTGACATTGGACACTCCGCTCTGCCATGGACAGGAATCCTTCCCATGAGCCCAGGTTGCACAGAAATCTCAATTAAAAGATGGAAAAGGCTGTTTTCCGTGGAGAACTCACACTGAGAGAAGCCTGAGCCTTGCTGGGATGAAGTCACCTCTGCAGGACCTTGAGGGCTTCTGGAGGTCACTGGTGGCCAGGTCCTGTGGCCAGGAGCCACCCAGGGAGTCCTGCAGGAACCACCCTGAGATCAAAAGTGGCTCTTTCTCCCCAGCTTGGAAATCCCTCTGTATTTTTCCTTTTTAAAGAAAGGAACCACAAAACCAAAGCAGGTGGTTGGGTATTTTTAGGTCTGAAATGCCCAAATTTGGGTCTGAATTCTCTCTCCCCCCGTAGTAACCCTTGTAGACTCCCATTGTGTACACCCTGATGGGTTTATTTGGGAAGGGGAAAAGAACCTCCCACAAGTCCTTGTTTTTTTGGGCTGTGCCTGGAGGAGAAGCTGTGATACTCATGGAATGGTTTATGGACAGGATGGGTGATGGGAGCTCCACAGACCCATCCCCAAATTGTCTCTTCTTCTGCTCGTTAGAGACACGATGAGGAGGCTGTGATTGACCAGGGCAGGACAAGCAATGTGGTCAACATCCACTATGAGAAGGAGGAGCTGGAAGGTGAGATCCTGCTGGGGTCCTGCTGGGGGGCCACCAGGCCCTGGGAAAAAGTCCCTGCAATGTCCTTTGCCTGGTGTCGCATCAAGTGCATCAAAACCTGTCGTGGTTCTTGATCAGACAACAAATTATAGATTTATTTTTAATGTGATGGCTTTTAAAGCCCTGGTGGAGATCCCAGTGTGAATTGTGTCCATGGGGTTGGATAATTCCCATCTGCTTTTCCCACTTGGAGAGGGCAGGAGACTCATTCGATGTGGTGCAGATTCCCTGTTCTCCTCCTGGAGTTCATCGTCATGGGACTCCTTCTGCCATAAAAAGATTTCAAAACTACAAAAAAATTATTGTATTATCTCCTGCTTAATGATCAAATCTAAGGGTTGATGGTGGTGCTGTTGTTGTCCAGCCCAAGCTGGAATTTGAGGAGGGTTTTGCTGCTTTCAAGGCATGTTTAAATGACCCCAAACCACCCCTTGGTTTGAAGCTTGAGTAAAATGGATTTAGAAAAGGACAAGTCTGGGCAAGTCAGGGATCCACTGACATTTACATTAAGGGAAATTGGTGTGGGATTTTTGGGGTGTCCTGTGTGGCGTCTGGAAGATCCTTGCAGGTCCCTTCCCACTGAGGAGCTCCCATGACTCTGTGGTTTCCTCCTGGGGCGTCTGCACTGGCTGAGCACTGATCATTGCCAACGTTCCCGTTTTCCCAGGCCACCGGACCCTGTACGTGGGCGTGCGGATGCCGCTGGTGCGCCAGGGCCACCGGCACCACCGCGCCCACGGCCAGAAACACCGGAAACGGGAGCGGGAGAAGGACACGGTGCCTGTGGAGCAGGGATACCACTGTAAGTCCTGCTGGGGTGGCCACCACGGGACTGCACACCCAGGCCCCGGTAGATGCTTTGTATGGCTGTTTTAGCAGGGAAAAGTGGGGTTTTTTTTAAGCAAGACTCTTCTTTTCCCAAACTTTTCTCTGGCTTTTGAGTTAAATCCATAGTGGGTTTGGGGATCCTGGTGTAAAGGTGGAGGTGTGGGGAAGGGAAGGAAAGCAGCCCATCCTTATGGAGCATGGGATCAAGGTTTCACCTTCCCCTGGCTCTGTGAGAGCCCAGAGAGAGCTGTGGGAGAGGGGCCAGCCCAGCATTTACGGCCGGAGTGTCCCAGTGTGATGCCACTGGAAAATGATCCAGGCTCAGTGATGGGGAATCCCCTCCTGTCCCCAGACACCCCATCCCAGCGGGTCCAGTTCATCCTGGGCACGGAGGAGGACGAGCAGCACGTTCCCCATGACTTGTTCACGGAGCTGGATGAGATCTGTGTGAAGGAGGGGGAAGATGCCGAGTGGAAGGAGACGGCCAGGTAAATCCCTGGGATTTGGGAATGGCAGGAAGCTGTGTCAGGAGGGGTTTAGGTTGGATATTGGGAAAAGGTTCACCCCCTCCTGGAACAGCTCCCCGGTGAATGGTCACAGTGCCAAGGCTGCCAGAGCTCCAGGAGCATCTGGACAAAGCTGTCTGGGACAGAGTGGGGTTTTGGGGTGTCTGGGCAGGGCCAGGGATTGGCCTTGTGGGTCCCATCCCACTCAGGAGATTCCATGGTTCTAGAATTTAGGGAATGCTTGGACATTGGAGTTTGGGGATTTGTGGGATTTTCAAGGTTATCCTGGGCCAGAAGTTGGATTTGATGGTCTTTGTGGGTCCCTTCCAATTCCAGAATTTCCATGATCCTGTAATCCTCATAGGTCCCTGCCATCTCTGGATATTCCATGATTCCAGAGGTCAGGGTCACCGCACTCAGTGGGGTTGTTGGGGTGTCCTGCACAGGGCCAGGGGTTGCACTCTGTGATCCTTGTGAGTCCCTTCAGCTGTGGATATTCCATGATCCCTGCTGCCAGCTGCAGTGGCAAAGGAGTCCCTGTTCTCTGGGATCTGGAACTTTCCCAGCTGCAGGAACCTCCTCCATGGTTTTATTCGAGGCGTTGCAGTTTTTTTTTTTTTTTTTTTTTTTTCTGGCTGATCCCACCCCAAATCCACAGGTGGCTGAAGTTTGAGGAGGACGTGGAGGACGGGGGCGAGCGCTGGAGCAAACCCTACGTGGCCACACTGTCCCTGCACAGCCTCTTCGAGCTGCGCAGCTGCATCATCAATGGGACGGTGCTGCTGGACGTGCGCGCCACCAGCGTCGAGGACATCGCCGGTACCGTGGGGACCTCGCTCCTGGGAGACCCTCCCTGGGGTCAGGGGGTCCATCTGTCCTGGTGGGGTTCCCAGGATGCCAGGGGGGTTTGGGTGTGCAGCTCTTGGTGGCAATGTGGGGTCCATTGGAAAGTGATTTTTGGGTTAGAGAGCGACTGGACAAAGTTCTGCAGTAAAAGAGGAGTATGTTCTGCAGCAAAACAGAAGAATGTCCTGCACATTTTTGAGTATTTCAGGACCTGGCTCTTCAGGTCTCCCACGAGCTGACCCTTGTTCAATAACGACTCATTCCAAGCCATTTCCTCACATTACATTGATTCCGTTTTCCCTCCACATCCAGGGTTCAGGGCTTTAAAGGCAGGGTGGCTCTGGCAGGGCAGGTTCATGCTCTGACCTTGTGTCCCTGTCCCACCCAGACCTGATCCTGGCCCAGCAGGAGCCGTCGCCGGAGTTTGATGAGCGCACACGGGCCAAGGTGCGGGAGGTGCTGCTGAAGAAGCACCACCACCAGAACGAGAGGAAAAGGAACAACCTCCTGCCCATCGTGCGCTCCTTCGCTGATGTCAGCAAGAAACAGGACCTGCACCTGCTTGAGAAGCCAGGTGAGGTTCTGTGGGGCTTGGAGGCAGGTGAGGTCCTGCAGGGTATGGACCCAGGTGAGATTCTGTGGGGTATGGAGACAGGTGAGGTTTCTGCCAGGCTTTACCACAAGGTGAAGGTTTCTCCAGGGATTTGGCACCAGCTGAGCATTCCTGCCAGTTTTTAGCACCAGGTGAGGGTTTCTGTCAGATTTGACACCAGCTGAAGGTTTCTATTAGGATTTGTCACCAAGTGAAGTTTTCTCCAGGAATTTGCACTGGGTGAAGTTCTCTCCTAGGGCTTTAGTACCAGGTGAGGTCTTTGGCCTGTCTTTAGCCTGAGGTGAAGGTTTCTCCAGGGGTTTGACACCAGGTGAGGGTTTCCCCAGGCTTTGGCACCAGATTGGGGGTTTCTGGGCGATTTGTGCCCATTAGACTTGTTCTGGTAAATAACAAACACCCCAACTCCTTTCCTCCCTTTTTGAGCATCTTTTTCTCTTCCCTCCCAGCCCAAACCCTCACCCCTCACCCTTCTCCCACCACTGCAGAAGCTAAAAACGGGGTGACCCCTGAGACCAGTGCCATGGACCTGAGCAAGGTGAGACCCCTGCACCTCTCCCACACCTCCAGGGGGGTGAGAGAGACCTTGGGAGGCCCTGAGGACTTTGTTCTTGGGGGATTCCCTGAGAATGGCTGCTCCTGTCCAGGCGGAGCTGCATTTCATGAAGAAGATTCCCAGTGGAGCAGAGGCATCCAACGTGCTGGTGGGAGAGCTGGATTTCCTCCACCAGCCCCTCGTGGCCTTTGTCCGCCTGACCCCGGCTGTGCTCCTGTCGGGAATGACGGAAGTTCCCATCCCAACAAGGTCTGAAGAAGAAGCAAAAAGTTTTTATTTAAAACAACCCCAAATCCACTTGAAATTGCCCCATGATTTGGGGCCCAAGGGAACAAGTGGGAGCTGCATGTTTCTCCCATGCTGCTCCTCACCTTTCTCCCTTCACTGCTGGATCTTTGAAACCTATGGACCAATTTTCATGAAATTGGCCCCAAAATGAGATTTGTGATTGGTTTCGGTGAGCAGTTCAGCTCATGGAGGAGACAAAGAACCAACGTGTTCCCTCTTGAGGCCCCAGGGATTTCCCTGGGTGCCCTTGGAGTGAAGCCACGTTCCCCTCTCTCAGTCTGGTTTTCCTTGCCCAGGTTCCTGTTTGTTCTGCTGGGGCCAGGAGGAAAAGCCCATCAGTACCACGAGATCGGCAGGTCCATGGCCACCACCATGACAGATGAGGTGTGATGAGATTAGGGGGATCTAGGGGCCACTTTTGAGGTTCTTCACTCTTCTCCGTCCCTGGAGCAGTGAGGAAGGGGAATTGCTGTCCCAGCCTTTCATTTGCACCCCAAAGCAGGCAGATTTACATCACCCTCAATCCTGAGGGCTTAAATCCCCCCTGGGTGCATCCTACACCCCATCCTTCCCTACCGGGTACCCGGGACATTGTCCCCAGTGGTGGCACTGTCCGGGGAAGAAGAATTTCTCCCCTTTTTGCCAATGCCTCCAGTGTGGCCATGGGGGGTAGGGCTGAAATCCCACCCGGGGTCCATCCTGCACCTCATCCTTCCCACATCCAGGGCTGGCACCATCCCAGTGGTGGCATTGCCAGGGTGGCAGAACTTCTCCTCAAAGCCATGAGGAATGGGGACCTCACAGAGGAGATCAAGCATCACAGTGTCCAGATTTTTCCTGCTGGGGGAACATTTCCAGCTGCCATTTCCAGCAGGAGATTTGGGGAAGATGATCGTGCTGTAGCCAAAGGCGGGCTGCCCTGGTGAGGGTGGGTTGTGCTCTCACCTGGGTCTGCTCTGGACAGGTTTTCCATGATGTTGCCTACAAAGCCAAGGATCGGGCTGACCTTGTGGCTGGCATTGACGAGTTTCTGGATCAGGTCACGGTGCTGCCGCCGGGAGAGTGGGACCCATCCATCCGAATTGAGCCCCCCAAAAACGTCCCCTCCCAGGTGAGTGCTGCGAGGGGGATGGGCAGCACAACAACCCAAATACTGGTAAACTTGGAATTTCCAGTTTGGCACAGCCACGGCCAGGTGTTTTGCTCACCCAGGCCAGGAGCAAAACAAGCGGGCAGTTGATAATATAGCTGAAAAATTCCTGTTTTGAGCTGGATTCCATGTTCACAGGAAAAGAGGAAGATGCCAGGAGCTCTGGATGAGAGTTCCTCCCACAGCAAGCCAGAGAAACACAGCGGTCCTGAACTGGAGCGAACTGGGAGGTGGGAGCTCTCCTGGTTTGGGCCCTCTGTTTTGCCCCCAAAATCTGAGCAGGCACCTCCCCTTGCAGGAGCTTTTGGGGGTCACATGGTTCAGTGAAAGGGCCCCATGTTGCCACCTTGGTGCCCTGGGCAGGGCAGGGGGAAAATCTGGGAAGTGAGGACACCTGGGCAAGTGGAAGGTCTGGGCAGGGGGGACACCTGGGCAGGGGGGCCCAGCCCCAGCATCAGCACACTTGGGTTTCCTGGCTTTGGGGTGGGGGGAGGTCTGGAAAAACCTCCAAGTGAAGGCATTTTCTGCCCGAAGGAAACCAAAGGTGCTCTCCCAGGAGAACAGCCTGGTTTTCCCTCCCTGCAGGCTCTTTGGAGGTCTGGTCCTGGACGTGAAGCGCAAGGCCCCGTGGTTCTGGAGTGACTTTCGGGACGGTCTGAGCCTGCAGTGCCTGGCGTCCTTCCTGTTCCTTTACTGTGCCTGCATGTCCCCTGTCATCACCTTTGGGGGACTGCTGGGGGAGGCAACCCACGGCCACATTGTGAGCTCCTCTCTCTGCCGGGAGCGTGGGGAGGGGGAAATGCCCCAAACGGACCCCCCTGGACTGGGGGGAAGTGTCCCTGCCCGTGGGGAGTGTTTGGAGCCCAAACCAGCCCCTGCCAACCCAACCAGTCGGTCCCTTCCAACCCAACCCGCTCCATAATCTTCAAAACCTCTTGGCTGCTGTGAACTTCCTTTGGGTTTTTTGGGGGGTTTTTAAGTCTAATGATTTATTCACTCCCTGCTCCCTCTCTTCCCTGTCAGAGTGCCATGGAGTCGCTGCTGGGAGCATCCATGACAGGCGTGGTTTATTCTCTCTTTGCTGGCCAACCCCTCACCATCCTTGGCAGCACTGGACCCGTCCTGGTCTTTGAGAAGATTCTCTACAAATTCTGCAAGTGAGATCTTTGTCTTCTATTTTTTTGGGGAAACATTTTTTTTTTCTGTTTTTGAGCAGGGAGAATGTGGTGGTGTTAGCTCTAACGAGGTCTGGACAGAAGATGATAGACATGTTGTGCTCGTGTTTGGACTTGGTTGTTTATTATTTCTTATCTAAGTCTCATGAGGTGTGAGCTCTGTCTAACAAGGCAAGAAAATGGCCCCTTCTAACTCATTTCAAGGACTTTTAAACAATCAGCAAAACCAAGTAAAACATGACACCTAAGTTATTTTCATTTATAACCCAATTAAAGATCACTCAACCTCCACAAGGTGGGCTTTCACTAACCAATTAGAAAAGATCACCCAAACCCAAGAAGAAGGAGGAAGATGACAGTCAAGGGGAAGGCCTCAGGCAATGCCCAAATCCCTCCATATTGTCCCTTATATGTATTACTATACTCTATATCCCCAAACCCTGTGACACTACACAGCTCCATACAAACCACACGCACACTCCCAGCGCCATCACTCAGCTCTGGAAGCCATCCCATGGCCTCAGGTCAAAGGGATGATGTTCTGGTCATCACCTGCCAGAACAGAAAACCTGATATTTTCAGCATCCAGGGTTCCAAAATGAGAAGTTTTTCTTCTCATTTTCTGGGTGGGAGTTGTCAGATTTAAGTTCTTTGCAGGGTCACAGAGGTCTCCTGCTGCTGCTGTTGCACAGGAAGGGTGAGAGCCCTTGGGCTTGGGTTGTTTGGGGTTTTTGCTTGGGGTCATTTCAGGGTTTCAGGGTTAAAATGAAGCAGTGGGAGCAGGAGGAACCAGAGGCTCTGGATGGATGCCCAAGGAAGGTGAGACAAATCACTGTGGTTTGGGAATGAGGGAGGGTTTATTTTCCACTGAATACAAAATTCTAAACCTGATTTTTGCTGGAAGAGGAAATAGGTTTTGCCAAAATATCCATGTAGTTTTTAACTGGAATGTTTTGAGTTTGGGGGATTTTATTGTAGGAGCTTTTCCTGGGAAATGGCTCTTTTCTATGACAGTCCTTTCATCCTTGGTCCCTTTGGTGTGAGATGAAATCCCCTCACTAGAACTAAACTTCTCATTCAGCCCCAAGCTGGCTGTGGATGACCGGGGCAAACCCAGCTGGTTTTGGTATAGGGGCTCTGGAGGATATGGGACATGGGAGAACCTTCCACAACCTCAATCAGCCTTTAAGGGTTTAAGACGACATTAATTATTGCTAATTAAACACTTGGCTTCTCCACCCACACTCTGCAACCTCAAGGACATGGAAACCTCAACTACCACCTGCAACCTCCACACACTCCCACACTGCTCCTGGTTTTCTCTGGAAAAAGGCTTGGGGCTCCGAGGCCCGTGCTGGCCTTTCCCCCAGGAGTCTCTGTGGTTTTCCAGGGAATACACGCTCTCCTATCTGTCCCTGCGGACGTGCATTGGGCTCTGGACTGCTTTCTTCTGCGTGGTGCTGGTGGCCACAGACGCCAGCTGCCTGGTGTGCTACATCACCCGCTTCACCGAGGAGGCCTTCGCCTCCCTCATCTGCATCATCTTCATCTACGAGGCCCTGGAGAAGCTGAGCCACCTGCGGGAGACCTTCCCCGTGCACATGCACAGCAAGCTCGACCTCCTCACCATCTATTAGTGGGTGTTCTCCTCCTCACCCCTCGGCAGGTGCCTCTGGGCTTGTCCCGGCACTGCTCCCTCAGCCCTGTCCTGGTTTCCCTCCTCCAGCTGTAAGTGTGAGCCCCCGGCTCATCCCAGCAACGGGACCCTGCGGTTCTGGCAGAGCAACGGGATCAACGTGCAGGGAATCGCCTGGGGAAACCTCACAGTGTCCGTAAGTGCCCGGGGCCACCCCTTCCTCAGGGAGGCCAGGGGCCTTCACAGGTGCCAGAGCCACCATCTTCAGGTGACTTTGGGCTTCAAAGTGCTCTGAGAAGTCCCTGCTTAAATCTCAGGAGTACTTTTAACCTGCTTGGTCCTGGGAAGGAGAGCCCACCTTGCCCAGCTCACTTTGTCCCCAACCTCGGGATAAGAACTGTCCCTCTCAGCCGAGCTGTGGGACCTTGACCAAGGTTCAGGGAGTGCTTTGCTTCTTGGAACATTCGGAGGACTGAAGTTCCTGCCTGAAGGCTGTGATTGGCCTCCTTAATTGGTTCCTAATGACTCCAGGCCCTGCTGTCTGTAGGGTTTCGCATAAATTTGCATGTTGGAGCAGCCCCACAGGGATAGTCCCTGAAACAGAGCCCAGGTGTGGGACGGGAGCTCTTTGGGACATCTCCAGCCCCTTTTGGCCTTGTCCTGAGAGCCCCAACTGCAAAGGGGTGATTTGTCTCTTTTTCTGTCCCATGGTTGTCCCAGCCCTCATTCCCTGTTCCCTCTTCATCCCCAAATTTCCAACATTTCCTTCCTCTCTGATGTTTTCCTCAGCCATGGTGGGGCAGAGGACGTGCCATGGGTCCACCATGCTCCCCTCTGTGTAATTCCAGCTCTGTGGGTCACTTGTTCAGCTGCTGCTGCCCCTTAAATATATGGACGTATTTACAATATACTGATATATTTATAACATATTGATATATTGATATATTATATATTGATTAACTTCTATAATACACAGGTATATTTATAATATATTGATCTACTGATATTTATAGATATATTGATATTTACAGATATATTGATATATTATATATTGATTAACTCCTATGGCAGCTGCAGGATCAAGGATCTTGCACCCAGACCTTCAATTCCCCCGTTATCCTGGTTTTCCCCCGTGTCCTGATGCTCTGTTTCTCCAGGAATGTCGCTCTTTGCATGGGGAGTTCCAAGGACCTGCCTGTGGACACAACGGCCCCTACGCGCCCAATGTCCTCTTCTGGTGCTGCATCCTCTTCTTCTCCACCTTTGTCCTGTCGAGTTTGTTGAAGAAGTTTAAAACCAGCCGTTACTTCCCAACCAGAGTAGGTAGAAGGTGGTGGCCCATGACAGACTCCATGCTCCTTTTCCAAAATGCCATTCCTGGAGCACAGAAGGATTCACCACTGCTCAGTCAGGCTGGGAAACGCTGACCTTGAATGTCCTTCCCTCGTTTCCATGAGTGCAGAGAGGTTGTAGCACTCCCCACCTGCCTCACCACCTGTTCCAGAGTGATGTTTTTTGGCTCAGGCAGTGGGAAATCGGCTCTTCCAAAGTTATTTATTTCTTTCCCCTTCTGAGCATCATTTGCTGGAACAGCATTCAAATGAGGAGTTGCCATGGAAAAACAGGAACAAATGATGCCTCAGTGCCTTATTCCCATTTTACCCTGAAGTGTGGCACCTTTCCCCATTTTTGTTTTGTTGTTATGTCTGAATTAAAATTTGAATTTTCCCTCAAATTAAACTCTTTACTGTTCCACGCCAGATCCCCAGATCTCCAACACGGCAGCAATATCCACCCAAGGGAATTGGCTGCATGTCCTTGGAGTGGTGGGATTTTAGGGATTAACCAGTCCAAACGTTGTGGGTGTCCCCAGGTTTCCCATCTTATATCCTGGCCCCTCTCAGCCCTGGTTTCTCGCCCCAGGTCCGATCCACAGTGAGTGACTTTGCCGTGTTCCTCACCATTGTCATCATGGTGCTCATCGACCTCGGGATTGGGATCCCGTCCCCCAAGCTCCATGTCCCCCACGTGTTCAAGGTAACGGGGTTGGGGATTGGTGGAGAAGGCTTTTGGCACCTCAGGTGCCACCAGGTGATGTCCAGACAGGTGAGAGATGGGCTGGAGGAGGTGCTGGTGGTGGAACCATCTCCTCTTTGACATCCAAGAGCATCAATTCCCCTGGAAATCAGGGGACAGCCCCAAAAACAGACACTGAATAAGAGAACCATCTCCAGCAGGACAAGGCTGGGCTGAAGGAGGTGCTGGTGGTGTGAGCATCTCCTCTGCCACATCCAGGGCCATGGATTGGTTCCTGTCTTCTGGGAAGACAGCCCCAAGGGGAGAGGGGACTCTGGGACAGAGGACACTGGCACAGCAGAGCCCCCTGGGAGAGAGTGACACAAAGTCAGGGCTGGGCAAGGCTTGGACACAGGGATTGAGGGGAATGGAGGCCAGGGAAGGGTTTGGGCTGATCCCACCGTGTGTTGCAGCCCACCAGGGACGACCGTGGGTGGCTCATCAACCCCATTGGGCCCAACCCGTGGTGGACAGTGTTGGCTGCGCTCATCCCCGCCCTGCTCTGTACCATCCTCATCTTCATGGACCAGCAGATCACGGCCGTCATCGTCAACAGGAAGGAGCACAGGCTCAAGGTGAGGGGCTGCAGGGATCACCCCATCCCCACCCTGACTGTGGGGCTGGGACAAGCTCCTGTCCCAAATGCTTTGGGAAGGTTTGGGGTAACACCAGGCTGAAACTCTCCTGGATACAGGGAGGGGATGACAACTTTTGGGAGCAGCAAATGAATGTTGGAGTAATGTAGAAGGGTGGGTTTTTTTCAAATATCAGTGGCAGCTGGGGAAGGAATCTCAGTGGGCTCCGGGGATCACTCAGAGCCACATCCTACATGCAAATGGTGGGAATTTCTTTATGAATGAAAAACAATCAATTTTTAAATTATTTCTGAGAAGCAGAGATGGTACAAACCCTCCAGACACACTCTGTCTGATCCTGCCAGATTTTCATGCAAGACATGAAATTTGTGTTTGATTCCAGTCCTTCCTTCAAATCTCATTTAAAGTTCCCAGAAGCTGACCTGTGCTTCGGGTTTTGAGCTGGGTTTGAGTCCTACCCTTGGTGTTGTCCTGGTCCCTGAAGGATGCTCCTGTTCCATTTTTGCTCCCCAGAAAGGCTGTGGGTACCACCTGGACCTGTTCATGGTGGCTGTGATGCTGGGGGTGTGCTCGGTGATGGGGCTGCCCTGGTTCGTGGCTGCCACTGTCCTGTCCATCACCCACGTGAACAGCCTCAAAGTGGAGTCCGACTGCTCCGCGCCGGGCGAGCAGCCCAAGTTCTTGGGGATCCGGGAGCAGAGGGTCACTGGCCTGATGATCTTTGTGCTCATGGGCTGCTCTGTCTTCTTCACTTCTGTGCTCAAGGTAAGCACAGGATGAGGTGTCTCGGTTTGGAAAGACAGGTGTCTGCCAGGGAAAAGCTGGAGCTACCCTTGGAATGCAGAATGTAAACTCCCTCCCTCTCAATTATTATAATTCTGAAATTAAGAGGCTTTCAGGCAAAGATATAGAATAGGAATAACTGCTTTACTAGGAATGTTAAAAATGCAGCAGTACAAAAAAGGCAAACAAACAAACAAACAAAAAAGAAAACACTGACAGAGTCAGAACACGACCTGACACCCTGTTGGTCAGAGTGTTGGTGTCAGCCCAATCCAGCCCTTCTGCAGTGACAGATGTGGTTCTGTTGGAGCAGAGATGATCCTGTAGAAGGGTCCAGTGAGATGGGTCTGGTCTTTCTCTGGGAATCCAGTGCAAACAGTCCGCTGTTGTTCTGAATTTCCAGAATATATCCAGGTGGGAATGCTGGGCTCCTCCCCCTGGGTGGGGCATCCCCCAGTGGGATGATGGAATTGTCTCAGCCCTGCAGTGAGCCTGGATGGCCCATGAACAGCAGATACCCCTGGAGGGAGGATGGATCCTGGAAGAGATAAAGAACTCTGCCCCAGCTGGTTTTAGCAGCTGCCCAATAACAGAACACACCCACCCCCTTTCCCCAGAGTTATGGGATAAAGATAAAACACCTCCTCAAATGGTTTCAACAGATGGGAATAGAATACATCTTGCATTTCAAGCCAAGACAGGATGGAAAACACCTGGTGACCCATGGGAGTTTGGGAGGGGATGCAAAATTAGGGCCTCTCTCCCCAAGGAGGTGATGCCAAAGCCAGGATGGGGACCAGCCCAGGTGACTTCCCAGCCCTTCAGACCTGGTACAGGGTGCTCGAGCCAAGCAAACAAGACAAATCCCTTAATTCCCAAGTGTCCTCAACACCCTCTGTAGTAAGAGGGATCCTGGCTGGATCCCACCAAAGCTGGTATACCCCTGCCCTTCTCAGCTGGATTGGAGAGAAAATAGAGCAAAGGTTCACAGCTTGAGATAAGGACAGCTACAGATCCCACACCAGTCCTGATCACAGGAAAACAGGCTGGAATTCGGGATATTTATTGAATTTATTGCTGACAAAATCACAGCACAATCATGAGAAGTAAAAACAGACATTAAAAACACCCTCCCTCTCCAAACATGGCCACACAAAACCGACAGACCCACCCCTGTTTTGGGTTAGAATTCAACATTTTCAGACAAGCAGGACTTTATTGGCTGCAATTCACTTACCTCCTAAGAGCCACTCCCAGGAGCTGAACTCTCAGAGTTCCCTCCACAAGTTTCCCTGCTTGTTCTTCCCACCAAACAATCCCAGCTCCAGGCTCAAAGCAGATCCATTCCTATCTCCAGGCTCAAAGGAGATGTCACCTCCATGCATTCCCACAAGAGATTTTCGAGATAATTTTTCACTCCCACAGGAGGTCTCAGAGAGATGAAATATGGTCCTAATGGATGAAATCTCCTTTTTGTCTCCAACCTTTCTGGAAAAGAGGATTATTCTGATGAAATGTTACTCAAAAGCTCAGCCTGACACAGAGAACAAAATGTGTGCTGGATAAAATCCAGCATGGGAAAGCTGGGAATCTTCAGGTAGTGCCTGAAAAAGGAGTGGTGAAAGAGAGTGGCAATACCGCAAATGAAATTTAAAGCCATTAATTATGACATTTTTCCCCCAGTTTATCCCGATGCCAGTGCTTTACGGGGTCTTTCTGTACATGGGGGTCTCGTCACTCAGAGGAATCCAGGTATGGCTGCCCCAGGCGATTTCCTCTCCCTGAAGGTCTTGGGATGGGAAAAAATGTCTCTGAGAGCAGGAACTTCAAATGTTTTGTGTCAGGGAGTGATGGGTGGGGGCTCAGGAAGATTTTCAGGCTGGGATGCCCCAGTTCAGCACTGGGAGGCCCCAGTTCAGCACTGGGAGGGCCCAGTTCAGCACTGGGAGGATCCAGCTCAGCACTGGGAGGCCCCAGTTCAGCACTGGGAGGATCCAGCTCAGCACTGGGAGGATCCAGCTCAGCACTGGGAGGGTCCAGCTCAGCACTGGGAAGATCCAGCTCAGTGCTCTGTTTCAGGCTTTAGGACAGGCTGGTGGTTGCTGATGGGAAATAGGCAGAATTCAGTGTGAAGGAAAGGAAATTCCACTGGTAGGAATTCTTGCTGGGGGATGCCCTGGGCCAAGAGATGCTGAGAAAGACAAGAGAAAACCTTGGAATAATTTGGAATTTATTGGGCAAAGCTAGGTGGTTTTTGGACGGAGCAAAGGGGAAACAGGTGCTGCTACCAAGAGGAACAGAACGGGATCCTGGATTTCTCCTTGCTCTTAAAATCTCCACATCCCAGCAGCTCCAGGAGCTTTGGCAGTGCCCAGGTGATGATGTCTCCCCTTTCCCTGCAGTTCTTTGACCGCCTGAAGCTGTTCTGGATGCCGGCCAAGCACCAGCCGGATTTCATCTACCTGCGCCACGTGCCCCTGCGCAAGGTGCACCTCTTCACCCTCATCCAGCTGCTCTGCCTCGTCCTGCTCTGGGCCATCAAAGCCTCCCGTGCTGCCATCATCTTCCCCATGATGGTGAGATACGGTGTTGTCTTGGTTTGGAAAGACAGGTGTCTGCCAGGGAAAAGCTGGAGCTACCCTTGGAATGCAGAATGTAAACTCCCTCCCTCTCAATTATTATAATTCTGAAATTAAGGGGCTTTCAGGCAAAGATATGGGAATAGGAATAACAGTTCTTTACCAGGAATATAAAAAATACAGCACTATGAAAAAGGCAAACAAACAAAAAAAAGAAAACACTGACAGAGTCAGAACACGACCTGACACCCTGTTGGTCAGAGTGTTGGTGTCAGCCCAATCCAGCCCTTCTGCAGTGACAGATGTGGTTCTGTTGGAGCAGAGATGATCCTGTAGAAGGGTCCAGTGGTGCTGAGATGGGTCTGGTCTTTGGGAATGCAGTGCAAACAGTCTGTGCTGTTGTTCTGAATTTCCAGAATATATCCAGGTGGGAATGCTGGGCTCCTCCCCCTGGGTGGGGCATCCCCCAGTGGGATGATGGAATTGTCTCAGCCCTGCAGTGAGCCTGGATGGCCCATGAACAGCAGATACCCCTGGAGGGAGGATGGATCCTGGAAGAGATAAAGAACTCTGCCCCAGCTGGTTTTAGCAGCTGCCCATGAACAGAACACACCCACCCCCTTTCCCCAGAGTTATGGGATAAAGATAAAACACCTCCTCAAATGGTTTCCACAGATTTGGAATAGAATACATCTTGTATTGCAACCCAAGAGAGGTGTTCCTGGTGTTTCCAGTATTCCTGATGCTCCCAGTGTTCCCAGTGCCCCTCGGTGCTCCTGGTGCCCACAGTCCTGGAGGGATCTGACCATTTCTGGCCTCACCCATTCTCCCTTTTCTTCCTGAAGGTTTTGGCTCTTGTTTTCGTCCGGAAAGTGATGGATTTCTGCTTCTCCAAGCGGGAGCTCAGCTTCCTGGATGACCTCATGCCAGAAAGCAAGAAGAAGAAGTTGGACGATGCCAAAAATGAAGCCAAAGAAGAGGAGGTAATTCCAGGAGCTGGGAATGTCCTCTGGGCTGTGAGATTCCCTATTCTTGTCACAGCTCATCCTTAAATCATGGAATTGTAGGATCGTAGAATGGGTTGGGTGGGAATGGACATTAAAGCCCACCAGTGCCACCTGTGCTGCGGGCAGGGACACCTCCCACTATCCCAGGGTGCTCCAATCTCATCCAACCTGGCCTTGGGCACTTCCAGGCTGGAGGAAGGGATGGGGAATCCATGGCTTCTCTGGGCAACAGCTGTTGGGGGAACACCAGAACAGAATCAAACAGATCTCACAGCCTGGATCCCACATTCTGAACTTTTTTTCCTAAATTCTCAGAGTTTCACACTTGGACAAAGGCCTTGTTATCATTTTAAAATGAGCATAATAATAATAATAATAATAATAATAATAATAATAATAATAATAATGATTGCATTTCTGTGAGTGTGTGCTCCCACCTGTGTCACTAACCCCAAGCTCACCCACAGGGGAGGGTCTTTATCTGCTGCTAAAGGTGCTGGGGGTCAGAGGAGAGGGCAGCATGATAGGTTTTTACTGGAATTTCCTTTATCCCCTCTTGGATCAGGGAGAGAGAACTTGACTCGTCTCTTTTCAGGAGTCTCAGAAAATGATGGAAGCAGCTGCTGCAAATTCTGTTCAGCTGAAGTTGGGCAAGACCAGCAGAGTGGACACCCCAAAGCCCAGCACTGACAGGTAAAGCACCCCCAGGTCAGGACCCTGGACAGGATCAGGGGGAAGTGTCTGGCTAAGGTTTCTGCACTTGCAGATTTATCCCCAGTCATCTTAATGGGAAAATCCCAATTTACTGGAAATTTAGGAGGTCATGGGCAGAGCTCTGACCCCACACAGTGGCTGCATAATTCTTGTTTTATCCCAAAACTACATCACCAGTGGCTTTCTGGGATCTGGAGACCCTCCTGCTTCCACCTGGGAGGTCACAGGTGGAAACACCAGCAGTGGGTCTGCTGTGGGAAGACACAGAGATAATGCTAAAGGCAATCCTGCCTCCCATATATTGCAGCTGTGTTAATTACCAAAGCTAATTAAAAGGGAACAGCCGTGCCCTCACAGCTGGGTGTGATAAAAGAGTGAGTGAGTTGGTAGAGTTCAGTTGGAGCTGGCCTGCTGTGAGGAGGAAGGGACAGGACATCGTGTGAGGGACAGATAAGGTGGGGGACAGACAGAGTTAGGGTCAGGAAGCAGCGAGCTGAAACTGCAGAGGGAAAGAGCCAGAGCTGTGGGGAGCTGCCCATAGGATTGCTACATAGAAAAGATATTAAAGATGTCTAGATAACGTGGTGCTGATATTTGAAGCCTTCTGAAGTGTTTATTGAAGCACTCTGAGTGCAGCACCATCTCGACTATGACAGTCTGCAGCTCCAGGGCTTGATTCCCAAAATTCCTCATCCAGCCAAACCATCCTCACCAGCTGAGCTCTGGTTTTCCAGGCTGTCCTGTTCCTCTGGCTGCTGCCAGTGCTCCCGGTGGGATCAGACCCATCCTCATAGAATACCCTGTGGAATATTCCTTGCAGGGCTGATCCTTCTGAGATCAACATTTCAGATGAGATGTCCAAGACCACGGTGTGGAAGGCTCTGACCATGAACACAGAAACGCTCTGAATCTGGGAGGAAAGAGGTAAAGGCTCAGTTGTGGTGTGACCTTGGAGGGACAGCACATCCCCACAGCCTCCCTGAGCCTTGGCCAGGGCTGTGAGCAAGGGGCACATTCCTGGGAAGAGGCAGCAGGAGGAGAGGAGAGGAGAGGAGAGGAGAGGAGAGGAGAGGAGAGGAGAGGAGAGGAGAGGAGAGGAGAGGAGAGGAGAGGAGAGGGCATCTCAGCTCAACCGCCTGTGCACACCAGCTCCTCTCTGCAGGACAGGGTGGGAACCTGGAATCCTGGGATCTCACTGAGACCCTACACCCAGAGGGGCATCGAGGGGCTGGGGCATCTCCAGAGCCAGGAATGGATCTGGAGAAGGGCTGCAGAACTCCTGAGGGGGTTCAGCCCGGAGAGAAGGAGGCTCAGGGGGGACCTTGTGGCTCTGCACAACTCCCTGACAGGAGGGGACAGCCAGGGAGGGTGGGATCTGCTCCCAGGGAACAGAGACAGGAGGAGGGAACAGCCTCAGATTGACCAGGGAAGGTTCAGGCTGGATACTGGGGAAAATTCATGGAAAGGTTGTCCAAGACCTGGCACAGCTGCCCAGGGCAGGGGTGGAGTCATCATCCTGGAAGAGGAAGAGTTCCAAAAACTTGGATGTGGCACTTGGGGACATGGCCTGTGGCGAACATGGTGGTCAATGGTTGGATCTGATGACCTTAAACACCTTTTCCAACCTGAACAACCCCACAGATCTCTGATGCTGGGTTCTTCCACTGATGATTCTCTCCCTCTTTCCCTCTTTTTCCTCCCATTCCCACACGTAGGTGCCTCGATGCCGCTGTCGAGGAGCAGGAGCGTGACTCAGGGATGTGCCAAGGCAGACACGGAGGAGCGGCTCGTTTCCCACCTGAGGGGTCCCATAAAGCCATGCAGTTTCCCGTTCCCCGGGGGTGCTGCCCCCCGGGGGTCCGTGTTGTCCAGCCTCGTGTGTCCGTGCGTGTGTTGTGCAGTGGTGGAGGCTCCGCTACCGCTTCCCATCAGTTCTATTTTTTTAATCTCAAATTCTTCCTCTCCTTCCTCTTTTTTTTTCTTTCTTTTTCTTTTTCTTTTTTTTTTTTTTTCAAATATAAACTCTGAATGTACAAAACCATTCCCTGCTCTATCTGGCGCCTTCTCCTTCCTCACAGTTGGGGTTTTGGTCTGGTTTGGGATCCTCCTTCTGTCTCTTACTGGTACAAGAGGGATGCTCTCCATGGTGGGACAGCATTGGGAGCATCTCATAAATTGGGATGAGCCACTCCTGAGCACTCGGGGTAAGACAAAGGAAAAGCATTTGCTCCCTAAGCTCCATTTCCCCATCATTTCTGAGGGTTCTTTTTGGGCTCTGCCACCAGCCTGAATGTGGTAAAACCAAAAAATGTCCCTTTATAGTCAGCTCTAAAATGACAATAAGAGAAGCTTAAAAATTCAATCCCTGGGCTTTGGTGGTGTGAGCAGCCAGGTGAGACGTGGAGCTCCTGGTGCACCCCTGCCCTTGTTCCTCCATTTCCCTTCCTGTCATGCCCCTGGACTCTGGTTTTTCCTTCCCCCCGTCCTTGCAAAGCCTCTTTGGAGCCGGCAGGGAATTGGGAAGTGCCTTTTCCTCCTCCTTTTCCCTGCTGCTTGGCAGGGAGAGGCTGGGAAGAGGTGAAGGTCCTGAAGCTCTCCCCACACTTTGGGGGCTCAGGGGGCTCTGGTGTCCCCCTGGAATGTGTGGCTGAGTCTGGGAGCTGTGGACCAGGGAAGGGAGGACATTCCAGAGGAAAAGGTGCTCCCACAGCCCTTGGGAGGTTTGGAACATGCTCCAGCCTCTTGGAATCTGCTGCTGGGATGGGGCCATGACCTGTCACTGCTGCCATCAGCTTATCCCACCCATCCAGGAGCCTTTTCCCGCATGGAAGCACCTCAAAAGGACAGTGGTTGGGGAGAAGAAGATACGGAATTGCTCCGTAAGGATGGAAGTGCCACCTCCCCAGGCAGGGCCAAACTCCATCAGATTTGGTGGATGGAGATTTGCAAAGTGAAGTTTGACTGGGATGGGCAGTGGCAGAGAGGGAAAAGCTGCCCTGGGCCTTCAGGAAGGAGAGGAGGCTGAAAAACAAAATAAATTCTGGAGAAAGGGAATGTTTGGATCAGTGGGATCCTGTGCTTCGGTTTTGGTTTTCCTGTTTTGGTTTTCCTGTTTTCTTTTCCTCTCTGGAAGCAGAGAGACAGGGCTGGGCTCAACTTCCAGGGGAAGGAAGGAAGGAAGCAAGGAAGGAAAGCATGGACAGCTCCTTATTTTGGGAGGATTTCATATTTCCTTGTGCAGGGGAAAACAACACAGAGGGAAAACCTTCCACAAATGGTTCCTGGAGCTGCTTTAGAGCTAAACCCAAAATATCATTGCATTGACCCAGAAAGTGAAATCTGAAATCAATCCCCTCCCACTTCCCCCCTGGGCCCTTCCAGACTATTCCCAAAAGGAAATCCATGGGAATTGGGATGACAAAGGCTGTAAACAGGGAATAAATCAAACAGGGAATAAACAAGGTGCTGACACATCCTTTGTGTTGTTTTTGTGCTCTCTGTGAAAATTCTGGAGTTATTTCTCTTTCTGAGAGGCTGAAATAATTTTATTTATTCCAAGGGAGTTTGGGAACACTCTGGGCTGGAAATAAAACCAAGGAGGGGAGAATTTTAATTAAAATATATTTTTTATTTTAAATTTATTTTATTTTTAGAATTTTGTATTTTGTATTAATATATTCTAATTTAAAAAGTATTTTATTTTTAAATTATTCTATTTATTGCATTTAAGAAAATTTATTTAATTTTTAAATTACTCTATTTAAAAAGTATTTTCTAATTCTATTTTTATTTTTTCCAAATAATTTTATCTTAAAATTATTATGTTTTAATTTTTAATTATATATAATTTAATTTAATTTATTTCTCAGTGGGCGTAGCTGTGTCACATGCGTCCCCTGTGCCAGCCCTGGCTGTGCTGGGACTCCAAGAATGCCTTAGAGAGGTGAAATTCCCCACCCTGAGCTGTTCCCTCTGTTGCCTTTCTGGGCTTTTTTTGGGCCCACTTGCCCTCTAATTAATTAGAACTAAATTAACTCCAAAGAGGTTCTTTGGATTCTGGTTAAATTGAAACAATTTAACACCAAAAAGGGAATAACCGTAGGGTTTTTCCTAAATTTCTCTCCAATTCCTTTTGGCCCTGGTCTGTGAGGTCAGGTGGGCACAACCTTGTTATCCCTTTTATCTGAAACTTGAGGAATTGAGGGGAAAATGAGGCACCGAGTGGGGAGTCAGAGGCTGGAAATGCCCTGGGACTGTGCGGGATCCCAGTGGGACACCTGGAAAGGTTGGGGACATCAGGAACCAGCTGCAGCATTGAGCAAAGCTTTTATTGGCATTTCGGGAAAAGGGCAGGGAAAAGGGATCCTCGGGGGCGGATTTCAGGAGGAGGTGCCTGGGGAGCACGGGCAGGGTCCAGGAGCTGTGTGTGATGGATGAATCCTTCCCAGGGAGCTCCTGATCCTGGCCGGAGAGGGACAGGTCCAACATTCCTGCAGGGATGCGGCTGGAAAGCTGCTGCCGGGATTCTCCCTTAATTGTACCTTCAAAACAAACCCCAAAGAGCTTCAGGGGATGGAAACTCCTGCTAAAATCAGGAGCTGGGAAAGGGTAGTGAGAGTTCCTTCACTCAGAGAGGACCTGCCCCTTTGGAATGGCTGAAACAGGAAAAAACCCCCAAAATGCCAATGAACCCGGCAAGGTAATGCTGGAATGGGGAGGAAAATGGGAGGACAAGTCACGGAGAGGACGAAACAGCCTCTTCCCATCCCAAAACTCCAATCCCACCCCAAATGCCTCCATTTCCCTGACCTTTATTACAAGGGAGCAGAGGATCCCCAGGAGCCATTTGGCATCAGGAAAAGGGAGTACTACCCTGCCTTGGCACCAAGTCCGTGGAGTTCATGGAATCACAGAATGGTTTGGGTTGGGAGGGACCTCAAAGCTCATCTCGTTCCGCCCATTGCTGTGGGAGGACACCTTCCATTATCCCAGGGTGCTCCAACCTGGCCCCGGACACTTCCAGGGATGGGGCAGTCCCAGCTTCTCTGGGCAGTCCATTCCAGGGCCTTCCAAACCTCACAGGGGACAATTCCTTCCCACTCTCCCATCTATCCCTGCCCCCTGGCAGTGGGAAGCCATTTCCCATGTCCTGGCACAGTTCCAGGTCCCTCTCCAGCTCTCAGTTGGGATGGGGGTGGTGGGCAGTTGTCTCCCAGCACCTCTTGGTGTTGATGAGCCAATGCACGAAGTCCTTGGCCTTCATCCTGTCCAGGTACCGCGTGAAGTCGCTCGTGAAGGTCCCCTCTGAGTGTCTCTTGATGTGGGACAGGAAGCTCTGGGAGTTCTGGGGTCCAAACAACTTCCATCTGCCAGGGGCGGGAGGAGAAGGGAGGAAAATGGGGTTTAATGGGCACCCTGGCAGGATCCTTCCAGAGGAGATGCCCAGGGCAGGGCTGTGCCCCCCAAACCCTGTCCCTGTGCAGAGCATCACCCAGAAAAGATGGAATAGTGCAGAGGAATAAGTCTGGAATATTTAATATAATTCCTGCAAATCAAAGATACCATTCTTGTTTCAGTTCCTGGAGGTTTGCCAAGCCTGG
The DNA here is from genome assembly GCF_009819655.1 of Sylvia atricapilla. NCBI lineage: Eukaryota > Metazoa > Chordata > Aves > Passeriformes > Sylviidae > Sylvia > Sylvia atricapilla. The sequence goes on from NC_089168.1 coordinate 1,071,784, forward strand.
CCTGTGTTTTCCTGGCATCCAATATATCCAGTGTCCTGTCCCAAATCATTCCCCTTTGTCCTGCTCAGGGGATCCCAACCTCCACCCCGGTCCCTGTATCCCACATCAGAGCAGGAACTGCTCCGAGGTTTGGATCACCCTCCTGCAGCTCCAGGGTGATTTTGGGAGTCACCACAGAGGGTTCCCAAAGGACTTTGTGCCGTGGGAGCACCAGCCCAGAGGGGGCTCAGCTCAGCCTGGCTGGCCCTGGGCAAGGTGTCCCTGCTCTGACCCAGGCAGGAAATCCCGGGATACCCTACGAGGGAATGTCCCTGCCTGGGGTCTGGAGAGCCAGGAGGGAGTTTGGATCCATACAAAATAAACAGGAACACTGGAATAGGGAGAGCTGGGACAGCAACAGGAATGGAGACGGATAAGCTGCTCCCACTGCCCTGCTCCACCCAGCCCCCATACCTGGACAGGTCCTCCAAGTCCTTGGGAGCCAGCTGCCACGCGGCCGGGATGAGCACGACGAACACCACGGACAGGTACAGCCACCGCACCATCGCAGCTCCTGCCGAGGCAGAAACGCCGGGAAATTTCCGGGCTGCGATTCCCACCCAGCTGCCAAGCCCTGCAGGAAGCCCTGGCAGCACAGCCCGGGACTGATCCATGTGGGAGAACCCCTTCCCAGGTGTGTGGACAGGATTGGGGTGGGCGTGTGTGAAAAATCCCATCCTCGCCATTCCCTGTCCACACGTTCCTGGTGCTTTAGCACGGGCACACGGAATGACACCAAAGAGAAAATTAATTGCAATGAACTTTAGCCCAAACCTCTCTTTTCCATCTAAGGGTGACATTTCTATCCTGGAATTATCACCATAGTGCTGGAGAACTTTCCCATTGCTCAGAAAAGCACCTTCCAGAGGAGCAGGTTTATTCGTATTTTACATTCCTTATTTTTGCTGGATACCTCAGAAATTCAGTGGGAATAAAAAGCCACCTCCCACCCTTTATTTGCCAAAAAATCAGACTCCTGTTGCCCATGACCAAATGCTTTCCTCATCTGTTTTGACTCCTTGGGAGACTGGGAGAAAGAAGGGAGGAAGAGGCACCTACCTTGGGCAAAAAGCTGCTCCCTCCACACCAGACCCGATTTTCCTTCTTTGAGCTGGTTCTGGCTGAACTCTTCTCCTTCCTGGTGCTTTTAAGCTCGTCTGGAGGATGCCCAGAGCTGACAGGTGGGTCACGGGTATCCTGTTTTTCTTTGGATGGGTCACTGTGAATCATTACAGCTTTTCTGGAGTGGGGCTGCTGCAGAAAATAGCATTACTGGTGGATTTTCCAACTGACGCCTTCAATTAAGCTTTTTTTTAATTATTGTTGCTGTTTCTCTGATTTATTTTTTTCCCCCCACTTTTTGGACCAAAGCAGTGACCTGTGGGTTTCCTCCTCTCAGGTGAGGTGGCCTCTTGCTGGCACAGTGTGTTCTGCACGGATTCCTCTGCCCACGGGCTCCCCTTTCCAGCACCTTCACTAGAGCTAAGAAACAAGAAAGGAAAAAGAGCAAAGGCGTAAAACAAGGATTTGTGTCTCCACACACTTCCTGCTGCTTCTTGCTGTGTGAAATTCCTGGTGCAGCTCCTCAGCCAGGCAGATCTCACCTGTGATCCAAGCCTGGGGTGGTTCCCCAAGCCCTGACCTGAAAGTGGGGATGTTCCCTGTGATTTATGGGATTTGGGGGTGGAATGAGGCCCCACGAGGGGCTGCAGTTCTGGATCCCCGTGGGACAGCCAGGCTGAGCCCAGGAGCCCTGGGAACACCTGGAACTCGTTGGTTCATAGTTTTCCAGGGTGTCCCACAAGAACTGGGTTCGTTGGTTTCAAATCCTTGAATTGGGGGTAAGAAAAAGGATAAAGAAGAAAAGGAAAACTGAAGGCAACCCTAAAGAGCCGATCTGGGTCTGGAGGAGGGTGGGGGCTCCCAGGGCAGAGCCCTCAGCTCCCTGAAGAGCTGCCACCCGCCGCGGGCTCAGATGGGCTCCTGGGGGCTCTGCACTCCCGGTGTGGATGGCAGGAGGTGTTCCCAGGGCAGCTTTGAGATCTCTGGGGAGTTTCCAGCCGAGGAAGAATGTTCAGGATTTGGTGTTTGGGGGTCTGAACGTGCCTTTCCTCCCAGGCAGTCCTGGGGAGCTGGGCCGTGTCTCTCCCACCAGGACACACCAGGCTCCAGGTCCGTATTTCTCCGCCGCTTTCTGTGCTCTCCCCGCAGCACCTTTTTGCTCGTGCCTGGCTAATTATTGTCATTCCACCGCCGAGAGCTCTGTAATTACCGCCACTGTCAAAATAAGGTCAGTGTTGGGAGGACACTCATCCTGAGGAGCCTTTAATGAGGCCACCCAGGGCCCCTCGAGGAAGCCTGACATCCCCCGAGGGAGAGGGACAGTCATTAGCAGACTCCGGGGAGGAGAGGGCCAGCTCTCCTGCCCGTCACTCGGGTGGGATGTTGGGTATTAACGCCACCGAATTAGCTCACGATGTCACGGTCCGCGATGTCCCCCCGGCCGGGGGCGCACGGCGCCGCCTGCGGAGGTGGCAGCCCAGGGAGGGGACATGGAGCTCAGCTCCTCAAGTGGCTCCTCGGTTTTCTCCCCGTGGCTCCCAGCGCTGGAGCAGCCCCGGGAAATGTCGCATGAGACCCTTTCTCCAAAGCCCCGGGTGATGTTCTGCAGCCCTGTGGGACGCGGTGCTGTCCTCATCCCCAGCAAACCCAGTCTGCCCTTTTCCAGCTGGACGGGGTGCCGCTGGCTCCCGCAGGCTGCAGGAGCACAGCGGGCAAGATCCTGAGCTTTGGGATCCTGCAGAGCTGAATTCATCCCAGTTCAGGACTGGGAGAGGTTTTTATGGACAGCAGGTGGCAGCGTTTGTCTGTCTGTCCTCTGCCCATCCTTCCTCCTCTGCCCTTCACCATCCTCGCCTCTCCTCCCTTCTCCCAGAACTCCCATCCTGCCCCTCCAAGGACCGCGGCGATTCCCTCTTCTCGGCGGTGGGGGGCCACAGGCTGGGGGTGCTGTTGGTGACATCACAGTGACATCACAGTGACGTCACAGCCGATTTTGGATAGTTTGGAGGTCAAACTGGCTCTGGGAGCATCGCTGGAGAAGCAGCTTTGAGGCTACCAGAGCATCCTGTGCTAGTGGAACAGGGACCGAAACAACTGAGGAGGGAAAACTCCTGGAGTGTGTCCAGACTCCACGTCCATCAGCTCCAGAGAAGCTCATCCATTCCCCACCCAGCCCTTTTCCTTTCCTCCCCCAGGAGCTCTCATGAGGATGAGCTGATCTCCAGGAGTGGGGAGAGGCAGGAGGAGCCCAGGCTGCTCCCATGGGCACAGTGGGACGTGGTTCTGCTGAGATTGTCTAAAATCAGGCTGGGAACATGATGAGTTTGTCATGGAATCACAGATGATTTGGGTTAGAAGGGACCTTAAATCCAGTTCTATGTCCCTGTCATGGGCAAGGAAGTTTATGCTTAAAGCTGCTCTTAAATTTAACCCAGATTGCTGAAGTGGGGTCAAACTAGAGGATGCTTAATTTTGAGGGGATTTACAGCTAACAGGGAGGAATGAAGGCTTTTGCTTCACCTTGGCTCCTCTGAGAGACCTTTGCTGCCCACAGAGCCCAGCCCAGGGTCCAACCCAAGGCAGGTACTGGAAAAAGCCCCCGTCGGTCCCACAGCTGTGCTTCTGAGCCCAGGGCCCCGGGGATCATCTCTTTTCACTCCTGTTTTCCTCATGAAGGAGTTTGTGGCCTCCTCCTCCCCACCACAGCTGGAGGTGCCACAGTGGCCAAGGCAAAACTGGTGAAGAAAAACCTCCTTGGGTCAATGGTTCCACCTGGAACCTCCCCGGTGACGCCGACTTGCCTGGGTTTGGTCTCAGCATTTTTTGGGCTGGTTTTTTCTGTTTTGCTTTGCAGGTATTGAAGAGCAGGTATTGAAGGGAGGGGCCATTGCAGAGCGAAACTCTGCGTTCTCACCAGGTATTTTGGCAGCTCTGAAGGGCTGGGGATTATTTCCTCTCCCCTTTGTGCGTGGCTTTTAGGCAGAAAAGATCTCGGATTGATGTCCCTCAGGCTTGGTGCCAGGGAGGAGCAGTGGGGTGGGAAGCTGAGATGGTGCCAAGAGTGGGACCTGATGGGTTGAGCTGTGAGAAGTCAAAAATTGGGCCCTTCCCAAAACCCAGCTCAGGTTCATCCCTGCGGTGGCTCCCCATTTCTGATGGATTTATGACTCTTCTCACATTGCTGGTGACAAACTGGGTGAGGTCCCTCTTGTCCCCAGCTCACAGAGCTCTTCTGTCCTCAGGCACCTTCGCTGAGCTCTGAATGTCCGTGATCCCTGAATGTCCATGATCCCTGAATGTCCAGGACTCCTGAATGTCCAGGATCCCTGGACATGGAGCCATTGGGGGCCAAGAAGAGACTTTCCCCATGGGAAACTTGGACATGAGCCTGGAGAGGGGCAGTGGTTCTATCAGTGGGGGTTGGAACAGAAACCAGTTTGAACCCGTTGCTGGGCTGGGAGATGGGTGCGAAAATGGGATTTGCAGGTGAAGTTCTTTGGGGTTGAGCATGGGGCTCTTACCCTGGGCTCTGGGCTGCAGTGATCCCTCCAGGGCTGTCCCTGCTCCTCCTCATGGCTGGGGCTGGTCTTTGGGGTCACCTGCAGGTCACTCCTCTCACCTGGGTGAACAGAAGCGTTTTACCTCTTCTGGCTGAACCACTCCTTGGCCTTGGTGGGTAGAGCAGGGCATGGGACACACCCGGCTGAGCCCCCACGGCCTAAAAACCCAGGCTCCAAGCCCTCCATGGTTTCCAGCCCTGGCCCTCCTTGGCTGTTCCTCCTGATCCCTGGTGGTTTCTCCTGCTCACTGGACCTCCCTGGTGATCCCTATTTCTCCCTGGCCCTCCTTGGCTGTTCCTCCTGGTCCTCCTTGGTGCTCCCTCCTGCTCTCTACCCCTCCTGGGTGCTCCTTCACTCCCCGTGTGTCCCCAGCACCACTCCTTACAGCGAAAGGTGGCTTCCCTTTCCTTTAGGGAGGAAAGACTTTTTTGTCTACTATCAGATGTTTTTGGGCAACCCTTGGGTGCTCTGAGCAGCCTCAGGCCCTCAGGGGGGCCCAGCACCAGTGATTACTGGTTCATACTGGGACCCTACAGGGGCTGAACTGGGGCAGCTCTGGGCATCACCTGCTGCAAGCATTGGTTTTGGGTGGCTGAGGGAGGGTTTGGGAAACTGTGGCATGGTTTGGGAAGCTGTGAGATGGTTTTGAGTGGCTGTGGATGGTTTGGGAAGCTGTGAGATGTTTTTGGGAGGTTGTAGGATGGTTTGGGGAGGCTGTAGGATGGCTTTGGGAGGTTGTGGGATGGTTTTGGGAGGCTGTGGGATGGTTTTGGGTAGCTGTGGAATGGTTTTGGCCCAGCACCTCGTGGTTACACTCTTGCAACCTCACAACTGCTGACCTCGGGGCAGGGTGGGGGTTATTTTCCCCTCTTTATCTGAGACAGGGGCAGATGGTGGTTAGTGGTTTCTCCTGGTTAAACGTTTATTTCTGCTAAATGTCCCTCTGGCTTTGGATGTGGGAAACCATCAGGGTTTTGCTACCCTGACTCTTCTTCCTGCCCATATTCTGTGGAAATCTTAGACACCCTCCCGAGGCAATTTCCTCCTGTGCATAAGCCAAAAATCTTCAGTGGAGTCTGGAGCAAATGTGGCCAAGGTTTTAATTTCCCCTTCTTGCAGGCTTGGGGATGATTAAACAACCCAAATACTCCTAACTCTGAAAAAAAAATCCCTATTAGGGCCCTTTTTGTCTGTTTGCAGTGCTTTTAGTTGGGCATCAATCACCGGTAACGGCTGATGAAACCTGATGGGGCCATAAATCTGCCCTGCTTTGCATTCAAATGCAGCAATTAATCCGGGGGGGTGTGGCTGCAATTAGATGACAAATTGTGCCTCCAGATTCACTTGCCTGCTTGGACAGAAGCCGCCCGTGTTTGCTCAGCCGCCGAGGCTTGGCCGCGGCTCCTGCTCTTCCCCCGGGGACGGGAAGGATGAGCCCCGGGAGCTGCAGCTGCACCAGGAGGATCCTTTGGCCTCAGCTCCTTCACCTGGAGCTGAGAAATTCGGCTTTTTGGCCGCGTTGGATTGTCTGAGCCCTCCTTTTCCCAAGGTCGTAGAATCCTGGAATCACCAAGGCTGGGGAAAAACCCCTCCAAGATCATCGGTCCCCCACCACGGGCAGCATGAACGCAGGTCCCCAGGGCCACATGCCAGTGGGTTTTGGACACTTCAGGGACGGTGACTCCACCACTCCCCTCATCTCAGGGCTGGACAACTCTTTCCATTGAGGAAATTTCCCAATATCCAACCCAAACCTCCCCAGGCACTTTGTTCTTGTTCCCTCGGAGCAGAGTCTGACCCTTCCCCGGCTGTCCCCTCCTGTCCAGGAGTTGTGCAGAGCCACAAGGTCCCTCCTGAGCCCCTTTTCTCCACGCTGAGCCCCCTCAGGTCCCTCAGGAGTTCTCCAGACCCTTCCCTGGATCTCCAGCCCTTTCCCACCTCCATTCCTGGCTCAGGACTCACTCCAGAGTCTCTCCTGTTGTGAGCCCAAGCCCAGGGTTCAGACGTGGCCCTGGCCCAGCACAGGATCTATCCTGAGCATCCTCAGAGCTTGGGCAGGAGGATTTGAACCCCAGCTGGGGAAGGAGCTGCCTCCACCCGGGACACCCCTGGCAGTGCCCGATGTGGCCCCTTTGGGCTGGTTTTGAGGCTTAGAACTGAATATCAATGAGCTGAAGGAGCCCAGTGCTGGATTTGCTGCCGGATCTGCAGGATGGCTCCTCCATGGATGCTCTGGGGTCATGGGCAGGGCCGGTGGGTGGCTGTTCCCTGCCCTGGGGAGGCTCTGGTTAACGACACCCAGATGTGGTTTTGCTGCAAAGCCTGGAGGACTGGGGTGGCTGCTGGCATGAAGGGAGGTTCTCAGGTACGCTGCTCTTCCCATGGAAAACCAGGAGCGTTTAGGGGTTGGATGGTGCAGGAGGGATGAGCAAACTCCAGCACAGCTCTGGTTGCTGCAGGGATGCTGCTGCAGAGAGGGAAAGCTGAGCCCAGCTCTGTAGCTGAGCTCAAAATCCAAACACAACGTGGCAAAAATCCAGGACAAAGCCGTGGAGATGCAAGTCCTGATGTCAGCGGTGGGATAAGGTTGTGTTTCCACACCCAACACGCTTTTATGCCCTGATTAACTGTTCATACAGGGCTCCTTTGCGAAACACACGAGGGTTTTCTGTTCCAAGAGATAAGAAAACAAGCTCGGTTTTATATCCTTTCCCTGTAAGGGTGATAACAGCTTTCAGAATTTCTGTGGACTCTGATCTCTGAGTGGGGGGCTCTCGGTGAGGAAACAATTGTCTGTCGGGATAAGTAGCTTAAAAAATAAGGAATTTTTTAAAAAAGAATGAAGCCAATTTCTTTGGCTGCTTGGCAGGAAACCAACTGCCCTGTCCCCAGAGAAACCAGGTCCTGGGAAGGAGGGAGAAATCCCCGCTGGAAAAAGCTGAATAATTTGTTGGGGAAGAGGAATTGATTTATTTTTTTTTTCTTTCTGGCTTTTTAGAAAAGGCTGATTGTGCTGGCTATTTAAGTTTGTTTTCCTCTCCATTTTTAATCCTGGCTGCACAAGAGGGCTTTATCCCAACCTGCAGCTGCACCTTGCTCGTGGGCACAGGAGCTCTCATGGCCTTTGCCAAGCAGGATTAATGTCAAGTGGCAGAGCCGGGCCTGGATCCTGGAGGCCTCGTGCCAGGGGATTTATTTGGTTTGTTTTGCTGGTTCGTGGTGATTTTTCAGGGGTGGTTTCTGCTGTGGATCAGGTCTCAGTTCTTCTGAGTGGTTCTGTGCATGGAGAGGGCTCTCGAGGTCTTGTCCTCCTTTTCCTGCCCATCCTGGGGCTGGATGGAAGAGCTTGAAGAACTCTTGTTTTGGAGGAACGCAGCCCAAAGCCTGGCTGGAGGAGCTGGGGCAGCTCAGAGGCCTCACCCCAGGGCTGTGGTTTAACAAAGCTGGGTTTAATCCCCTCCTTGCCTGCTGGGTTATTGCTTTCTCCAGCCTGGGAAATCCTCCCAGCTCCGGAGCTGACCTTTCCCAACAAAGCCCCTTTGTCAAGCCGAGCTCAGGCGTGCGGGCGCCTTTATCTTCCCGTCTTATTACGCTTGATTTTTATTGATGCCACCACCAGGAGCCCTCAGAGGAGCCGCCGTTGGACTTTGTTTGGAAGGTGATTAAGAACAAACAGATCCTGGAAAGCCAAGGCGAAACCTTGAGCAAGAGGAAGGTTGGCAGCGTGATGCCGCCAGCGCCGAGCTGAGTCCCCAGAGGCCAGGGAGGCACAGAGGGATCCTCCACTGCCACGGAGGCTTTGGGGAGGGTGGGTGGGGACCAGAGGGGCTTTTCCCTCAGCTGGAGCTGTTTTTGGGAGGGTTTTGTTGGCCACCTCTCCTTTCCCCGTGGACAATCCCAGCACAGGAGATACCCATGGCTTGGGCCAGGGCAGAGGGGCACCTGTCCCCTCCTGGTCCCCACCTTGGGACATCTGCTAAAAACTCCCAACTGCTCTGCCTTGAAAGAGGTGCTTTTGGGGCTGAAGGAGATGGAACTTCTTACAGTTGAGTTGGGACTTATTAAAAGCTAAGTTTGGACTCATTAAAGTTGTTGGGATTTATTAAAGAGGCATTTTTTGGCTGTAGGAGTTGTGAGTTATTAAAGTTGGGAGTTATTAAAGAGGCATTTTGGGGGCTGTGGGAGGTGTTTGGTGGGAACAGAAGCACCTTTGGATCTCCTCTTGCCCTCCCTGCTCTCTGGACACCTCTGGCCCTTCGCCTTCTCAAGGTCCTGGATGTTTTTTGGCAACTCTCACCTTCCCATGAATGCTGGTGCTGCTCCTCCCATGCACACACTGGGGTCTCAGTGCACTGAGGGGACCAGGCAGGGCACTGGTGGCACTGGGGGTGCCCAATCTGACCCAGGATCGCTTGGACCCCCAAATCCCCATGAGCTGGGCCACGGAGCCAAACACAAATTCCAGGAGCTGCTGCTCAGGTGGAGGCTGCGTTCCTGGCCGGGGTGACAACAGGAAGGGTGGCTGTTGGCCCTTGGTGGCCTGGGAGCTGTTTCCCAGCTCCTAATGAGGGATCTCATGGCACAACAGGCTGTGCAGAGGCTGAGTAGGAGGAGGAAGGCTTTGGAGGAGGTGGGTGCTGGCACAGGCTGTGCCATGACTAATGCCAACACCCAGGCCAGGCTCTCCTCCTGGGGCACAGCTCGCTCCTCTCCAGCAGCATTTCAACCCTGGAAACGCTCTGGAAATGTTTCGGAAATGCTCTGGAAATGTCAGTATTTGCAGGAAGAGTTTTCTGCTGTGGAGCCTCAAGCTGTGTTCTGGGTTCTGTGTTCTTTATTCTGAGTTCTGGGTTCTGTATTCTGGACTCTGTTCTGTGTTCTCTCTTCTGGGTCAGCTCCTTTGTGGTGCTCCTGAGCTGCTCTCTGCCTGCTCGGGGCTCTCCGGAACAGCCCTGGAATTCCTCCTGGAGCAGGGACATGCTTCCTGGGCTGCTCAGACTTCCCAGATGGGATTCAAGCGCTTCTGTGATTCTTTTCCCCCTCTCTGGGAATTCCTGGGTTGTTTTCTCCTCATCTTTCCAGCGAGCTGGGCTGAGCTCCCAGGTGAAGCCAGGCTCTGCTCTCCAGGACCTGAGGATTCAAGCAAACATTCAGGAATGCAAAATAGTTTGAGCTGGGAGCAGGGTGGAAGGGATGCACCCCAGGCGTGGAGCTCTGTCCCTGCTCCCTCCTGGATACAGCTGGGCCTCAATGTCTCCAAGGAGCAGAAACAAAGAAGCTCTTGCATCCCACAGAAAAATCTTTGACAGGGCCATTTCCACTGAATTTTTCTTCTTCTCATGCCCCTGGTTCCTTCCCCTGTCCAGAAAACTTGGGGTTCATGGAATTTAAATTATCTGGTAGAGATTTTTCTTGGTTAGACTTAAATAGACCTGAAAGCCTTTTGATGATTAAAAAATGTGAGATTCCAGACTGTTGCAACTTGTCCTCCCTCCAGGAAAAAAAACCACCAACAATTTTTAAAGCTGAGCAGTGATTACTCGAGGATGGAAAAGGTACTCAGGAGTGAGGAATTATCTGTGAAATCTTCTTAGAGCAGAGCAGCTGCTTGTGGGCATACTCAGGGAATAGCCCTTAATTAGAGCAAAACCACCCAGGAATGGTAATGAGGTGCCTTTGGAGTGGTTTCACCTGGTGAGAAACATTTAAATTAGGGTAGAAAAAGCTGGTAATTAAGTGTATTTCACCTTTTTATACCCCAAACGATGGGGGAGCTGTGTGGCTTAGGGAAGCGTGTGGGATGGGATGTGATGCTGCTGCTGCTGCAAGAGAAACTCCTGTTTTTTTGGGGGGGAACAGGAGAACCAATGCAGCACTGCAGGTACACAGGTTTGTACCTGGCCTTGCTGTTTCTGCTGAAATAAAGGTGGATTTTTCTTTGAAAAGCCAATTTCTGCTCAGGGACTGAGTGGGGCACTGCTGCCTCCCAGCCTTCCAATCTCACTAAAAATTGGTCTGAAGAAGCTGGAATGTTAAACAAGTAGTAATAATAAATTCTCCATTTGTTTTTAAGCACTGCTGTTCCCATTCCTGGACAGGTGAGGACAGGTGGGAGGACCTCAGTCTTTCCCAGCCCTGACCTGGGCCCTGCCCTGGCCAGGTGAGGTCACAGGGTTTGCTGGGTGCCAAAATTCAGCCTGGATTAAATTCACCTCCTTGCCTGGATCAAATCCTCAGGGCCCCGGGGAGCTGGGTGGGGAAGGAGCGCTGTGCTCCTGAGGGGTCCTGCTGGGCTCAGCTGCACCTGCCCTGCTCTGGGCTCCCACTGACCCCAAATCCCCCTGGGGTGCCTGAGCTGGGCTCAGGGCTGGGCTGGCCCTGGATGGTTTTTGTGCTGACACAGGGCTGGAGCTGCAGGAGCCTCTGATTCATCCCGGGAGGGCTCACACCCAGCCCCAGCTCCTTCCCTTGGTGTTGATCACCTGGAGGCACAGGGTGGGGGGGGCTGGGCACATTTTGGGGGGGCTGGGCACATTTTGGGGAGGCCGTGGCAGTCCCCAGTTCCTGCTGAGGCTCCCCCATCCCTGCTCCGGTGTGGGGATGGATGGGGTTCAGAGCTCCAAAATCAGGGGGATGGCCAAGATTCCCAGTCTGGGGGGCTGATCGCACCCTCGGGTGCATCCTCGGGTCCTGGTGCAGGGGGGAGCACACTGGGGGGGGTGCAGGTTTTTGGGGGGGGTTGCCCTGCCCCAGCCCCTGAGAGGGGGTCTCTGGGGTCTGGACATGCTTTAATCTCCCCAGGGCCGGTGTTTTTCCCATCTCCCCATAGGAAGGGGGCTGAGTGTCCTTCTAAAGGGGAAACTGAGGCATGGGGGTCCTCAGGCATCCCTGAGGATGGCTGGGGGTGTTGCAGGGTTTAATTTTCTGACCCTGCTGCTGTCTCAAAGGGCTCTTCTACCTCCTTTCCTCCTCCTGCATGTCCCCACCCCTCTGGGGACAACTGAGGGAGTGAAGGTGCTGCTCCTCAGGCTCAGCCAGGACTGCAGGTGCAGGGGTGCCAAAATCCAGGTGAGGCTGCTCATCCCCCCTGGCCAAGGATCGAGGACCCTCCGGCATGGGATCGAGCTGAACCTGGGAACAGGCAGCGCCCAGGGAAGAGTCTCCCACCTCCCTGGGGGTCCATGGTGGGACCCTCCCCTTGGCAGCAGGAGGAGGGACTGGGAGGGAGCTGGGCCAGGGTGGGTGTCCCTGTCCCGGTGCCCCTGTCCCAGTGTCCCTGTGCTGGTGTCCCTGTGCCAGTGCCTTGGCCAGGAGCTGCTCTGGCAGAGGGTTGTGGTAGAACTGGAAGAGCAGGGCCAGAGCAGAAGGTCAGGTGAAGGTGTGGGTTTGGCACAGGTGAGGGGCTGGGGAGTTGTGGGTCGCTTTTCGAGGGCACCCGTGGAGCCGTCTGGGAGAACTGGTACAGCTGGAGTCAAACCGGCTGTGTGGGAAGGACTGGAAGCATTGGAAGGATCCCTCCTGCTCCTTCCAGCCCTGGGATGGACTCCCAGCTGCCCTGCACCTGCTGCTCTTCCCCACTCCATCATGAGCACCCACTTACCCTTCCCAGGATTAGTGTTTTGCCCTCTCAACCCACAAGCTCCCACAGGATTCAGGGTCTGAGCCCTTGCTGTTTCCCTGACCCTTTGGGATGATTTTGCATCCAGATTGATCTGTTTTCCCACCTAAACTTTGAGACTTGAGCTGATTTGCAACCAGGATTTTTTTTAAACTTTCCTTTATTTGCAATAAATAATAAAGTATAATACAAAGACCTCAACACAGAATCCAAAAAGTCTCGTTCTTTGAGAATAAAAAGGACTCCCAGCACCAGGAAAGGTGAAAGAGCATCTACGAGCAGCCCCTGGGCTGGGAGGTGGCTGCACCCCCTGCCCTAAGCAGTTGATCCCTTTCCCCCAGGTGTTCCCATACCTGGGCCAGGTGAGGTCCTGCAGGTGGCCCAGCTGTGGGGTCTGGCATAGTGCAGGGATGGAGCTGAGAGTGCCAGGGCCTGGCTGAGGGGCTTTGTGGCTGCGGGGAAGCTGGAGAGGTTCTAGAGTTCATACAGGGGTTCATACACACACACAGAGCCCCTGGCTTTCCTGCATCCCACGGGGCCGGCATGGGAAGGCTTTGGATCAAGAGGCTGCAGCTGCAGCTGGGTGTGGTCGTTGCCTGGCTTTGGGGCACACATGAGCCCATGTGTGGGGCTTCCTCCCCTCCCTCAGCTCAGCTCTTCCAGCTTCTCTTACGGTGGGGTCAGCTCCATGGACTTCTTCCTCTCCTCCCGCTGCTCTTCCCACTCCTCCTCGGACTCGTAGGTGCCCTTGATGATGGCCACCCTGTCAGACATGTTCATGCAGTAGGGCACCAGGATGTAGAAGTAGAGCAGGGAGGCCAAGCAAGCCCCAAGGATGGGCCCGACCCAGAACACCTGGAAAGTAACAGGGACACGGTGAGAGCAGTTCCTGGGGCTGGTGCTCCAGCTCTGCTCATGGCACCACCATCCACCCACACATCCATCCATCCATCCATCCATCCATCCATCCATCCATCCATCCATCCATCCATCCACCCACCCACCCATCCATCCATCCATCCATCCATCCATCCACCCACCCACCCATCCATCCATCCATCCATCCATCCATCCATCCATCCATCCATCCATCCACCCACCCACCCACCCATCCATCCATCCACCCACCCACCCATCCATCCATCCATCCATCCATCCATCCATCCATCCATCCATCCATCCATCCATCCATCCATCCATCCATCCATCCATCCCTGCACCACGTCTCCTGCCGCACAGAGTGGAAAATACCCATTCCAGAGACTTCCTGGGCTGAAAGCCCCTCAGCCTGTGCTCACTGAGGGCCAAACTTGCTCTGTAAGTCTGGGGCTGAGCTGGCAGGAAAGCTTGCTGGATGAGAGGAAAGACCAAACTGGGCTTCTCTGTGGGCTTCCTTCCCCTCAGATGATGCCCTGATGGTGCTCAGAGGACACCACAGCTGACTCCCAGGCCTGGAAGTGTCCAAGGCTGGGTTGGATGGGTCTTGAAGCAACCTGGGCTGGTGGAAGGTGTCCCTGCCCATGGCATGGGCTGGTAGTGGATGAGATTTTAGGTCGTTCCCACCCAGCCTACCCTGGGATGGGTTCACTTCTGTCCCCTGGCTGGCTCTGTGCCAGGGGATTAACTGTTCCCGATGCGTCAAGGGGCAAAACCTCCGTTGTTCTCCAGCCCTTTTTAATCCTTCCTGCCTGGGGTGGGCTCTGGAACCCCACCCCTGTCATTTCCAAGGCAGTCCCTGCCCTGTCTCCACATGGCCCCCACCTGTCCCTGTCCCTGTCCCACCAACACTCACCCAGTGCACAGAGCTGAACCTCCTGGTGACAACCGCGGGCCCAAAGGAGCGGGCAGGGTTCATGGAGCAGCCGGTGAAGTAAATCTGGAAGTGTGGAAAGAACCCTGGGTTAAGGAGCAGATTGGAGCCACTGTTTGGGAGCAGGGACTGAAGTGGCCCCCGATGGTGCCTCTGTTCCAGAGAGCTGGAGATGACCTCTCACCACGAAAGAGCCCCAAGATCTCCCATGTTTTCACCTCCAGAGCAGCTCCCACGGGACCAACTGCATGGGGGCATTTGGGGAGTTCTGTGCCCACAGGACCCTCACCCTGGACTCACCCCCACCAGGTGGCCCAGGGTGACGGAGAGGCCGATGGACAGTGCCGGGGAGCCGACGCCGCTGCGCCGGTTGTCCGTGGAGGCGAAGATGCAGGCGGCCAGCTGGAAGGTGAGGATGATCTCCACCACCAGGGCTTGGCCTGGGGTTACATGGTAGTTGAGCTGGAACCATGAGAATGAGAATAATTAAACCTCTCTGGGGCTCAGCTTCACCAGGAGGGCTCCTGGGCGCTTTGCTGGTAGATTTGGAAGGGTGAAGTTGGATGAGCAGCCCCCCAAATCCAGCGCCTACTTGAGCTCCCTGCTCCTTCTCTGAAAGGGAAGAAATGATTTTTCTTTCTTTACAATTCTCCAAAATCTGTCTCGTCCCCGAGCCTGTCCCTTCCCTGGGCTCTCCACATCTCTTCACTTCCCTGTCTCCACAACACTGAATGCTTTCCCACCAAATCCCTTTTTTTTCCCTGCATTTCTTTGATCCTTGCAGGCTGTTTGACTTCTGCCCTGCACTTTATGCAGCACCTGGAGGATGAGGAGCAGCTGGGATGGGATGGAGGGTGAGGGTTGGGATGAAGGTCATGGGGTGGGATGGGCTGTTGTGACTCTGCACAAAACCCTGGGGACTCTCAGGGCTTCCCGACCCCACTGGGCATGGGAAGGACAATGTGACCCAACCCATCACAGCTCATTTTTTATCTAAATCTGGCTTGTTTGGGATGTGGAACCTGTGGAATGAGAGGCATTGGAGTTCCTTATCCCAGTGACCGAGTCCTCTGCAACACCTGTGCTGCTCCCAGGGGTCCGGACCTGTCCGTGGTTGGAGCAGCAGCTCCACCGCTCCCACTCCAGGTGTTTTCCCAGCACTGCCCCGGGGGTTTCAGGCTGTGCCTCACTCCCGCTTATCTCAGAGGGTCCTGCTGTCCCCCCTCCTCCCCTGGGAGCAGCTCCTCAACACTGTCCTGCCCCTCGCTCCTTCTCCAGGTCCTCCCCAGCACTCTCCCCATCCCTCTCCATTCCCAGCTCCCCCAGCACACTGGTTCCAGTGGGCTCCTGCTCCCCCTGCCCATACTGGTCGGACTGGGCTCCTCTCCCTCCCCCTTGCTGCTGGCACGGTTCCTATCCCGCACTAATCTCCAGGTGGAGAGGAAGATCTCAGTGGTGCGGGTGACTCACGGGGCCCTCAGGATAGAGGAAGCCCTCATTAAAGGAGGGAAAAACATCCCACTCATCACCCGCACAATAAAGCTGTCATGTCAGAGCTGGGCTCCACTCCCGTCCCATTCCCAGCCCGCCGTGCGTGTGGGACAGAGCACCGAGGATCCATCCCAGCGGACTCTCCTCCCCGAGCCAGCGCCGAGGGAAAGGCGAGGGAAGGCAGAGGGGAGCGCCTTGGGCACAGACTCACTTCGTTGATGGCCAGGTTGCCGCGGGTGTTGGCGGGGGTGACGCCGTAGAGGATCCCGGCGCCGGCGATGGCCCCCACCAGCTGGGCCAGGACGTAGAGCAGCGTGCGCAGCAGCGAGATCTGGTTGCCCACGAAGAAGGCGATGGTGACGGCGGGGTTGATGTGGGCGCCGCTGATGTGGCCGAAGGCCTGCACCAGGGTGCCGATGGCCAGCCCGAAGGCCAGCGCGATCTGCAGGATGCTGGGCAGGGCCGAGGGCCACTTCAGCGCCGAGCCCAGCCCAATGAAGACGAAGATGAGCGTGCAGAGGAACTCCACAAAGACCGCTCGAGCAAAGGCCAGGGTTAGTATTTCCTTCTTCATGGTGGGAGCACGTGGAGGGCAGCCAGGGAGGGAGAAAGTTTAGGATTGCTCTGTGTCCGGGCTCTGGTGTGTGCAGCCAGGTGTAGGGCCATACCTATCTATATATGCAAGAGCAGCAGGAGCTGTGTTACAGGGCGGTGGGTGGAGCCAGGGAATTAGCCAGTCCTCCCAAATTACCATGTGAACCTGGAAAAGTTTCCACCTGAAAATGTCTTTGGAGCCTCTTGGTGAACTAGTGACTCAGATATTGGTGGCATTTCTCTCCTTTCCCTCTGCAAACAAAGAGCCCCTATAGGGTGTCTTGTGGTCGTTAAATAACCGGGTTGCATAACGAGGCTGAGCTCCCTCCTCTGCTTTTCTCTTTTACTGCCTCTCGCCAGGTCCTGGGTGTTTCATTAGCACAGGTGTAGCTAATATTCGCTCCCTCCCTTCCTGCCCTGTGTCGCACACTGCTCCTCTTGGAAAATCCTTGTTGCGCTGGAGGAGCGCTCCTGGGACTGGGCCCTGGGCGCATTCCACTTCTATGTGACCTTGAAATGTAAAGGAAAATCAAACACCTGGAGTTTCTCCCAGGCAGCCAAGAGAACTCAGCTCCAGGAAACAAGTGGTTTGCAGTTGTCCAGGGAGCAGGGGAGGCTTTGGGGGAAGCTTTGTCCTTCTGGGGAGCGGTAGATGAGCCAGAGCCTCCTGGAGGTGTGTGGATGGAGAAATGGGATGGAGAGGGCTCCTGGTGCAGACCCTGGAGGAGAATCCCTGCTTCCTTTCCTTTCTGCTGCTCCTTCCAGAGCACTGGAACAAGTGCTGGGACTGGGGGCTGCTCCCAGCCTGCGGCGTCTCCTCCCCTGCCACCCTGCACCCTTTCCTTTTCTTTCTGCCTTTCCAGCTCTTGCTCAACGAGCAATGATTTTGCTCCTGGGAATGCCAGCACCAAGCCACAGGCTCTGCATGGACACGGGCTGTGTTTACACATCTCCTTTCATGTTCTGGGGCTGCTGCGCTCCGTCCCAAACTCATCCTTCTGCCGATGCTTGGCTGGCAGGGAGCGGCGGGGGAGGCTCCCGGGGCTGTGCACATGGAGCTGTTGGGGATGGAGGTTTTGGGGTCAAAAGGTCTCGGCTGACACTTAACAAAGACTTCTTGATTCTCTCTTAGCCCTCGCAGCCTTGTGCCATGATATTTTTTTTTAAGTTTGGTTTGGGTGTCACATCTGCCCTCCTTGCTTGGTTGATCCATGTTTCCTTTCCCAAATGGTGCTCAGGCTGGGTTCATCCCTGGCTCCCAGGTCCCTCTGCAGGGGCAGCCATGCTGCAGCACTCAGGGAGCAAAACTCGGCAGCCAGGACATCGGTAAAATCCTCCCTAAATCCAAAAAGTTGGATTCACTGCTTCCTTCTGAGGAGGCTGTCAGCCTGGGGGGGTCAAACACCAGGAGGATTCCTGTCCAGAGCAAGGAGAGGGAACTTCTTGTCCAGGACTGGAAATAAATGAGCTTTTCTCTTCCTTTGTACCCCAAATCCTGAGCAAAACAGACCTGGAGGGCCCGAGGGACTGAAGATCTGTTACAGCCTTAATTCCTGATAATGGTTTTCTCCTGGATCTGCTGATCCCGGGGCTGATTGCAGAGTCAAAGCCCAGATCTGTTATCCTCGAAACACCTGGTCTGTTGGCGTGTTTTGGTGAAAGTTTTGCAAGCTGGTATTTCAAGACACCCTGGCCAGATTCCAGCTGCCATAATTACTTGCCACTTCCCTTCAGCCCTGTCTGTGGCTCCAGCTGGATAAAATGCTCTCTGTTCCCATCCTTCAAACCCTTCCTCAGTGTGCCCATCCTGGATCTGCCTTGGTGGTGGCTGCATTTTGCTGTCAGCTCCTCCAGCACACTCCTTGCTTTGGCTGAAAAGAAAAAAAAAGCTCTTCCACCTTCCCAAGTGTGGATAAATGAACTGCAAAACCCTGCAGCTGCCTAGGGGATATAATCAAATAGGGCTGGGAAAGACAGGCAAAACTTCTGAAGAGAAACAAGACCCTTCTCTCCCAAACACACCACACAAAGCCTCTTTTCCCGAGGCAGTTCTGTGCACTGGGGCATTCCTGCTTGGCTCCTCCGATGCCAGCCCTGGCATTTGGAAGGCTCCCTGTCCTCTCCGTGGCTCCATGCCACCCGAGGAGCTTGGCTGAACTGAAAGTGCTTTGATGTGTCAGGTTTAAGGGAATTGGGCAAGGTGCTGACAGACAGACACCCACGTGGAGGGGTCACACACGCCTCGCCCGCACGGCAGGAGACAACATGAGGAGGCTTTTGGCAACACAGGCAGGTTTGGCTGCCTCCTTCCTCCTCCTCCTCCTCCTCCTCCTCCTCCTCTTCCTCCTTCTTCTCCTCCTCCTCTTCTCCTTCCTCCTCTCTGGCACCACCAGACAAACAACACAACCTAAACCTGCCCCAGCCTATCACTCAGGAGAGGGACCCCAAAGTGGGGAGGATGTGGGAGGAAGGCAGCTGCTGCCTCATCCTCACCTGGGGCCGTTCCGGGCTCTGCCTGGCCCAGGGAGGCACGTGTGTCATTGAGGCCACCCTGTGCCAGCCCCTGTCAGTCCCTGCTGTCACCCAACTTGTAGTCAGAGCCTGCGAGGGGCTGTTGTTAATTTGCCGTTGTTAATTTGCATTTCCTTGCTGTTTCTGGTGAGCTCCATGCTGCACTTCGGGGCCTGGTCTGCTCCAAATTCAGGTTACAAACACTGCTGAGCCAGGGGTTGGGATTTCCTCCTCACCTGGCTCTGTACCTCAGCCAAGGACCTTAAAACTGGCCCAGTAATAGAGGCAGGAACGATAACAGGATGTCCCGAGCAGGAGACACCAATTCTGCTGGAACTGGGATCAGAAACACAGAATCAATTGAGCTGGAAAAGATCTCTGAGCATTTTGAGTCCAACTCATTGCCTGAAGTCGTGGGATTAGATGACCCAAAGACCTTGGTTGGGATGACATCAGAGGAGAAAGTTTGGTTTAGTTTTTCAAGAGAAAAGGTGTTCCTTGCTGCCTCAGCTCCAGGATTTTGCAATGGGGACAATCGATAAGGAAAATTGATAAGGAAAAACTGAAATAGACTTCACAGAGCAGAAGCAGCAAACTTTGCCCTGGTTATCCTGAGTTCAGGGGCTGCAAGGAAGGGTTTGCTGCTGCTTTGGGATGCACCTGTGCAGGTGTTTCAGACGGGCCTTTCAAGGATCCCTTTTATCTGACCTCCATCTGCTGCCCTCTCTTTGAAGCTGAGGGATGACACTGCTGGCCTGGGGCTGATGTCGTTTTCACTTTCTCCTGCCCTGCAGCAACGAGGCTTTGGCTTCCTTTAGTCTGCCAGAACGCTGTGACATTGAGTGCTGGGGCTGTCCTCACGTCCCCTGCTGCTGTCCCTGCTGCTGTCCCTGCTGCTCCAGCCCGCAGTGGTGGGCTCACAGTGACCTGTGCTCTGTACTGCAGACAAAGCTCAATGACAGCACTGCTCTGCTCTTGGCTCAGTAATTCCTGGGGGTCCCAAGGCAGCTCTGGGGCTGCACTACCTCCTCAGGAGTTCATTTGCATATAAATCATCGTTAAATTGTCCCATGGGATAATGAGTGCCAGGGAAGGCAAAGGCCGGGTTGGAAAACCAGATCACACAGTGGGAAAGGTGGGATGAATCCCCAGTGTCCTGATTTTCAAGTCCAGCCCCTTCCAGCAAAGCCACCGGCACCAGAGACATCCCAAGGCCCCCTTTCTGCTCACCTGGAATTCTTCTGGGCTGTTTCTTGTGTCGTCGGGATTCACACAGAGTTGGAGGCAGTGGTGCTTGTCCTCTTGAAAGGTGTTTGCTGTGGAAATGTCTTCAGCTGTGCAGTTCTCCCTTGGTTTACAAGGAGCCCACCCGGGAAGAAATCGAAAGGCTGTGGGGAAGCCCCTGGGAAGGTGATTTTCCCCCTCCCCGTGGCATCCTACCAGTGCTGGAGGAGCTGCAGCTGCACCAAGGCAGAGGGGCCTGAAATCACAACCAGGCTCTGAATCACCTGAAAAGCACCATAAATAAATCAATGAGTTCTCAATGTCATTGCAGGAATCTGGAGGGTCCTAGAAACATTCTGGGGGTGCTGGGGAGTGAGAGCTGGACAGGAGCCAGCTGGACATCCAGAGGGGAGGTTCTGCCCCTGTGCCCAGGTGAGATCCCACCTGGAGTCCTGCACAGGGAGCTGCTGGAGCCAGTCTGGAGGAGGCACCAGAATGGTCAGAGGGATGGAGCAGCTGCTGTGAGGAAAGGCCACGAGAACGGGGATTGTCTAGCCTGGAGAAGGCTCTGGGCTCACCTAACTGTGGCCTTCCAGTGCCTGAAGGAGCTGCAGGAAAGAGGAAAGGACATAATTTCTTGGAGTGCCAGGACAAGGGGAAATGGCTTCCCCCTGCCAGAGGGCAGGGTTAGGTGGGATGTTGGGAGGGAATTCTGCCCTGTGAGGGCGGGGAGGCCCTGGAATGGATTTCCCAGAAAAGCTGTGGACACCCCTGGATCCCTGGGAGTGTCCAAGGCCAGGCTGGATGGGGCTTGGAGCAGCCTGGGACAGTGGAGGTGCCCTGCCCATGGCAGGGGTGAGCCCAGGGACAGGGTGAGCTTTAGTGTCTCTTCCACTCAAACCCTCCCATGGTTCTATGAAAAGTTTTCACACAATCCCCTGGATCCAAGGGCCCAAGGTTTCACAGCAGGACATTGAGGACAATACATGGACAGCTAGAGAATGGGAAAATCCATTTCCCCCCTGTTCTGGCTCTGAAACTTGAAGCAAATGCACCAAGGAATTTCTTAGATTTAAAAATGTTCACTGGGGAGTTAAAGAGACCCATGCTGAAAACATCTCTTTTGCCATCACATCCGGAGCTGAAGATCCTTGCACTGAGTGGTGTCTGGAAATAATGGGATTTTTCTTTCAATTGTTTGGATTCCTGGGAAGTTTGGACAAAAGTTGAAGCAGAGCCTCCATTCTCTCCAGCAGATGCTTTGGCAGAGCCCTGGGAATAGAAGAATTTTGGGATGTTTGGCTTCCCCCTGGAGCACGAGCATCTTCTGGGATGGTGTGTGGTCATTTCCCACACCTGGCCCTGCCTCCTCTTGCCTTCCTGGCTCCTCGAGGAAAACGTCCTCAGGAAGTATTTCTCCATCTATAAATAGATGCATAAAAACAATGATGTAAAAGAATGATGTACCTGACCCCAGGTAGGTCATGGCATTGCAGGGAAGTGGCTGCTGGAGACCTCTGGGATTGGGACCGGGAGAATTTGGAAAGGTCGGGCCAAGAAATCCCAAACAGAGAACTCAGCTCTGCCCCCCACTGAGCAGAGGTGACCCTGGGCTGATCTCTGAGGTGACTCTGGGCTGATCTGTGTCCTCCCTGTCCCACAGGTGTGACCAAGGGCTGAAGGGGTTTGTCCTGTGCTGGGATTTCCAAGGTACGGGTGGGTTTGGGCTTCTCCAGGCCGTGATTTTACTTCCGTGTTCTACAAGTGGTTTCCCCATTTTCCCATGTGATGCAGAAACCCTTCAGGGTTTCTGGGATCCAGGTTGGTGTTCCCACGTTCTCCCACATTCCTTGAGCAGGAATTTGGGTGCTCTCAGGTCCCTACAACAGACAAGGGATCAGTGGGTGGGTGTGGCAATGCTCCTTCCTGGAGCTGCCATGGGGAAAGGAGGGAATTCCTTGGGATAAAATACAAATTGTATCCAAAGTTGGGAGCACCAGGACCAGGGTAGGGCCCCTGTGCTGGGCTCTGCTGAGACCCCTCCAATCCTGGGGTCCCTCTGGGGACCTGCTCAAGATTGCTGCCAAGAGAGACCCTGAGGGGCTGGAGGATGTCCAGGGATGGGAATGGAGCTGGGAAGGGGCTGGAGCACCAGGAGGAGGCTCTGGAGAACTCCTGGGGGACCTGGGGGGCTGATCCTGGAGAAAAGGAGGCTCTGGGGGGAAAATTTGGCTCTGCACAACTCCTTGGCTGGAGGGGACAGCAGAGGGGGTCAGGCTCTGCTCCCTGAATAGCAGGGAAAGGAAATAGCCTCAGGCTGTGCCAGGGGAGGTTTAGTTGGATATTGGGAAAAATTTCCTCAGTGGAAAGGGTTTTCCAGACCAGGCACAGCTGCTCATGGCAGGGCTGGGCTCCCATCAGTGGGGGGATTTCAAAGCTGTGACACTTGGGGACATGGTCAGGGGTGGCCTTGGCAGTGCTGGGGAAATGCTTGGACTGGATGGTCTCCAGGGCATTTTCCACCCTAAACAATTCCATGGTTCCAGGAATATGGCAGCCAAGCAGCAAAGACAAGGAAGGGGCTGTGGGTGTGTGCAAAAGGCTCTGGAATTTTTCCAGCTTTGCAGAAGGATCAGCCCAAAGCTGAGGCCATCCCTGACCCCAAGGTGGGAGAAGGGGAAAACCTTGTGGTCTTGGGGATGGAGGGACATGGGAATGCTTCAAATCCAGGCTCAAATCATTCACCTGGGATCTGACATCCCAAGGGTTGCCAGTTGAGGGAGGATTATGGTTGGTCCGTGGCAGCTCCGTGTTCCTGACCCTGCCCTCCAATTCCAGCTCCCCCGGTGCCATCTGGAATGTCCGTGTGGTTTCCTGGCAGGGCAAGTTTGGGAAGTGACGCAGCTCCACAGAGAAGGTAAATTTGTATTCCCAGGAAGACTGGAGCTGCTTCAGCCACCTGGCTGAGGGGTTTGGGGTCTAGGAGGTGGCTTCATGGGACTTTTTATCTATTATTTACCATAAATGTGTCAGTATTTGATCCCCGTGCCCACATTCAGAAGGTAAAAGGGAATTTAAAGCCCTTCATGTGAAAGAGGAGAGCCATTATCAGACATTAAACCTCAGATTCAAACCCTGGGAGACTTAAACATTGTCAGGGTAAATAATAAATGAAATGCTTCAATCGGGAGTAGAGACATTAAGCATACCAACATTAATTTAAATAAATAATTGAATTCAGCTGTGGCTTTTTCTACAGCAGAACATGCCCAGGGTGACTTCTGGAAAAGTCTGCTGGGAGTTTCCTGCACACATACATGCATTCATTTTCCATTAAAAAGCATCAAAACCCCCATATGACTTTTAAAAGTGAGCATTTGATAACAGAAATACAATTTGACACTGGGATTGATTTAACACATGATTTTATTGCCATTGCTGAGAACAGAGGGAATTTTTGAGAAGGCTCTTCTGATCTAAAATTCAAATTCACCATCGAGGAGCAAAGGGAAGCAGAATCCCTGTTTTGGGGTGGATCAAACCAGGGCTGGAAGTGCTGCCTTGGCAAAGCCCTCTGGGGGTATTTGCATGGATTGGCTGTGGATAAACACCTGGTCTGGGCCAGATCAAAGCTGGGCTCCCTCCTCACCCCTCCAGCAACAGCCACTCCAACATCTGGGGAAGAGCACGGGGAGGAAGGCAAGGATGGATCTGGAGGGGATGGTGCCAGCAGAGCAGAGTGAAGAGCATCCTTTGGGAGGGGGATCCTGTCAGAACAGGGGGAGGGAAATGATCCATAATGATCCATAAATTATCCCTTATGATTCAGGATTGGGCCCAGTCTCATTGAATATTCCCATTAGCAGCCTTTCCAGAGAAATCCTGGTGGGGCAATGCTGGAGGCACTGCTGGGATTCACTCTGGGCATGGAGAACTTGGGGCAGAGCAAGTGAAATGGGGTTAAATCAATGGCTGAAAGAGCAAAGTTCACCCAAAGACCAACCCAAATTCCTTGGCCAGGCTGAGGACCTTGACCAGGTCCTGACTGGGCAGAGGGAAGGGGCGGAAGGGGTTTGGAGGGTCTGGAGTGATGCAGCCATGAGAAAGGGGTGTAAGAAGCAAGTGATGGAGATGAGAAGGAATTCCTCCCTGTGAGGGTGAGGAGGTCCTGGAATGGAATTCCCAGAGCAGCAGTGGCTGCCCCAGCCCTGGAAGTGCCCAAGGACAGGCTGGATGGGGCTTGGAGCAGCCTGGGACAGTGGGAGGTCTCTGCCCATGGCAGGGGTGGGATGGGTGGGGTCTGAGGTCCCTTCCCATCCATCCCATTCCATGAGTCTGGTCTTCACGCCCGAAACACGTTGGGTGTGAAATCTCTCCTTTGTGTGTTCCAGGTGATCTGAGCATCCAAAGGCAACAGGATAAGATGAAAACAAGGGAAAACTAGGGAGAAAGAGGAAAGACAACCCTGGCCCAACAATAAGGTGGGTTTGAGTTTGGGCTGTGTTGTTTCACAGGAGAGAGGATTTGCAAGTGCCCCAGTGGGGCCTGCAGGGACTCGTGGCCACGCTCCCAGTCCCATGTTCCCAGGACAGCCCCTGTGGGAACACCTCTGTATCTTGTGGCGGGTGGGAAGTGGCACTTTGGTCCCTTTCACAGCAGAACCTGTCGTGTGTGACGCTTGTGGCTCAGAGTGAGCGCTCCTGCTCCCGAGTGTGAGCCAAGAGCCCAGCAGGGACCGGAGACGGGAGCAGAGTTCAGCAGCAATGAGGCATCGGGTGGCAACCTCCACACCCAGGGTAATGAACACTCTTCAGGCTCCTCGGAGCTCTCCGGGAGGGAACAACCTCAGCCAAGCTCCGTGTCCTGCGAGGGGGACGTGGAAGAGGGCATCCTGGGGAGATCCCTTGTTCCTGCGGGGATGGGATTCACTGGCTCTCCCCAGATCAGAATCCACCCGGGCACGGGGAGAGCTGGGGACAGGAGGTGGGTGGGACCAGCACAGCATCTCCCCGGGAGAGGAGTCACCTTCAGCGCCCCAGGAGAAACGAAGGGAGAGAGAGGCGAGGTGAGATGCTCCTCTGGACGAGCACTAAAACCATGCCAGAGGTTTCCAGCTCCTCTCTCGGCCCAGGGAGAGGTTTGGCTACACCTTCTCAGACATGCCCCTGGGCAGGGTCTGGGGGGAGTGCAGCTCCACGGACTGGCGCCGCCGGG
Organism: Sylvia atricapilla; assembly: GCF_009819655.1. Taxonomy (NCBI): domain Eukaryota; kingdom Metazoa; phylum Chordata; class Aves; order Passeriformes; family Sylviidae; genus Sylvia; species Sylvia atricapilla. The sequence goes on from NC_089168.1 coordinate 1,096,907, forward strand.
CCTCGCGCTCAGCCCAGTCCGGTTCGGGCTCGCAGCCCTTGAGGATGGCCAAGCGCTCCGAGAAGGTTTTGGCCTGGGGGAACAGGATGTAGTTGTAGAGGATCGAAGCTGCTGCAGCCCCGATCAGGGGGCCCACCCAGAACACCTGGGGAGGAGAGGAGAGTGGGGTGAGCAAAACTCAGCCTGGCTTTGGAGGGTGGGGAGGAACTGGGATCTCTGAGGGGCATTCCAGGGGCTTGGGTTCCTTCCTGGGAACAAAACACGAAGTCAGCTCTGCTTTGGCCATTGCTGGGGATCTGAGCTCCCCTCCAGTGCCTGGATATTCCCAACCATCCTCTTCCACCATTCCCCCTCTGCTCAGACTCTGCCTTAATGACAGGCCCACTGGGAATGTGCTGAGTGATGTGGCATCATCTGGAGGAGCATTTTCCTACCCTCTCATGGATTGCTGTGGGAGGAGGAGGAAAAGGAGGAGGAGGAGGCGGCAGTGGCACCAGCCTGGGCCAGACACCTTGGAACACACCAGGAACCACCACAGCTCTGCCTCCAGCTGGGCTCTTTGCAGGTGAAAACAATAAAATCATGGAATCTCCTGAGCTGGAAAGGACCCACAAGGATCCTCAAAATCCTGCTTCTGGCCGTGCTCAGGACAACTGCCACCAATCCCACCCTGTGCCTGAGAGCATTGCTGAAATGCTCCTGGAGGCCTGGCAGGCTCAGAGCCACGGGCATTCCCTGGGGAGCCAGGGAGTGTTCCCAAAGCTATACCTAGATCCAGGAACCAGGAAAGTTCCCCAGGACTGGCAACAGCTCCACGTTCCACTGGTTTTGTTCCCTGTGCTAAGTCACGTCAACAGACCTCACACCCTGATCCTGTTGCAATGCTCCCAGTTTGGAGTTTGGAAAAGCCAATTAAGCACCCAGCAGCCCCACCTCCCGCTCCTAATCTCTCCATCTTTCCTCCAGCTGGGAGCTGCTGTGGAAAGGCTGGGAATTCATCTGGCTTGGTGAGTTTCGAGGAATATTGGCAGTTTGGGGGCCTCATCCAACCCCAGCCCCAGAGCCAAGTTCTCACCCAGTGGTCGCTGAAGTCTCCGACGACGACAGCGGGGGCGAAGGACCTGGCAGGGTTCATGGAACAGCCGGTGTAACGGATCTGCCGGGAACACCATGGCCAACGTCAGCATTAACCCTTTTTACCACTTCTTTAAAAAATGTTGGGGTGCCATCAGGGTGATTCATCCCCTGAGCTGCTGCTTCATCTTCCAGCATTCCTGTTCCAGGGAAAGGGATTCCAGGAGCTGCCACCACCTGAGTCAACACTGTGAGGTGTCTGAGCTTGTGTGTCTCGACTGTGGTGCTGCTGTGCTGCAAGAACTGCAGGGATGAGCCCTCAGTCCTGCAGAAAATTCCCTCTCCTGCCTCTGAGGACAAGAGAGGAATGGTCTCATGGACACAGGGGCTCATGGAGTCCTGAGGATGGAAGGTGTGGTGTGACCAGCAGCGTTTTCCTGTGTGCACTGGGAGTGGCAGCTGCTGTGGACCATCACCCAGGTGGGATTTCCCTGAGTGTCCATCCCAAATCCCAGACGCCTCCCAAGCTCATCATACCACACATTCAAGCTCATCATGCCAACACATTCACTCCAGGAGAGATCCCACAGAGCCCTGGAACACCCTGTGGGACTCAAGGAGAGGCAGAGATGCCAAATAAAAGCTGAGCTCAGGCCACAGCTCTCCCATGGCTTTGGTGAGATTTTTCCCTCTCTCTACTGGAAAACCACGGGTTACAAATCCCCCATCAAGCCTGGAGATGCAGCCAAACCAACTTCGGGCATAAACAACAAAAGAACCCCAAAAATGCCAAGTTTTGGCCCATCCACTCACCCCGAGGAGGTGCCCCACAGCCACGGAGAGGCCAATGGAGAGGGCAGGGGAGCCCAGGTTGTCCTCACGCCTCTCGTCTGTGGAAGCAAAGATACACAGGACCAGCTGGAAGGTGAGGAACAGCTCCACTGTCACTGCCTGCCCCGTTGTGGTCTCATTGTGCAGCTGGAACAGGAGGAAAAACAAGTTCCAGGGCTGAGTTCCATGAGCAGATGGGAAACATGGAGTACAAATCCAAAATCAGGGGGAGCCAAAGGAGATGGGAGATTTTTGGTACCAGTAAGAAAAAACTTCCCAGGTAGAAGAAGTGGCTCAATGGGAAATGCTTGATTGAACTGTCAGGAAATTTTATTGGCACTTTTGGGTACTTTTCCATTTTTTTTCTCCTCATGCTCAAAATGCCTTTTGGAAAACTTTACAAGTTGCACTTTGAAGACATCAAAAAGAAATATTTTGGCATGAAAAAAGAAAAGAATTCCCTTTCCACACTTATTTGACTCAGGGAATTTGTCAGGTCTGATCTGGAGCTGTTCCTAGCTGCACCCCCTCTCCTCCAACTCAATCCCTTCTTTCCCTGTGTCCCCACAAATCTAATCCCATTGCCTGGTGATCCCAGGAAGGTCCCAACTGCCCTCCTGCCTGAGCTCCAGAGTCAGATCTTCCTCATTTTCCTCCCCAGTATTCCTCTCCCTTTTTATAGGTATAATCTGTGCAGGTAGCCACATGATGAACTGCCCACAGGGGAAAAAATCTTCTCGAAATCCCCAGTTCTCACTTTTCAGTGGTTTAAGGTGTAAAGCAACAAAGCTGGAGCAGTCTGAGTCTCCCTTAAACCTCCCGCTTTATTACCCTGGGTCATTACCAGCCTAAATCCCCTTGTTCAGATTAAACCACGATCCCTCTTTTTAACCCTCTTAATCACTCTGGCAGTGCAGCTGAGTCCTGGCAGTGCCTCCCTCCTGTGGGAAAGGCCATTTCCATGTGCTGCTTCCCAACTCAGCTCCCTGCTCCTCCCTCGCTCCCTTGGGGTTGGGTGATGCTGATCCTGGGATGGTGGGCATGGAGAGGGGGCAGTGAATCCCTGAGGTTCAATTCCTATTCCCGTCCTGATGTTATGTGCAGCAGTGCGGACTGGGATACCATTGGAGAATCCCCCATGGCTTCCTAAACTTCCCTGGCTTTTTTTTTTTTTTTTTTTCCCTGTCTGAAACCAGCCTGAGATCTTTGTGAAGCTTTAGGGAATCCACGTGTTGGGTTTTGGGATGAACCAGCTGGATCTGGTGCGACCATCCCATGACAATGGGAAGCAATGAGCTGAACCTAATGAAAATCTGGGATTTAGACCCAAATCTCTCCTCTCTCCACCAGCTCAGCCACCTGGAAATTGTGGCTTTGCCAAAGCAGAGCCAGGAAGAAGCTGCCTGCACCCACAGCAGAGGGGAGATTGGGATGAGCTGGGACAAGAGGAATGCAGAGGTGGTATTTTGGATGTGTCTTTCCTTAAGCCCCTGGGAACCCCAGAATCCAAGTGCCCCCCAGTACAGTCCCAGGGAAAAATGAGATGGTTGTGACTCCAAGGGAGGTATCTGTGGCCAGCTGGATCCTTTCTCTGCCTTTCGCCCTAAGAACAGGGGACATTTTTGTCACCAAATACGAAAAGAGGAAAAATTTCCCAGGTGGAAGAAGTGGCTCAATGGGAAAAACTTGATCGACCTCAGGAAATTTTAGCCCTAAAACCAGAGGAGGAAGACGAGTCCTGCCTTCATCCCTGCTCCTGGCAGGACCCTTGGAGCAGCAGGGTCCTGGTGCTGGGCTGCGGCATTCAGAGGCTTCCTCGCCGACCCCAGAGGGTCTTTGCTGGCCACAAGCCCCTTCCTCAACCTTTCCAGAGACCCTGCCCGGTCTCCCCACATCCTCCCACGCCTGCCCCGTGCTGAAGCCTCACCTTGTTGAGGGCCAGGCCCTGCCGGGAGTCTGCCGGGGTGATCTGGTGCAGGATGGCAGCGCCCACCACGCCGCCCAGCAGCTGTGCCACCACGTAGAAGAGCGCCCGGAGCAGGGAGAGCTGCGAGCCCAGCAGGCAGCCCAGGGTGACGGCGGGGTTGATGTGGGCACCGCTGACGTGGCCCAGGGCCTGCACCAGGGTGCCGATGGCCAGCCCGAAGGCCAGCGCGATCTGCAGGATGCTGGGCGCCGGCGCCGACGGCCAGTTCAGGGCAGAGCCGAGGCCGAAGAGGACGAAGACCAAAGTGGCCAGGAATTCCGCAAGGACCGCCCTGGTGAAGGCGATGGAGCGCAGTTCCCACAACATGATCCCGCCCGGAGTGCCCTCGGTGCCCACCTCTCACTGTGTCCCTGAGGACGGCCTGGGACAACATTTATATATCTGGAGGCGGGGGGGGGGCACGGGATCAGCTGCTGAAGGGGATGGGATCGTGGTCCCAGGAAATCTGATGCTTTTTTCCTTCTGTGTTCCAGTTGAGGGAACATCAGATCCTGCCCCTTCTATTAAAGCCGGGGAATGCGGCACTCACCACCCTTGGGAGGTTATGGACCAGGCTCCAGCAGGGCTGGGAAGGACTGCTCCCTTTCTCCTGGGCTTCCTTACCCGGGACCTATCCCCAGAGCTGCTGTGGCAGCTGGACCCTGGGAGCATGGAAAGGGCAGGAAGAAATGGGGGGTCTGTGGAGCTGGAGCTGAGGTGGGGTTGTGTTGAAAATCAGGCCATGGGCTGTGATTTAACAGCCCGAAAAAATCCAGGAACATGGAGGCATTCCTGGGGGTGTCCTATGCAGGGCCAGGAGCTGGATTCAATGATCTTTGAGGGTCTCTTTCAGTAGAGGATATTCCATGAAAAGTGAGTGTGAGGGAGGCACAAAAGTGATTCACTACAGCTCAGCTCCTCAGAGTAGCAGAATTTTGCAGCCTGGTCACAGATTTCCTATCCAAAAAATTGGGAACCAACCCCAAAGAAAAGACTGTCAGGAATTCCCATGTGAAAGTGTGAGCCCAGGGCTGGAGCACCAACTGTGCCCTAATTATGGCCATTTTGGTCAATTCAGCTCTTCAGAAATGTCCGTTCAGTTCTTGGTGTCAATCCCGGAGTCAGAATTTCTTCTCTGGGATTTGGTTCTTTCCATCTGCTCCTTACCCAGAAAGTTTCTTTTCCCTTTTCTCCATTTCCCATTCCTGAGGGATATCTGTAAAACTATTTCCTCACCTTGTCATTGGGGTTGGTGGCTTTACTGAAAATTAAGGAGCTGGTTTTTCCTCTCCAGAGCCGATTCTGTGGTGGGATCACTCCCCCAGCTGTAGCTGGAAGGACCATTTCACCCCAGAGGGATGCAAAGCACCAGGACCAAGTGTCCACTTTTGGACTCTAACAAAAGCTCTTGTTCTACAATAAACTGAGTATTTTTCCCCTCCAGAGGAGCTGTGCAAGTGCCATGGGATGGTTCCATATTGCTGGAATTATATCATGGAATGATGCGGTATCCCAGGTTGGAAGGGACCCACAGGGATACGGGAAGGTTCTTTTCTCCATGACAGATGGGGAACAGAGCTCCCAGGTGGAGCAGAGGATAGATGTAGGGCCCTTCCAATGGAACCATTCTTCTTGTCTTCCCCCTTCTCCCTTCTTGTCTCCCTTCCTTCTTCCTCCTCTTTCCCCTTCCTCTTTTATTTCTTCTTCTCTCTTCTTTTTTCTCTTCCCTTTTCTTTTCCTCCTCTCCTCTCCTCTCCTCTCCTCTCCTCTCCTCTCCTCTCCTCTCCTCTCCTCTCCTCTCCTCTCCTCTCCTCTCCTCTCCTCTCCTCTCCTCTCCTCTCCTCTCCTCTCCTCTCCTCTCCTCTCCTCTCCTCTCCTCTCCTCTCCTCTCCTCTCCTCTCCTCTCCTCTCCTCTCCTCTCCTCTCCTCTCCTCTCCTCTCCTCTCCTCTCCTCTCCTCTCCTCTCCTCTCCTCTCCTCTCCTCTCCTCTCCTCTCCTCTCCTCTCCTCTCCTCTCCTCTCCTCTCCTCTCCTCTCCTCTCCTCTCCTCTCCTCTCCTCTCCTCTCCTCTCCTCTCCTCTCCTCTCCTCTTCTCCCCTCCCCTCCCCTCCCCTCCCCTCCCCTCCCCTCCCCTCCCCTCCCCTCCCCTCCCCTCCCCTCCCCTCCCCTCCCCTCCCCTCCCCTCCCCTCCCCTCCCCTCCCCTCCCCTCCCCTCCCTCCTCCCTCTCCCTCTCCCTCTCCCTCTCCCTCTCCCTCTCCCTCTCCCTCTCCCTCTCCCTCTCCCTCTCCCTCTCCCTCTCCCTCTCCCTCTCCCTCTCCCTCTCCCTCTCCCTCTCCCTCTTCTTCCCTCTACAAAAAGGTTTTTTGGGAATATTGCTATTAACAAGTGAGGGATTGTGAAAAAAAAAAACAAGTCCAGCCCATAGCTGAGTCTGAACAAGGTGGGACTGTGGTCCAATAAAACCTTTTGCTCTGAAAATCCTCCCTTGAATTGAGTCTTGCCCCAGCATCTCTGCATCTGGAGCTCTTCCATCAGTGGAGTCACTCCCGTAAAACAGGTTTGGAGGCTAAAGGGATTTGGGTGCTGCTGAGGCTCCGGATCGTGGTCCTGGCCAGGCTCGTGCTCCACACGCCTGGCACAGGGCTCAGCCCTGCTCAGGGCAGGAGTCACTCAGGGCTGCAATTACTGCAGGGAGGATGGAGAGCAAATCCGGGTAATTACTGGAGCTCATACCCTGCCTGATTAGTGGTTACCTGTGGGGAGTGTGGTGATGTCTCAGTGCTCAGGACTAATTAAAAGGAAGGAGAAGTCAGCAGGATTAGTTCTGAGCAACTTACAAGTCCAGCCTCATGGTCCTGACCTTTGTCTGGAGATGCAAAACTCATTGCAGCTCATTTGTAATGAGCTTGGAGATGTTTGTGCTGAAATTGGAGATGCTTGTTTCAAGCTTGGAGCAGTCTGTGCCATGGCTGGGAGGATCCTGTGGTGCTCGAGTGTGGGGAAAGGGTCAGAGCTGCACTTTGAGACCAGCTGAACATTTGGTGTTCACGGCATTTGCTGGGAGTTGGTGTTTTCCAGCAAGAACAGCCCATCCCAGCTTTCCTCAGATTCCTAGTACTGTAATTCCACTGGTTTTACAGAGGAATTCATCCATGGCACAAAACCAGACCCTGCTGATTCCAGGCACTGTGCCAGTGGCAGAGCCAAGGTTTCCTGGCAGTACCACAGCTGGGCTCCCGTGTCTGGGAAAAATGGGAGACCCCACAAGCTGAAGGGTTGGAAATGGGCTGTTGAATCTGTGCTTGTGTCGATGAGGGGGTCCTGGAGCTGCTGGAGGTGATGGAAATGTGGATTTCCACCTCACCCCAGGTGTGCTGCTGCTTTGGGAGAAGCCAGGAGCATTCCAACCCTGCAGGGAATCCAACGAGTTTGGGAAAGTGCATTATTTTACCTGTAGTGTGATGGTGTTATCAGCCCTCCCTGGGACCAACTGCAAATTTAACGATCTTGAGGAGTGGGTTGGCATCTGCAGAAAGTTGGAATCCATGTGGGTGCCTCATGTTGGAGGCTCTGTTGGTGCCCCATGCTGGAGGCTCTGTTGGTGCCCCATGCTGGAGGCTCTGTTGGTGCCCCATACTGGTGCCCTGTGTGGGAGCCCCACGCTGATGTCTCCTGTTTGGAGCCTCATGTTTGGAACACCATGTTGATGCCCTGCCTTGTGTTTGAACCCCGTGTTGGTGTCTCACCTTTGTGTCCTGTGTTTGGACCCCCATTCTGGGGTTGGAACCCCATGTTTAGAACCCTGTATTTGTGCCCTGTGTTGGTGCCTCATATTGGTGCCCATGTTCAGAACCTTGTGTTGGTGCCAATGTGGGTGCCTCAGCTTTGAGCCCCATGTTGGAGCCCAGTGTTTGAGCTTCTGTAGATTCCCTGTGTTTATGTCCCATGTTGGAACCTCATGTTTGGAACCCCTTGATGGTGCCCTGTGTGGATTCCCTGAGCTAGTGCCCCATGTTGGTGCCCGTGTTGGTGCTTCATGTTGGAACCCTGTGTTTGGAGCCCTGTGCTGGTGTCCAGTGCTTGGAGCCCTGTGTTGGTGCCCATGTTCAGAACTCCGTCTTTGTAAAGGTGTGTTGGTGCCCAGTGTTTGAACCCCACGCTGGTGACTGTGTTGGTGCCTCATGTTTGGAGCCCCGTTTTGGTGTCTCATGTTGGAGCTCCGTGTTTGGAACCCTATGTGGGTTCCCTATATTTGGAACCCCATTTTGGTGCCCTGTGTTGGAACACCATGATTAGAACTCTGTGTTGGTGTCCCATGTTGCAGGGCCGTGTTTGGAACTCCGTGCTGGTGCCTCATATTGGGGCTCCATGCTGGTGTCCAGTGTTTGGAGCCCATGTTGGTGCCCCATGTTTGAAACCCGTGTTTGGAGCCCTGTCTTGGTGCTTCATATTTGAGCGCCATGTTGGTGCCTCGTGTTTGAAACCCCGTGTTTGGAACCCTGTGTTTTGGAATCCTGTGTTTGGAGCCCTGTGTTGGTGCTCTGTGTGGGTTCCCTCTGTTTGGAATCTGGTGTCAGTGCCTTGTGTTTGGAACCCCGTGTTTGGAGCCCTGTGTTTTGGAATCCTGTGTTTGGAGCCCTGTGTTGGTGCTCTGTGTGGGTTCCCTCTGTTTGGAATCTGATGTGGTTGCCCATGTTTGAACCTTGTGTTGGTGCCTTGTGTTTGGAACCCTGTGTTTGCAGTCCTGTGTGGGTTCCCTGTGATTTGAATCTGGTGTTGGTACACCGTGTCTGAACCCTGTGCTGGTGTCCATGTTTGGAACCCCATGTTTGGAACCCTGTGTTTTGGAATCCTGTGTTTGGAGCCCTGTGTTGGTGCCCTGTGTGGGTTCCCTGTGTTTGGAATCTGGTGTTGGTGCCCATGTTTGAACCCTGTCTTGGTGCCTTGTGTTTGGAACCCCGAGCTGGTGCAGCAGAAAAGGTCCTGGTGCCGCATTTCGAAGAATGTTTTGCAGGTGCCATATTTTGAGGAACATTTTGTAAGGCAGGGAACGGTTCTTGCACAACCAGGAGCTCCTCCAGTGCTTTAGATGGCCCTGATATCTCTGCTCCCCTGGCTTCCAGGAAAGTATAAACATCCCGAGGTATCTCCATTCCATCTGAAATACCTTGGAGCCACAAATACACTTATTGCATAAACAACGTGCAGGTTTCCTGCTTGCATCCAGTCTATCTCAGGAGTCCCACGTGCTGCTCAGAGCCCACTGGAAATCCCATTTTTTGCTCTTTTCTGGGAGCAAGGAGCACCTGCAGGCAACTCCCCCTCCTCTAAAACAGCCTAAAGGACAACCCGAACTGCTGCTTCCCATGGCAGCAAATGCCCTTTTCATTGGACACTGGAGAATCCACCACTGGAATAAGGCTTAGGAGAAAATTTTGTACAAACTTGGATGGTTTTGTTTCTGCTGTTCCTTAAAATGCAAGATTTCTGTCCCACAAAGGAGGGGGAAAACTGGAATGTGTAAAACTGGAAGAGGTAAAACCGGAGTGGGTAAAACTGAAATCCTCTCTTGGATACTTCTCCAGGAACAGCCCTTAAAAGAAAAAAAAAAAAATTCTTGTATTGTGACAAATTCTCTTCTTGGTTGAGGTTCTCTGTTGGCTGCCTGGAAAAACGGATGTGCCGGAGCCTTTGGTCCCATCCTGTTCCCCAGCAAAGTGTGGGGAATGGCAGCCATGGGCTTGGGAAGCAGATGGGAAGGAAGGGATGGACTCACTTGTGTTGGGATCAGCAGGGGCAGAACCCCTCGGCCTGGCTTCCATTTGGGAACTGGAACTGCACCAGCAGCAGCAGTTTGGCTCCAGGGACCTTTGCACCCTGGATGTCCTGATCCTGGTGGGCAATTCTCAGACAGGAGGGGCTGTCAGTGGGGGTCCCTCAGCAGGGACAGGACCAAACACAGGTCCCTCACTGTCCCCTGAGCTGGGCTTTCCCAGGATTCAGCTCCTGCTGCCCAATTCCAGACTGGTTTGGGTTGGAAAGGATATTAAAGACCATTGAATTCAGACCCCCTGCCGTGGGCAGACACCTCCCACTCTCCCAGGCTGCTCCAAGCCCTATCCAGCCTGGCCTTGGACACTCCCAGCGATGGGGCAGCCAGAGCTGCTCTGGGAAATCCATTCCAGGGCCTCCCCACTCTCACAAGGAGAATTCCATCCCAAGATCCCACCTAACCCTGCCCTCTGGCTGTGGGAAGCCATTCCCTGTGTCCTGTCCCTCCATTCCTTGTCCCAAGCCCCTCTCCAGCACGGAGCTGTGGCACAGTGAAGGGGGGGTTAAGGTCCATTTGGGTGACCATCAGGAGAAGGGATTTTCTCCTGCTGCTCAATTCCACCCAAAGAACATTCACCCAGGAGAGCCAAGTAGGGAAAGAATCCCCACCTCTTCTGCCTTTCAGGCCAAGTCCTAAATCCCTTTTCACACAAAGCTTCCATTGGCTCTGGCTGTGTTTGTTGTTCCTTAGGCAGTCACATGGATTTCTTGCAGCCCCGATTCCCTTCAGTGCCTCCCAAAGGGACCTTGGGCGTGGGCCAGGAGCAGAACCCACCTGAGAGGCTTTGCTTGGTTTCTTTATCCCATCTCAAGGACTTGCAGGTTGAGTCCTGAATGTTTGCCTGGGCATTAGTGCAGCAAGACTGGTGCTGCCAGGGCCAGGCCATAGATCCTGCTGGGATTAGGACATTCCCATGGCTGTGGAGACCACGGAGCCTTTTGGCCCAAGAGAAATCATGGAATAGTTTGGGTGGGAAGGGACCTTAAAGCCATCCTGTCCCACCCCTGCCATGGGCAGGGACACCTCCTGCTATCCCAGGTTGCTCCAAGCCCTGTCCAACCTGGCCTCGGGCACTTCCAGGAATGAGACATCCACAGCTTCTTTGGGATTTGACATTCCCAACCTCCTGTGACATCAGAGATGGAAGTTGAGACCTCTCTTCAATCCTACCTAAGAGAGGGCAGAAAGGAGAACATTCTTCCCATGTTTTGGAGCTGAAGTTCAAGCCAGGGCTTATAAGCATTTAAGGAAAATAATGAATGCTTTTCACTGAAGTCCATGAAACAACTCCAGCCAGACTCTATCCAGGACATCCAGAAACCAGCAGATTCCTGACTGATGGAGCCCCCATGGCCTGGCCAGGCGGTGACATCTGTGCCAGGGCAGGAATGTGACATCAGTGAGGAGCAGGGAGGGTGGGACACGACCCTGCTGACAGAGCTGGGCACAGGAGCTCGGCTTGGCTCCAGCGGGATTTGTTTGCAGAACCAAACGCTTCAAAGAGCCCCAGTGCAGCGGGTGGGACGGGGGAGTGGCTGTGACATCATGTGGTGACACCGAGCAGTGACACCGAGCAGTGATGGGCAATGACACGGGGCAGTGCCGGGCTGAGCTCGGATTTCCTCATTTTATGTAAATCTCAGTAATCCAGGGCCATGGGCTGGAAGGGAATGAGCTCTGGGGAGATGCCAGCTCCTGGTGACTTCAGAGTTAAAAATGAAAATTAAAAACAGTGTTGGATGCTGCTGGGATTTTGTCCTGGTGGTGGCTCTAGGAATGATGTCCCATCTCTCCTCCTCACCTGGTACCTGCAGCCCCTTGTCCCCTGGCCCCTCCAGCCCCGGGAATCCAAGATTCTTGTTCTCATTCCCTATCCCCGCCTGTTCTGTCCTCTGCACATTATCCTAGTGCCTGCACCTTTCCTGGGGAGCTGTTCTTGGTGAGGAGGTGCAGGGATGGGCAAGGAAAGAAGAGGGTTATTTCCAAAAATCTCTCTAAAAAGCAGCTGGGATTGAGGGAGAAAGAAAAAGGTGTTTGGCTTCTTTTACCGGAGTCCAGTGTCAGTCCATGGCCCTCGTGGGCCAGACACAGCAGAGGCAGTGCAGGGAACTTGGGGGTCCATAGGGGAAAAAAAAAGCTAGGATAATTTTCAGGCTGAAATGCAGCAATTCGAGGAAGCTGGAGAAAATGTTGGATTGCATGAAATCCCTCCTGGCCTTTACATGGAACATTTTCAAATCAATTTCTCAGTAAGAAGCTGCTTCTGCCTCTGCTTTGGGGGAGTGTGGAGCTGGAATGGGTGTAGAGTTGGGATCTGGGTATGGAGCTGGGATCTGGGTACTGAGTTGGGATCTGGGTGTAGAGTTGGAATCTGGGTGTAGAGTTGGAATCTAGATGTTGCAGTTGAGTGAGATCTGGGCATGGATTTGGGGCTTGAATTGGGGTATGGAGCTGGGATCTGGATCTGGAGTTGGAATGAGGGTGTGGAGCAGGGCTCTGACAGCCCCAGCAGTCCCAGTGCTCGGTTCCCGAGTCCAGTGGGGTTTGTGCAGGACCAGCTGCTCGCTGGACGTTGATCCCACCCAGGATGGGATCCAGGGAAGTCGCGGTGCCAGGTCTGGCCCAGAGCCAGGAGGACAGGGATGGTTTCTGTGGATCAGCAGCTGGAAAAGGGCTGGGACAGGCTCCAAAACTTCTGTTTTTACTCAGGAGGTGCAGACAGGAGATCCAACCTCTTGCTTTTCAATTTTCAGTGGAAGGGCCATTTATTTTCCCTCCTTCCATCCCTTTTCAGGACCCCTTTCACCTTCCTCCATGTCCCTCCATCTCCTGCTTCTCAGACCCGTCCTCAACACCGAGGCTGAAATGGAGAGAACACCAAAGTGGGTTGTAAACCTCTGTCTCCTTCCCGCTGTGGAGGAGAAAGGGGAGGGTGAAGGTTCAGGGTGGGATGTTTTTGTTTGTGGATTTCAGTGGGGTTTGGGCGCGGTCAGGCCCGGGTTGGGATTTGCCCTCCTGGCATGGTACAGAGACTTTTGGAGGAGTTTTGCTTTTAAATCTGGGCTGTGGCTCTGATTGCCTCCCGTGCCCGTGCTGATGGGATTTGGCCCTGCTGTCACCATGATTTGCTTTGCCCCTCTGAGCTGTGCTGAGGCTTGGGGAGCCCTGGCAGCTCCTCCAGGCTGTGCCAGCCAGTCCAGCGTGAGGAAAGCTCTGAAATCCTCTCCTGGGTGGGGACAGGGAGCTCAGAATTTCATTTTTGCTACTCCAGTGGAGCTCATGAATCTGCTGCTGTGGAATCCAAGAGGGGCTGGGTCTCGCTGGGGTGGAGGAGCTTTGCTGTACCCCAAAAACTGGGAAAATGCACCCAAAGAGCACAAACTAAGACTAAAAAAATTCTGCCTGGAGGTGTGGGGGGTAAAGGTCCCAACGTAAGACAGAGAGACCTGGGGACAGCCCCAGGTCCATCCTGGGAGGGATGGAGCAGTTCCCTCATGGTGGAACAGAGGGAGAGGAATCTGCCCCCTTTTAGGAGCTCAAGGTGCTTTCCAGGCAGAGATTCCCAACCCAGCAAGGACCTGAGTGCAGGGATGTCATGGGAAAGGTGAGGTTTAGGGAGGAAAGAGAAGGAGGAAGTGGCTTTTGGGATGTCTGGAGCCACACAAAGGAGGAAAGCGAGGTCTTTGCGTCCTGGGGACGAAGGTCAGGGAGGCATCAGCCACAGGCTTGGTTTACAAACTGCTGCTGGAGAGGTGTAGTTCAGATATTGGGAAGGAATTCCTCCCTGTGAGGCTGGGGAGGCCCTGGGATGGATTTCCCAGAGGAGCTGTGGCTGCTCCATCCCTGGCAGTGCCCAAGGTTGGACGGGGCTTGGAGCAGCCTGGGAGAGTGGGAGGTGTCCCTGCCCAGGTCCCTTCCAACCATTCCAGGATTCCCTGATTCTACAGTTCCATTCCTGGGACATCCTTAGGCCAGATGGGAAATGCCCTCACTTCTGAATTTGGGCTTCCAGGGCAAAGACAGAGGATCCTCCCGGGAAAACACCAGCAAACCTGGATTTTGAGCCAAATGCTGAAAACTTGGGCTCTGAAACCACAGAACCTGGAATATCTTGAGTTGGAAAGGACCCCCAAGGATCGTGCAAGTCCTTCTTCCACCTCCTCTGCTGGGCATGACGCAGCCATGCCAGCACCACAGTCACTGCTGGAGCAGGAAGAATGTCAAACATTCCTGTGGCCATCCCTGGGCTGTATTATATAAAGTCCCTTCCCAGCAGTTCCCCAAGAGCTGCTCGGTGGTGCTGGAGTGTCCCCAAACCTGTTCTGCTCCCCCTCTCAGCCAGGACTTGGAGCTCTTGTGCAATTCCTGCCCTCCAGCAGCTGCACCCGGGGGCAGGACAGGCTCTGCTGGCAGCGGGCAGGGAATGGCTGCCAAGGCCTGAGAGCTGCACGATTTAATCCTGGGCAGAGCCGGGCTGGATTTCAGTGTTTGCTCGGAGTGCTGGAGCTGCTCCGCTCTGATGTGTGATCACGGATTTTGCTTCCGTTTGTTCTTTCGCGTCCCCACCGTCCCCTGCGGTCCTTGGAAATCTCACACCGCAGCTCTGGAGGTGTTTAAAGAAATAAACCAGGCCCAAATTTCTCCAAACACCCAAATCCTGCCATTGCCTTGATCCTAAGGCACCGGCAAAACGCAGGGATAAACCAGGAGCTTCCTCAGCTGCTGCTCCTTGCAGGTCCTGCCCACCACAGCAGGCCAAGCCCTCGTTAATTAAAGTGGGTTTTAATTTATGTTCCCTGGCAGCTGGGAGCCCAGGATCAGGGGGACAGCTCAGTTTCCAAGCAATGGAAAACTGGAGGCATTGAGGGGGTGCTGGAAGTCGGGTTTCATTTCAGCCCAGCAGGAGCTCTCCAGGCCTGGGTGCAGAAACCTGGGAGAACATTCCCATCCCAAAGGGCCCAGGCTCATCTAGCTCCTTCTCCCGTGTGTTTAGGGGGTGTTGTCCCATCCTTCAGGAACATCCTGGGGAGGAAGGAGGGGACATTTCAGCTGGAGGGTGCTCGGTGAGAGCCAAGAGGCAGGAGCTGGCTGGGAAGGGAGAGGGGAGCAGGGAATCCTGGAATGGTTGGGAGGGAAGGGACCTTAAAGCCCGTCCAGTCCCAGGGCAGGGACACCTCCCACTGTCCCAGGCTGCTCTAAGCCCCATCCAGCCTGGCCTTGGGCACTTCCAGGGATCCAGGGGTAGCCCCAGCTGCTCTGGGAAATCCATTCCAGGGCCTCCCCAGCCTCACAGGGAGGAATTCCTTCCTCACATCCAATCTAAATCTTTCCTGGTTTAGTTTCAAACCATCCTCCCTTCTCCTATGCAGGTTTCATCTCTCATGGAGATGAAGCTCCAAGGCTGACAGCCCTGGGAAGCTCCCTGGGATGTTGGCAGGGTTCTTCCCCTCAAGGACAAGGAGGTTTTCATTTCTTTTATCCTGCAAACCCCTCTCTGTGCGTTCTCTGATGTTCCTAGCCTGCGTGTTAATCCCCCATCCAGGGACCAGGGATTTAGCATTAATAATCCACGGATAATTCAGCAGCCTGGAGTAAATTCCTGAATTTTTAATGTTTTATTTTGAAGTCCACGGCACAGCTTTCACTGCCATGGGGTTTTTTTTTCCCTCTTGGGATGGGGAGAGGGTATTTACTGAGGGCTTCTGGGTGTGCCACTGTGGATGTTGGTGCGGCAAATCCCTTAATTATCCCATCAGGTTCCCTTTCCTTTGTTTTTGATGTGATTGAGTGCTCAGCAAAGTTGTTTTAATCCTGCAAAATCCCTAGTGGATTTGGCCGGGTGTGGCCTGGACAGAGATTTTTTATTGCCATTATTTCTCCGTCTGAGTGTTAAAGGGAAGAGTGAGGAGGGGAATGGCCAGAGTTGGGTCTGGGCTGGAGCTGGATGGGGATTCCAGACACCTGGGACCTTTTCCCTGTGGCACTGGGACCTAGAGACAACTGACACCTTGGGAGGACTCCGGCACATTCGGGAACTTCCAGCTCAAACAGGAGAACGAGGATCCAGGCTTGGAGCAGATTTTTGGGGAGAGGGATGGTCCCTGCAAGCCTGAGGGATCTATTTTCCATCGCTGTGGGCTGGACAGAGTCATCCTTGTCTTCTCCAGGACCAAGCAGAGCCTCGAGGGCTCTCCCAGATGGTTTTCCTGGCTCAGGAAGGACGTGATGGCTTTTCAGAGCCCCACAGGGGTGGTGCCTGTTGGTGCTGGGTTTGGTGCCAGGCGGGGCCAGGAGGGGAGAACACGATCCCCTGGGAGTTCAGGGGGTGGGGATGGACCCCTGGACACTGGCTGGAGCTGGTGCAGGGGTGTCAGGTTGGATCTCAGGGAAGATTCTTCTCCCAGAGGGTTCTGGGGCACTCAACAGGTTTCCCAGGGATTGGTCACTGGCCCCAAGGCTGCCAGAGCTCCAGGAGCCTTTGGACAACACTCTCAGGCACAGGGTGGGATTTTGGGGTGTCTGTGCAGGGCCAGGGGTTGGACTGGATGATCCTTGGGGTCCCTTCCCACTGAGGATGTTCCCTGAACAGAGCAGATCTCTTCTCTGCTGTTTTTACCCAAGAGGGGCTGCTGTGGTTGCTGCTTTGCTGGGAGTTTTTCCTCTCCCAGGCCAAACGTTGCACCTCTTCAAGCCTTTCTAGCCCAGGATGGAGCAGGTGGGATCTGGAGTTTGTGCTCCAAGGAATCTGGCTTGGCTGGGCAGCAGAGCCCTGGGGGTTCCTGAGGAATTTGCTGTCATAAAGCACCCAGAGTTTCTGTTCCTAAGCCCTTGACCCCTTGGCCAGGCCCCTACTTGAAGGGGGTCACCAGCTGAGTGTGTTGGAGGTTCTTTCTCCATCTTGTGCTCAGTTATTTATCCATGGCTATTGATCCTCCTTGTTCTTGGTTATTTGTCCATCCTCAGCCTCGCAGAGCAGCAGGAACCCAGGAACCAGTGCTGGGCTCAGTTTCTCTCCCTCCCTTGGGACCTGCCCATGTTTCTCAGCCCCTGCCCAGCCCCAGGAGAATGAAGCCCTTGAGCAGCCGGTGGTTAAGTGGCCCTTAATTGATTCGGAATAATCCTGACAGGTCCTGCGGAATCGCCCCTTTCCAACTGAATGGCTGGGGCTGGGTCTGTGTGGATGCCAGCGCTGCTTTGCTTGGCTGCATTCCTGCCCTTGCACCTCGTGCTTTCCTTTTAACCCTTCCTCTCCTGGCTTCTCCGCAGAATCCAGGAATGGGGATGGGTTTTCCACTCAGCTTCCCTGCAAAGATTCCTCACCTTCTCTGGCCGGGGCTGGGGAGTCTGGAGTTTTATCTCGTTCTTTCCCCACCCCCCGGCAGAGTGCTCACAACAGCTGATTTATTGTTTGTACCTCTGTTATCGACCTGGGAAACTCAGGAGTGACTGGAAGGCGCTGGCGAGGGACGGGAGGGGGGATGGAGAGTGTCAGCTCCAAATTATCCCATTTTGAGGGAACAGAGAGCGTGCTGCTCTGCTGGGTGCTCTCATTCCACTCCAGTCCCTCTCCTGGGGTCCAGGTGGAGCCTGGGCAGTGTCTCCACTGTCCCTTCCTCTGTCCTGGGCCCATAGGAACCAATTCACCCCTCAAAAGGGACAATTTTTTCCCATGTCCAGCTGCCTATGGCACAAAGAGCAGATGTCCCCATCTGCCTGTGCCCCGAGGTTGTATTTCCACCCCAGGTCCTGTCACAGCAGTGAAAACGCCGATTCCCTCAGTGCCCCTTTCCCCGGGTGTGCCCTGGGCTGGGAGATCCCCATTTTCCCATGGATCAATAACATTTATCAATAACCTGCTGTGGGCATGGGGCTGCCCAGGGCACCTCCAGACCCTCCCTGTGCCCCCCTGGGGCTGCACCGGCGCCGAGGGGACCAGGCTGGGACACAGGAGCCGTGTTCTCTCCATGCCCATCCAGTGTGGGACTCCTCCCTCCTGCTCTCCGTCCCCTCTTGTCCCGTTGGAGTCTCTAGCCCCCCACAGCCCCCCCAGGATATCTGGGAGCTGCTCCCACGGTCGGCTCTGAGGCAGCAGCAAAGGCTCCCCAAAGTCTTCCTCCCTTTGCAAATCCCAGTCCTGAGGTTCAGCAGCTCTGGGGCAGCTGCTTCCCAGCCATGGGGTGGCACCCTATCCCTGCATCCTCCCCATCCCGGGATCATCCCTGTTCCTGGATCCCCACATCCTCCCGAAGCCTGGATTATCCCTTTCCCTGAATCTCCATCCCTGAATCCTCCCTATCCATGCACCCTCCCCATTCCTGACCCTAAACCCTTCACCCTTCTGGGGGCTGCGTCTCTCCATCCTCCCCATCCCATCCCATCCCATCCCATCCCATCCCATCCCATCCCATCCCATCCCATCCCATCCCATCCCATCCCATCATCCTTCCAGGCTCTGCATCCTTGCACCCTCCCTATCCCTGCATCCTCCCCATCCCAGGATCATCCCTGTTCCTGGATCCCCATATCCTCCTTGAGCCTGGATTATTATCCCTTTCCCTGAATCCCCACATCCTCCCCATCCCTGCATCCTCCCCATCCCATCCCATCCCCGCATCCTCCTCCTCACCACATCCCTGTATCCTCCCCATCCCTGAGCCCATCCCCGCGTCCCCCCAGCCCGAAGCTCTCTCCATCCCCCCATCCCCAGCGCCGGCGCTGTCCCGGTGCCCGGCCGCCTTTCCCGGCTCCCCTGTTCCTGGCGCCGGGAATGGTACAGCCCTGCCCGCAGCGCTCCGGGGACGCCGCTGGAAGGTGAAGGCAGCGGCTGCGGGGGCTGCGGCGGCCGCATCCAGCGCCGACGCTTCCCGGGAGAAGGGCTGGAAGGGATCCCGCGCCCAGCTCCGAGCCCATCCCTCCCGCGGTCCAGGCAGGAGCCATGACCCAGGGGAAGGTAGGAGCGAGGCGGGAGCGGGAAGGATGAGCCCGTCCCTGTTGCATAACGGCGCGTTTGGAGGAGGAAAGGGGAGGTGGAGGGAAGGGATTTGAGGAATAAAAGGATGGATGGAGAGGGGAGCTGGGTACCTGTGCACCGACCCTGCTGTGGGGGGCAGAAGGGGCTGGAGGGGTGGGAGGGACTGGGGGGGGGCTGGTTTTGGGGTTGGAGGCTGGTTTAGGGGTGATTTGGGGATTGGGGCTGGTTCAGGGGTGATGGATGCCCAACTCAAGCCCTGTTGGACCTGTGGCCGTTTCTCCCCTCCTGTCTCCCATCCCAGGTGCCGGGGGCTCCTTGAGGTGTTTGTGCTATCCCATCCCTGTCCCCACCTGGCAGCACCCTGAGCACCTCCTGCCCGGCCCAGAATTTGGGATAGGGATTTTGGGGTTCTCCAGTGCTCCCAGACCGGGGGGGGGTGTTTCTGCATCCTCTGCCAGCTCATGCGCCATCACCATGGCAACGCTCTGGATGCAGCTCCATCCCTCTGGATCTCCTTGAATATCGGGGGGGTGGGAAGGGGAGAGGGGCTTGCATGGTCTCGGCCCCCTAAACCTAAGGGACAGGGAAGGACAGGGAAGGACAGGGAAGGACAGGGAAGGACAGGGAAGGACAGGGAAGGACGGGGAAGGACAGTCCCTGGGGGCTGGCAGGGGAGGCGGCACAGCTGGATCAACCCATGGGACACATCCCAGCCTGGCCCCTGCTGTGTTTTCAGGGCCTGTGACCTGTTCCATTGCAGCCCTTCTCCCTCTGTCTGTTAATGCCTGCCTGCTCTGGGGGTCTCTGCGATCCCACCCCACATCCTGAGGATCTGTGGGTGCCATTCCCAGGACAGGACTCTCTGTGGGCAGCAGAGGAGCCCAGGCTGACAGCTTATCCCAGGCTGGCCTGGAAGGTTAAAGGGATCATGTTCCCAAGGAGAGGCCGGTGCTCTGGTGGCCCAAGGTTGGCTCCTCGCTGCCATCCCGAGTCCTTGGAATGCTGGGAAGCAGCAGAGCTGAGCTTCCACAGGGACAGAGGGGAAGGAGCCAGGAGAAAATTCTGGAGGGCCAAACCAGAGCATTCCTGGGAGCAACTCCCCAAAATGGGTGTAGATGGGAATGAAGAGTGCAGGATTTTCTGCCCAGGAACTAAAAGCTCTTTTTACGGAGCAATGTAGGAAATTTGATGAGAAGCAGAGAATTCCTTGGATGGTTTTGGTGTCACGTTGGGCCCGAGGCACTGCGGAGGCTCCCTGTCTCCCCTCAGTCTTCCCTGCCTGGAACTTCTCATCCCCATGAACAGCCCAGGGGCTGTCCACTCTGCCCTCAGCCCCGGGGCACAAGGACGGGCCTGTGTCAGTCCCCCAGAATGACCGGGTGTCCCCGACTTCCTGACCCCTTTTCCAGAGACTGTCCGTGCCAGGTTCTCCTTCAGGGTGGTTTCTGGGATGCTTTTACTCAGCTCCCTCTCTCTCTCTGCCCCTTTCTGTGCAGCTCTCCGTGAACAGCAAACCGCCCAGCTCTGAGGGGCAGGCAGACAAGAAGGACAATGCCACGGCCCCCTCGGCCCCTCCGTCCTACGAGGAGGCGACGGCGGGAGAAGGGCTGAAATCCGGGCGGTTCCCGGCGCCGCCGGCGGCTCCGCTCCACCCCAGCTGGGCTTACGTGGATCCCAGTAAGTGTTCCCATGGCTGTGCCAGGGCGAGCCCCGGGAGAGGGCAGAGATCCCCCAGGGCTGGAGAGGAGAGGGGGAAGCGGGATGAGAGGAGGACCAGGGATGAGAGGAGGACCAGGGATGAGAGGAGGACCAGGGATGAGAGGAGGACCAGGGATGACAGGAGGACCAGGGATGTGGTGCCCAGTTTGGCCCAGGGCAGAGCTGCAGCCCTGAGCCTCTGTCTGCACAGCGGAGTCTCTGTCAATGTATAAAATTCTCCATCTCCCCACGAGCGTCTCCATCTACACATAAAATCTCCATCTGCAGATAAAAGCCTGTATCTGTAAATAAAAGGCATTCCAGACCTCACCCCCTCCCAGACCTGGGAATAAACTCCTTTCCCAGTCCCATGGTGGGAGGAAATCCGCATTCCCAGCTCGCTGCCCTGGGTGATCCCAGCTCCTGGGGCTGCATGGAAAGTCCTGGAGCAGCTGCAGGGATCCCCTCACCCCCTCCTGCAGCTCCTGCTCAGCTCTCAGAGCAGCTGAGGTGGCACAATTGGTGTCACAGCCCTGAGTGTGGCTGTTGGCAGCTGGTGGCAGAGCTAGGGAGGCTGGGACACAGCTGGAGCTGAAGGCTGGATTGTTCCAGCACCCTTGTGGCCGTTCCAGGGCAAAACAAACAGTTTTTCCAATACCCAGAAGCTCCCTGGAGCTTCTGCTGTGACCAGGGAATGGCTGCAGGTTTGCAAATGGGGCTGGATCGGGCTGGGGGGGCCGGGAAGTGACCCTGGGGCTGGCTAAGTGCTTGCTCAGCACAGTTCCAGCCAGAGAAAACGCTGGAAGGATGGGATTTAGGGACCCCTGAGCCCTTGCCCTGCTCCTTCCTTTGCTGCCTGTTCCATCCAGCTGCAGGGATGGGATGCGCTTGGGGAAGAAGTGAAAACTTCCCCCCAGTGTGTCTGTGCCAACGTATTCCAATGGTTTCTCAGCCTTTTCCCTGAGGATCAGAGGGGATAAATCCCCCCCAGGTGGCTCTGGGGACCATCTGGATTTTTCTGCTGTCACAATGAGGGTGGGTGAGGCCCAAATGGGGTGGGATGGGATATTTTGGGTTTAGGGCATGGGATGGGGTATTTTGGGTCTCCAGGTGGGAAATCCACTCTATGGGATGTTTCACACTTAACTGGGAGCACCTGGAGAGAAGGGATGTGGATTTAGGGTTGTTTCTGTGACAATGAACTCAGGACACACTGTCCTGCTATGGGGACACCAGGAGGGAGTCCTTGGATAGGGGGATGGATGTGAGGACACCAGGAGGGAGGAGGATAAACCCCTCTGGATGCTGGGGACTGCCAGGGAAGGAGGGAGGAGGGTAAAACCCTTCAGTTCCTCCAGGGTACTGAGGTGCCAATTGGCTGTTTAGGGCTGGGATTGCTTTGAGGCCTGGAAGTGTCCCAGGGATTCTTTGGGCCCCAGGCTCAGTGAGGAATCCAGGAGAACACAGGAGGTTCAGCTCCAGGGGGACAGGAAGGATGGACCAAGGGATTTATTGACAACAGAACAGCACCAGGGATTTATTTCCTGCTGGAGTCGCCTAAGTGAGGCTCTTGCATTTTGAATTAGCAACTTTTGACCAGGAGAACAGGAGAAATTCGGGATCAGGACCTTGAATCTGGCTTTCCTGGTGTCTGCTCTGAGATTGGGAGGGTCTTTGCTCCATCTTCCTGAAGGATTTGGGTATCCCTGAGCTTTAGGAGGAGGGGAGGCATCTGTGGACCAGGCAGGGACAGGAAAGTAAAGCAGGAAAATCACACAGAAGTCCTTCAGTGGAAACCCAGCAGGAGGGACTTTGGTGACACAGGAGAGGACATCAGCAAGGGAAGCAAAGAGGGTACAGAATTATCCTGGAATCATGGAATGGTTTGGGTGGGTGGGACCTTAAAGCTCATCCCGTCCCAATCCCTGCCTTGGGCTTCCACTGTCCTGGGTTGCTCCATGTCCCATCCAACCTGGCCTTAGACAGTTCCAGGGATGGGAGAGGGAAAACCAGGAACAGGAGCTTCTGCTCCTATTTTGGAAAAACAGAGACTGGTGCAGTGATTTGAGGATTTGGGGGAAGATTTTTCTCACTGGTGGCATCAGAGCTGTTTCCTCCTTTTTCAGACTTGGTTCCCTGAGTCCCTGCATGGAAAGGGGATTCAGGGATGGACCTCAGGGAGCTGCCAGGAGCTGCTCTCAGAGCAGGGACATTGTTGACAAAAGCCAGGATGCAAACACAGCTCAGGAGAGCAGCGAGGGAATCCTCCTGCTCCCACTGGGGATGCTGAGTCACAGCTGCTCTGGGGCTGCTTTAATAGCCAGTGAAAGAAGGGCAGGGGATGATCCCAGCCCTCCAGCTGCTGTGGAAGGTTCGGTGTATCCTCAGACAGGGGTTAAGCCTGGCGTTGGGATGGTTGGTGTTCCCCGTTCTGTTCCCAGGGATGTCTAGCTGCAGGAGTGGGAGGGGAGCAGAGGAACACCTGGGAATTTGGGGCACCTGAGCCCTGGTTGCTCCCTGGGGTCAGGTTCCAGCAGCTGGGGTGGGATTGGGGTGGGAGCTGCTCTGTTTGGCCTCTCTGCAGGCACCAGCCCCAGCTACGGGGGGTACCCGGGGGACACGGAGCTGCTCACGACCTTCAGCTGGGACGACCACAACGTGCGCAGGGTGTTCATCAGGAAGGTGAGGGAGGGATGTGTCCCTTGTCCTTTGGGTTGGCAGAGCTGGAGCCCCCCGCCCTTGGAGGGGCCTGGCTGTGCTGGATTCTGGGATCCATGGCTCGTCTCTCCCTGCAGGTTTACGCCATCCTGATGGTCCAGCTCCTGGTCACCGTTGTCATCGTGGCTTTCTTCACCTTCTGGTAGGTGCTGGGTGTGTCCCCAGCCAGCTGGGACCTGGGCCCTGGGCAGCTTCCTGAGGTTGTGTCACACCTGGATTTTTTTCTGAGCGTTCCAATAGAAAAGCAAAGTTGAGGCAACACTCAGAGGTCCCTCAGTCCTTTTGCTCCCATTCCCACCCACAGGCGGGATTGGATCCTCCATCCTGGGCAGTCCCCTGGGCTGCTGCCCCCGGGCAGTAACTGCTGGGTTTTCCCTGTGGGAGTTACCGGATCCCAGCTCCAGGGGCTGGGTTCCCTGCCCTGCTCATCCCCCTCTCCAGCTCGGATGACTGAGCGCTCCGGGTGTGTGTGGCTCGTGTTGCCTCCAGAATAAATAATGGATCACTGCCAGCCTGAGGATTTGGGCTCCCTAATCCCCTCTGGTAGCCGTTCCTGGCCAGTGTGGAATTGGGGGAGCAGTGCTGCCCTTCCCACCTGGCCGCTGGAATTCCTCTCCACAGGCTCAGGCTGCTGAGGGGATTCACCTGGGCTGGGGTTTTAATCCCCGTGCTAGGGCAGTTCCCGGCCTTCACTGAGCAGGGAGCTGGGAGGGATTGGATTTTTCCCCGTGCTCAGGATCTTTCCTTCTATCTTGCAGTGAACCGGTCAAAGGCTACATCCAGACCCACTCTGCCTGGTACTGGGCTTCCTAGTGAGTATCTCTGGCTTTTCCTGCAGCCTTGTGTGCTCCCAGCAGCCTCCAGTACTTCCCAAACACTTCCCAAACTCTTCCCAAACACTTCCCTGTCCTGCATGTGCAGATTCACTCCAAGTGTCCAGGGGCAGCTGGGGAAGGTCATGGAATCATGGGGTGGGTTGGGCTGGGAGGGACCTTAAAGCTCCCCCAGTGCCGCCCCTGCCGTGACACTTCCCACTGTCCCAGGCTGCTCCAAGCCCTGTCCAACCCGGCCTTGGGCACTTCCTGGGATTCAGGGGCAGCCACAGCTGCTCTGGGCAACCAACCCCTGGCTGAGCCTGAGGTGAGCAGGTGGAAAATCTCACCTGAATGAGCAAGAGACATGAGAGAGATGAACTCCAGACACTCCCCCAAAAAATGGCTCTAGAAACCAGTGTTAAAGTAAATACCTGAGTATTTCCTGCAGAAAACCAGAGCAAACTAGGGAGTTTCCAGGGAAACAGTGTAGAAACTCCTCCGTTAGACCTGGAAGGATGTTCAGGGTGCCTTAGAGGCTTGATTTTGGGAATATCCCCTGGGAAGCTCTAAAGACCTCCTTGCAGAACATCCAGGAAAACACTGCAGAACCCCACATGTGACAGCTGGAAGGATGTTCAGGGTGCTGTGGAGGCTGAATTTTGGGGTTTTCCTCTTGGAAGCCAGGTGGTTTCCAGGGTTTCCATTACATAATACCCAGTGGATATGGGGGGATGGATTTGGAGGTGCTGGGATGTTCCTGGCCATGTCTGAGTGGGGCTCCTGGGGCTCCATCCCAGAGCCCTGAAGTTGGGATGCCATTCCCTGGTCCCCCAGATCAGAGCTTCCAAGCACTGGGATCTCCTGGCTCCGTGGTTTCAGGGCTGCTGGCAGGGTCAGTGCTGCTCATTAAGTGTGAGGGGAACTCAGCTTTAATCAGTTCACACCCAAATCAGGAGATGAGACACTGGCTTATATAACCTGGGGAAACCCTCCAAAGGGCAGGAATGGAGCTTCAGGCAGCTCTATGGCACCAGGAGGGAACCAAAGGTGCTCCAGAGGGCAGCTGGGGTTGGAGAGGCAGTGTCACCTCACAGGGGGCAGGGACAGGAAGCCCAGCCATGCTCAGGTCCCCACCTTGGCCTCTGGGATCACCTCTTCCAGCTCCCTGCCTAGATGGAGTTTATTCCCTTCTATTTTCTGTAGGAACACCCTTGGGACAGCTGGGGAGGGTCTGTCTTGGAGGAATTTTGCCCCTGGTCATTGTCCCCCTGTGCCCAGGTGAGAGCCCACCTGCAGAGCTGCTCCAGCCCTGGGGTCCCGCACAGGGAGGATGAGGAGCTGCTAGAGCCAGTCCAGAGGAGGCCACGGAGCTGCTCCGAGGGCTGGAGCCCCTCTGGAGCCAAGCTGGGAGAGCTGAGGGTGTTCACCTCACTGCAGAGAGACCTTGGAGCCCCTTCCAGGGTCTAAAGGGCTCCAGGAGAGCTGGAGAGGGGCTGGGGACAAGGGATGGAGGGACAGGACACAGGGAATGGCTTTCTCCTGCCAGAGGGCAGGGATATGGGGAAGGAATTCCTCCCTGTGAGGGTGGAGAGGCCCTGGAATGGATTTCCCAGAGCAGCTATGGCTGCCCAGGGATCCCTGGAAGTGCCCAAGGCCAGGCTGGATGGGGCCTGGAGCAGCCTGGAACAGTGGGAGGTGTCTCTGCCCATGGCAGGGGGTGGAATGGGATGGATTTTAAGGTTCCTTCCCACCCAAGCCATTCCATAACTTTAATATTGTCTGTTTTTTCACTGCCCAGTGAGCCAAGTCCTTTCCTCCATTCCAATGTCTCCAAATCCTTTTCCTGCTCCATGCCTGGATCTCCTTCCTAACCAGAGACCTCTGTAAAACGAGACCTCTGGGAGCCCCAGGACGTTTTCCCACGGCTGGGATGGCACCTCAGTGGGAACAAATCCAGAGCAGACAGGGGATGGACAACCCTGCTGGCTCTGTGCTCCCAGCAGTCTCTTCCTAGCTGCTCAGCCGTGTCCAGCCTGGCTTTCCTGGTTTCCCAGTGGGAGAGCTGGTTCTGGGTTTATCTCTGTGCCCTGCTCGTGGCCTTGGGCTCTGCCGTCACCTCCGGGCCTTGGCCGAGGGTCAGAGGCTATCGGGAGCCATCGGCACGTCCGGAACTGCTGCCTGGGGAAAGCAGGAGAGCAGCTTCCAGAGCCTGGAAAAACACCCAGCTGTGGGCAGGAGAGCCTCCCTCAGCTCTGGGGCTGCTGGGCTTTTAGAGGGGTCAAATCCGGGGTGATAAAAACTGCCAGGAGCTGGGTGGAGCTGGGCAGCCACGGGATGTTGGGCTCCGCTGCACTGGGAGGATCCTCCTGCCCTGGGCTCATCCCTGAGCCTTTCCCTGCCCTGGGCTCTTCCTCAGGCACTCCTGCAGCAGAATCCTGGAATGGGTTGGGTTGGAGGGACCTTAAAGTCCATCCAGTGCCACCTCTGCCATGGGCAGGAACACCTTCCACTATCCCAGTTTACTCCAAGCCCTGTCCAGCCTGGCCTTGGACACTTCCAGGGATGGAAAGTCCAAAACTTCCCATTCCTGGAGGCAGGTACCATGGGAGCAGCTCTCTCCTCCAGCACAGCCCTTCCAGCCCTGCCTGAGCCTGGTCACTATTCCAGCCCTTGGTTTAAGAACCTCCAGCCTTGACACCACCAAGTCAGAAAGGGTTTGGAAACAAGGGGCAAAGCCTGGCACCTCCATGGCAGAAACTCACAGAATCATAGAATTTTGGAATCATGAAGGTTGGAAAAGCCCCTGGAGATCATTGAGTCCAACATCAGCCCTCCACTCAGCACTGACCATGTGCTCCAGCGCCACATCCACAGGCTTTTGGACACTTCCAAGGATGGGATTCCACCACTCCCTGGGCAGCCACTTCCAGTGCCTGACCTCCTTTTCCATGAAGGAATGGAGGGAATTAGGAATGGTTTCCCGAGAGCCAACAAAAATCCAGTTCCTGCCCTGTTTGTCATTAACACATTTGGCTGTTCTCTGGGGTCTGAAGCCAACCTTGGCTCTGCTCTAAATCCATCCTTCGGCTTTTCCAGGGACATTTTGTCCCACCCTGGGGATGGGCACATGCAGGTGGGAAACCCTTAGGGCAGGAAGGAGCTTAGTGATAGGGACCAGGGTGGGAACCACCCTGAACATCCCCATCCCATGGGAATTACCCCTGTCCCACCAGCCCAGGCTGCTTTTCCCCCCCTGAACTCTCCCTCTCTCCTTGCAGTGCCGTTTTCTTCGTCACCTACCTGATCCTCGCCTGCTGCTCTGGGCCCAGGTAAAGGGATTGCTTTGGGATCTGGGACAGCCTGGGGAATGCAGCAGCAGTGTTTTCCAGCCCTGTTATGGGGTAGGGATGGAGCTGTGCCAGCACTGGGATGCAGCTGCTTGTTTCCATGGGATTGTGGAATGGTTTGGGTTGGAAAGGATCTTAAAGCCCATCCAGTGCCACCCCTGCCATGGGCAGGGACACTTTCACTATCCCACAGAGCTCCAGGTCCCATCCAACCTGGCCCTGAATACTTCAGGGATCCAGGGGCAGCCACAGCTGCCCTGGGAAACTGGTTCCAGATGCTGGAAACAGCTGTTCCAGGCCTGCTGCAGCCTTAGGTCACTGCAGCTCAGGAGTCCAATTGCAGCTGTGACTTTGCAGCAGAAACTACCCCGTTTACAGCTCTGGATTCTGGGAATGAAACATCCCAGAGGATGCTCCTGGCAGCTCCCAGTGGGGCAGGCATGTCCTGGGGACTTTTGTCCTGCTGGCCCAGGAGGACCCCAAGTGCCCTGTGACTGTGCCCTGCACCGCCCCTGGCACTTGTGCACAGGGCACGAATTACCAGCACGGGCATTAATTACCCAGCAGAGTCATTAATTACCCTCACAGTCACTATTTACCCTCATGGTCACTGATTCCCTGGCAGAGCTCCTGCTGACTGGCCCCTGTTTCCTTTGCAGGAGATACTTCCCATGGAATCTGATCCTGCTCAGCATCTTTGTGAGTAGCACATCTGGCCAACAGATGCCCTGTGGTCAGAGTGGCTCCAAGGACATGCACAGGGCTGGAATTCCTGGGGAAAAGTGGGAATTTCATCGTCTTGTTGTCCTGTGCTTGGGCTGAGGAGCTGTGGTTGCACTGGGATGTGAGAAACTGGGGGGGAAAAAAAGGGAGCCTCTGTTTGTTAAAAAATTGCAAAAAAAAAAAATTGAAAAAAAAAATAAATCTGTGGAGTCTGGTGGGAACTGGGATTGGAGCTGGGGTGGGAACAGGGGCGGGAGCTGAGATGAGCAGGGATGGGAGCAGGGATGGCAGCTGGAATGTGGGATGGGAGTTGGGTCCTGTGTGGGAGGGATGCAGGAGCAGGGGATGCTCCCACGCCCTTTGCCCTCCCTCTGTCCTCTCCTGTGGAGGGTTCTGAATGCTGCCAGAGTTCCTTTTCCTAAGAGTCTGAGAGGCTTCCCTGCCCTTTTCTCTGGGATTGAGGGATTCCCCGTGGTGTCTCCTCTGGGGACATGAGGGCACTAACCTGGCTCTGTTTTTCCCCAGACCCTGTCCATGGCCTATCTCACTGCCATGCTCTCCAGGTGGGTTGGGCACTGTCTTGTGTCCTGTCTCTTCCTAAAAAAATTCCCTATTCCTGGGGTACCTGGGCCACCTGAGCTGGCTGGGGCTCCCAGTAGTCACACAGAGCTGGAGCTTCCCAGTGAAAGCACTTTCTAAGGAACATTTCCAAGGCCTGCCCCTGCCCCAAGGAAGGCAGCACTGGGGGATTCCCACAAACCAAATCCTGCAGGAGAGCCCTGGAGGGCTGGGACAGGGCAGTACCTGGATGGGCTGGAGGTGACCACAGCGGTCCCACATTTCTCACTGGGCAGGTCCCAGGCAGGTGGGGCTGCAGTGAGCCAAGGAACTTTTTCCAGCAGTTTCAGGGATTTGTATCCCACAGCCTGTTGCCTTCTGCTCATTTGCACTGGGAAATCTGCTCCTGGCTCACGTGGGGGCCTGGAGAGAGGGACATGATCCAGGGTGGGTGATGGATGCATCAGGACAAAGAAACCTGCAGCCTCAGCAGCTCCAGGGGGAAAACTCCAGTGACTCTGCACAAATCCCCTCAGGGAGAGCAGGACTGGCTTTTCCAAGGGCTGAGCCTGGCTCTGCAGCCAAAATCCTATCAGGATTCCAGGAAACCATTCCAGCCTGAGTCTGCAGCCTCTGTCCCTGCTCCAATCCCTCCTTCCTGTCCTTTTCCAAAAGCCAGAGTGGGCAGGAGCCCTGGGGCTGCTCCTTTGGTTTCCCCTCTTGCTGCCTGAGGTTTCTAAGCCTGGTTTTGTTACCGCCCAGTCAGGATCTTCCCCATTCCCTGTCTGTCCATGGACACTGGGATTGGTGGACTTGGAGCCCACCAGCTGCTCCAGAGCTCTGGGAGGCTCAGATGGACCCTCCTGCTTTCCCTCCATCCTTCCAAACAGCAGGAAAACCCATCCAGGCTTTTTTCTGTCCTTCCTTTTTTAACATTAATGGGGAATATTGATAATTCCAGCACTGTTTGTGCCCACAGGATTCATGCTTTCCTTGCCAAGCTCCTGCCTGTGTCAATCCCCCTTTCCCATCCCCGTGGGAATGATCCAAATGTGCTTTCCCTGGTAATTTTGCAGTTACTACAACACCAAGTCGGTGCTGCTGTGCCTCGGGATCACGGCCCTGGTCTGTCTGTCTGTCACCATCTTCAGCTTCCAGAGCAAGGTGGGACTGTGGGAGCCTCCCTCGGGAAGGGGCAGCTCTTGGGCAGGACGGGGAGCTGAGGGGAGCAGAGGGTGTCTGGAAGGCTCTGGATGCAGGACCAACCCCAGGGATGTGGGGATGTCACGAGAAGGTTGGAGCAGATCAGGATGTGGTAGGGAGGGATGTGGCCAGGATGTAAATGGGGCTGGAAGATGCTGATATATGGGACTAAAATGAGATTTTTTTTTTTGTGGATTGGGATGTGCCATAGGTGTAAATGGGACTGGAAGATGCTGACACGTGGGAATAATCCGGGATTTTCGGAGGACTGGGGTGTGTCAAGGATGTCAGTGGGGCTGGAAGAGGCTGTATGGTGGTAAACTGGGAATTCTGGAGGGTTGGGCTGTGAGATACAGAGGAACACAAAGGTGTGTGATGGATTTGGGATTCCTGGCGCATTATGGGGCCTGAGCCCTTCCCTGTGGCACTGATGGGGATTTGGGAGGTGTTGGCTCTGTGCCAGGGGGTGGCTGCTGAGGTGGAGAGGCAGAACCAGCTCTGGGTGAGTTGTAGGGGGACTTGGGAGCTCTGGCTGCCCCCAGATGTGGCTCCTGGAAGGGGCCATTCCTCCTGGAACAGGACATTGCTCCTGGAACAGGACATTCCTTCCCTTCCTTCCGCAGTTCGACTTCACATCGTACCAGGGCGTTCTCTTCGTGCTGCTCATGGTGCTGTTCCTGGGGGGACTTGTCCTGGCTGTCATCCTGCCCTACCAATACGTGAGTCACCAACTGGGCCAAACTGGGCCAAACTGGGCTCTGGGAAGGGGGCTCAGCTCCCTGAAAACAGGTGGAAACCCCCCTGGAGGGACATCAATCTCTGGGACGAACCACGATATACGGCTCAAGGATGGAACTCGCCCAGGGTTGAGGATGTTTCCCGCTGTTCCTGGTGTGGAATCATGGAATGATTTTGGTCATGGGGGATATCAAAGCCCGTACAATCCCACCCCTGCCATGGGCAGGGACACCTCCCACTATCCCAGGGTGCTCCAGCCTGGCCTTGGACACTCCCAGGGATCCAGGGGCAGCCACAGCTGCTCTGGGAAATCCATTCCAGGACCTTCCCAACCTCACAGGGGATAATTCCTTCCCAAGATCCCATCCATCCCTGCCCTCTGGCAGTGGGAAGCCATTACCTGTGTCCTGTCCCTCCATCCCTTGTTCCCAATCCCTCTCCAGCTCTCCTGGAGTCCCTCTGGGCCCTGGAAGGAGCTCCAGGGTCTCTCCGGATCCTCCTCTCCAGGTGAGCATTCCCCAGCTCTCCCAGCCTGGCCCCAGCCCCCGGATCAGCTCCATGGCTCCCTTTGGACTCCTTCCAATGCATCTGTGCCCTTCCTGTGCTGGGACTCCCCTGGATGCAGATGGGGTCTCACCTGAGCACGTCTCTCTGCTCAGGCCTCAGTTTCTCCTCAGTAAAACCTGGGAAATGAGCACATTAAACTGTCCCAAGTCCAGGGCAGGACTTGGACTCAGGACTAACACCTGGCACCTGCAGAGTTCAAATCTTGAGGCCCCAGTGACCCTGAGGTCTGAGTGACCCTCCTCCTGAGCCAAGTCTAAGAGGACAGTGACACCCCTGTGTGTCCCCAAGGCCTACCAACAGCTCCAGCCACTTCTTTTGGCCTCTTGAGCCTCTCCTGGCCCCAGCTGTGCTCAGGGGAAATCTTGGAGCAGCTACCAAGCAACTGGAGCAGGGCCAGGCTGCATCCAAGGGGTCTCATCCTGGCAGGTGTCACTCCCAGGGTTCCTGGCAGCCCCGCGGACAGGAGATGGATGAGGGGAGGGGGTGGGGGCAGGCAGGTGCCATAAATCACCTGAGAGGCTCCTGAGATCCCAAATCCCTCCGTGTCCCAGCCAGCTCCTCTGCCCTGAGTCATTCCCTAAGGCAGACCCACTGGTCCCAGCCCTGGACCTGGTACTGGACAAATCCAGCCTGGGGATTCCAAAGGGTCGGATTTTGGCTGTCTGGGCTTGAGCTTCTCCTTTTCCCAGTGAGAAGGTGAGGCTGGAGCTGCTCCCAGTGCCAAAGCACAGCCATGAAACTGGAGAGACATCTCCTCCTCATGTGACACGTGGTGAGATAAGCGCAGTCGGAGGCAGGCAGGAATGAGCCCGGGAGGCAGGAGGTGACTCTGAGAGGGAGCAGAGATCCCTGGAGAGGCAGGGACAGCCCTGCCTTCCCTGAACACATCTTGGGTTGAACCAGCACCTTCTCCTGGTTCCTCTGGGCCACAGCAGGGGCTGAGCTTTGGTCCCAGTTCCAGTGAAATTTCGCCTGTGATTACCACGGATTCTCTCTTGTTAACTGATCAAAGAATCATGGAATATCCTAAGGGGGAAGGGACCCACCAGGGTCATGCACTCCTGGCCCTGCCCAGACATCCCAACAATCCCACCTTGTACCTGGGCGTTGTCCAAATGCTCCTGGAGCTCTGGCAGCCCTGGGGAGCTGCTCCAGTGGAGGAAGAACTTTTTCCCAATATCTAACCCAAAGCTCCCCTGACAGATCCAGCAGTTCCCTCAGGCAAATTAAAGCTGGGTCCAGCTCTTGGAATATTTGGTGTTTCTTCCAGTGGGATCAGCAGTGTTTGGGTAAATAAGTCCATTCTGGGGGTGCTCCAAAGTGTTCCCATCAGGAGAATGCCGAGACTGGGACATGTGGCTGCCCCACAAGTGTCCAAGGCCAGGTTGGACAGGGCTTGGAGCAACCTGGGATAGGGGGAGGTCTTCCTGCTCATGGCAGGGATGGGATTGGATGGGCTTTAAGATCCCTTCCAAACCATTCCATGATTTCCACAGGACAGTCACTGTGGCCAAGTGCTGTTTGGAATAACAAACTCCTGATGGAGTTTAGGAGCCAAATGGATACAAAAGCCTCAGAGAGGGAGGAACTGAGCCCCATGTCCTGTTCTGGGCCACAGAAACATTCCCAAAGAAACTGTTGAAGCTGTTGAATCTATGGGGCAAATCCAGTCTGGGCTTTTAGAGCACTTTCCCAACTTTCACCCTCCACCTGGGAACCAAATACCTTGGGAGTGAAGTGTTCAGCTCTGACGGCTGTGTCTGTCCGTGTGTCCCTGTCCATGTCTGTGTGTCCGTGTCCCTGTCCGTGTCCCTGTGTCCCTGTCCATGTCTGTGTGTCCATGTCCCTGTCCGTGTCCCTGTGTCCCTGTCCATGTCTGTGTGTCCGTGTCCCTGTCCGTGTCCCTGTGTCCCTGTCCATGTGTCCGTGTCCCTGTGTCCCTGTCTGTGTCCCTGTCCCTGTGCCCGTGTCCTTCAGGTCCCATGGCTCCACGCGATCTACGCTCTGCTCGGGGCTGGGATCTTCACCATGGTGAGTGGCTGCCCTGGGACCCGGCAGGGAAAACAGACAATTGGGAAGGGATCTGGGAGCCGGGGCAGGGATTGCAGAGCTCAGGGGGCCCTGGAGCAGCGATCCCTGGCACGGGAGGTGCCGCGGACGTGCCGCTGCTGGTGCAGGGCATGGTGTGAGTGCCATGTGGGGTGAGGTGAGCAATCCCAGCTGGATGGCTCTGTGGGGATCCTGGAGACAGGCCAAAGGTGACTCTGGAGAGGAGCAGGAAGAGCTGAGCTCGGCACAGCCCTGGGAGTGACAGGAATCCAGGGATGAGGCTGCATGGTGGAGTCGGGGCTGGTTGGGTGAGAGTGAGCCAAGGATTGGGATGAGTTTGGCTCACAGAGGTGCAGAAAGACAGGGAAGGTTGAGACTGGGGATTAAGAAGCATTAGGAGGGTTTACACAGGCGGGAAAATCCCTGGATTTTTCTCCTGGGCAGCTTGTTCCCGGTGGTCCCTCCCCAGAGCAGCTCCCGGCAGCGCTGGGATTTGGCCGGGCAGGTGTCTGCAGAGGTGCTCCCGGGAGCCGGGGCTCAGCCCAGGCTGCCTGTGCTCCAGGCAGTGCCCACTGGGCATGTTGGGAATCAGAGCAGTTGAGCAATTGCCTTTAGCACCCGTAAAAGTCACTCCAAGGGAGCGCAGGGAGCTCGGCGCTGATTCACGGCTCAAGATCTCTCTGTAAAATACAAGGAGGCTTCAACATCTGATAATTACCCCATAAACATCAGTCAGAGCCTCGGCCTGGCCCTGCCAGGGCAGCTCGGCTGGGATTTGTTCTGGGGGGATAAAACAGCATCTTCTGGAGGATGGTGCAGCCCTGCAGAGCTCTAGGCCCACGGGGGACAGCAGGATGGCACCAGGAGGAACGGGAGGGAGGAGAAAATGGTGGGTTGCAGCCATGCCTGGCATTTCTGGTGGTGCTGCTCCATGTCCTGTTGGGGCCAGGTCACCCTGTGACCACCTCGTCCCCTGGCAGGTGTTTCCCACCCGGGGGAAGTGTGGGAATAACAAGCTGTGGGCTCTGGGAGATGAGGAGGAGAGAGGGTGGCTCCAGAGCTGGCCCTGGGATGGAGGAAGCCTGAGGGAAGAGGGCCTGGAGTGGGAGTTACACTCGGGATTTGATTGTCAGGAGGGAAATGAGGGAAGTGGAAAGTTGCAGCTCGTTCAGTGCCTTGTTCTGAGCTCTTAAATTGTGGTTACAGCCCATAAAAAAGGGGCTGCACTTTTGTCCTGGGTCCAGGGAGGCGCTGGAGACTTTCCTGTCATTAGAGCCCTTCTTGCTGCCCTGGGCTAAACCTCCCTGTCACGGTCCCGGGGTTTCCTCCTTTCCCTTCCAGTTCTTGGCCCTGGACACGCAGATGCTGATGGGGAACCGCCGGTACTCACTGAGCCCCGAGGAATACATCTTTGGAGCCCTCAATATCTACCTGGACATCATCTACATCTTCTCTTTCTTCCTGCAGTTTTTTGGCTCCAGCCAGGAGTGAGGGTAGCAGGGCAGGATCCTCCCTGTGCTGGCAAATGTGAGGGGTTAAATTGAAACGCAGAGGTGAAAGGGTTCAAAACCACCAACCTGACCCAATCCCTCCCTTTCTGGTCCATCCAATGTACTGAGGAGCCCCGGGCCCCTCCCGCAGCTTTGTACATTTGCTGTCAGGCCTTTGTGACCCAGAGAGCAAAGCAGGGCTTCAGTGTTGTGTCCCTTCTGCTCCCCCCACTCCCGCCCAGCCCAAACTGGACACTGGGGGCAGGAGACTCGGACCCTCCCAGCCCCAGGGTCTGCTGGAGGTGTCCTCTGAGTCCTGCCCGTCATGGGGTGAAAGGGCTGCCACAAAACACCAGTGAGAGCAGCAGAGCAGGGAATTTGGTCAGATCCTGGCAGGAAAAGCAGCTGAGCCCAGGGAAAAGCCTTGGGGAATCCTTGCATTGCCCTGTTTCTCATATTCCTTTGGGGCTTGGTGGGCTCTGCGCTATTCCTGGTGGCCTCTGCTGTTGGAAGCGTGGAGTGTGGGATCACACAGCTGGATTTCAGTGCTCTAGGCACAGGGAACCTGTTTGTTCAGGATGTGCAGCTCTCTGAGGTCATCCCTGGTGCCACTGCAGGAAGAATTCCCCTGGATCCCTTGCATTTAGCTGTGAGGCTGAGTCCCTTCCCTTCCCTCAGGATCCATGGGTCCACCCAGGGGAGTGTGCTGGTTCTCTTTGGAGTGTAGGTGTAGCTCCTCACTGGAGGGGTTGGGATCCCAGGGAAGGAATATTGCCAGGAAATGGCAGAGAAGAGATGGAGGAGGCTGTTTCCATGCTGGGAAACGCCATTCCATGTGGGAAATGGGCTGGGATCCTGTGACCCACCCTAAGGATCTGATGCCTTCACAGAATTGTCTTGATTCCTCCAAATTAGAGTTCCTAAGGGGTTATTCCCAGAGACTGAGGCCATTGGAACACCAATGTTCCCTCTGCCTGTCTGTTTTCCACTTCTCCTGTCCCAAACGGGGATGTCAGCATGGGCTCTGGATGTGCTTAGGTAACTTTCCACTGTGGCCATGCTCACATTCCCTCTTTGGGGCTCAGCTGGCTGATCTTGGACTGTAAAGCTCCCCAGGGAGATAAGGGGCCTTTTGCTCTCATTCCAAGAGTGATCTTTCCTGCAGATAGGACCTGGTATCTCCCATCTTGCTGGGAATGCTGGGCGAGTGCGTCACGGAGCTGCCTCCAGCAGTCCCTGCTGGAGAGAGGCTCTGCCAGAACGCTGGGACGGCACATTCCTGCTCCTTCTGCCCTGGCTTTTACCCCACACATGTCCTGTCCTCCTGCCACACGTGTCCACTGTCCAGGGAAAGTTACTGTGCACAGAATAGAAACGCTCCAGCCCCTCTGCAGCTGCGCTGATGAGCACAAGAGATGCTTTCCTCTTACCTTCCTCCCCAAAACACCCCCCAAAAACCCAAACCAAACCAAAAAAATCCCCAGTCAGACACTAAAAACCCCAACCAGACCAAAAAACCCTCAACCAGATTAAAAAAAAAATAAACAACCACCAGATCAAAGACCCCCAAGCAGACCAAAAAAGCCCAACCAGACAAAAGCATCCCAATCAGGCACAAAAACCCCAACCAGACCAAAACACCCCAACCAAAGTCAAATTCTTTGTAGGGATGAAGGACACCATCACCATGAGGTGATGCCAGCAGGAAGTTCATGCCCTGCTGGTTCCTGCTGAGGAGAACCAAATCCTTGGATTGCTGAGCAGGCAGGACTGGGAATGGTGCAGGAGGCACCCTAAAAGTGGATGAAATAGAGAGTTTCAAGAGGGAATTTCCTGGCCCTCAGCAGACTGACTGGGCAGCCTTTCCTGGCTCACAGCTCTTTCCTGTAGGGATTAATGCTTTCCAGGCTTGGAGGGAGGAGTGTGGAGCCCCATGATGAGCTCTGGCTCTGAAATAGTCCCAAAACTCCTCCAAAATGCCCTGCTGGGAGCTGGGGAGGAACACATGGATCTGCAGCCCCCTCTGGAATTGTTCTTCTTCCTTCTGGTGTGGAGTAACTTTGCTGCTGCTTCTGCATCCTGGCTTTTCTGCTGCTGCATCCTGGCTTTCTGCTGACATGTCCTGGCTTTTCTGCCCCTGCATCCTGGCTTTTCTGTTCCTGTTGAGAACACCTGGCATGACCCCGCTCCAGGCACCTGGGTGGAGGGCAACTTGCTGCTCTCCTGTGTCCCCTGCATGTGTCCTGGTCCCTTTTTCCACACTGATCCCATCCCAGCCAGCCCTGATGGATACTGAGCACTGTCCTGCTCGGGGAGCTGGAGTTCCTTGGGAGGCTGAGGAATGCAGGATTTGGGGTGGGATATGGAGAGCTGCTCCCTCGTGTCCTCCTCCCAAAGTCCTCACCCTGCTCTGTATCCCAACCCTTTGGAGCCGTCGTTCCTGTGATTTCACTGTAAATAGGATTTTGTATCTTCTCTGACTATTGCTAATAAATGATTGCAAAACTGTCCCTGCGCCTGTTCCTGCTCTGGTTGTGCAGGTGCTGCTTCATCCCTGAAAATATAAACAAGATCCTGGCACAGCTCGAAGGTTTAACGGAGCCCAAGTCACCTCTTCCCTGGTATGAGTAAGGAAAACATCCCCCACAGAGCAATAAAAGGCACATGGATCTGGAACAGGTGTCGTGGATGAGCAGTATCTGAGAACTGAGGGCCAAAGGGCTCCTGGAGTGAGGGATTTTCTCCCTTTCCCACTTGGTTTATGTGACCACAGGATTCAAAAACCAGTGAGTGGGGATAAGTTGTGAGAGGGCTGCAGCTCCAAGGGAATTTTCTGCAATGCTGGAGAGCAGCTGGAGCTTTCCCAAGAGTGAATGGAGGAAAAAAAAATTCCTCCAGGGACAATTCACCACCTGAAATGAGAACCTGCACTGGGAGAGGTAAACTCCCACCTCACTCCAGCAACTCTGAAGGGATGCATGTCCAAGACAGAAATCCCGATGCTGCAGGTCTGTGCTTTTGGGAAGGAGTCAAACCCAAAATGTGGGAAATTTGGTGCCTGGGAAGTGATGCTGAACAGCCTGTGCAGCCAGAAGGGATTTTCCTGCATTTTCTAGAGAAAGAAAAAGGACAGAAGTGGAACATTCCCACACAAACAATGAGGCGTCCAAGAGCAGTTGGATGAGGCATCACCAGTGTTCCCTGAAATTACCACAGAACTCATAAAAGGCTGATGATTCCATCAAATTTCAGCCCTTGGCTTTTGAACACTGAGGCAAAAATCTGGATTAATCAAACTGGGACCATCAAATGAAGGATGGAGAGATGTAGGATAAGGGGGGAGATTTGTCAGGGTCTGAGGGATGCTGGAAAGAGGAAGGGATTGAACTGCTTCCCATGCCTGCTGAAAACAGGAATTTGGAGGTCCTAAATCCAGCCAGAGAGAGTCAGAGGAGACCTCAAACCCCTGAATTCCATTGCCTAGAGAAGGGGGAATTTGTGTTCATATTTGCACCTTTTTCTGCCTTTCTTTTGTGGCCAGGGGTCCCGCACAGGGAGGATGAGGAGCTGCTAGAGCCAGTCCAGAGGAGGCCACGGAGCTGCTCCGAGGGCTGGAGCCCCTCTGGAGCCAGGGTGGGAGAGTTGGGGGTGTTCACCTCACTGCAGAGAGACCTTGGAGTCCCTTCCAGGGCCTAAAGGGCTCCAGGAGAGCTGGAGAGGGGCTGGGGACAAGGGATGGAGGGACAGGACACAGGGAATGGCTTCCACTGCCAGAGGGCAGGGATGGATGGGATATTGGGAAGGAATTCCTCCCTGTGTGGATTTCCCAGAGCAGCTGTGGCTGGCCCTGGGTCCCTGGCAGTGTCCAAGGGCAGGCTGGACCCTGGGGCTTGGATCCCCCGGGACAGTGGGAGGGACGGGATGGATTTAAAGGTGCCTTCCCACCCAAACCGTACCCCGATTCCATGAAAACACAGAAGGACGGATCGAGGGAGTAGGAGGCTTTCACCTGCATTTCATTTGTGAGCTCCAGGCGCCCTCTGCTCTTCAAAATGAAATCCATCTTCCTGTGCCAGCTCAACCCTAAACCTGGGCCAGGGCCCTTAACCCTGAACCTCCCTCTCCTCTTAAACCCTTCTGACAGGGAACTTCATTTTCTTCTCCTTTCAAATTTATCTTAGCTGCAGCCTGTGGGGTCCTGGGCACCCCCAGCGCAATCATGCGTTTAAAATATGATTTGAATAACGTTTATTTGTTATTTATTTATGTGACATTTGTATGTTATTTATTTTAGAACATCGGTTTATATTATTCCAATATGCCTTCAGTAACGTTGATATAAGTAGCATTTATATGCTTCTTATTTGAACAAATTGAACATGTTTGATGTGATAACATAAGATTTTAATAGTACTTAATTAACGTGTAGATGCTATTTAAACACCCGGAGATCCCGCCTGGGCCGCGGCGTCGCCATGGCAGCGCGGGGGGAAGCGTTCAAAGAGCACACACGGGTGGTCGGCGCCGTCCCTCTGCAGCCTGGCAGGGCTCAGACAGGGTTTTTTTTTTTACCAAAAAATCTCCAAAATGTCTTCTGTTAACCCCAGAGGGTCTGTGGCTGCCCTGGTGGCGCTGTCCCTTGTCCCGATGTTTGCCTCGCGTCGCCCCTCGGACTATTTCTGCCTCGGAACGTTTCTCTTCAGTTGCGGTTCCCGCCCGGCGAACGGAGCAGCGGGAAAATGGCGGCGCCCGTGAGCCGGGGGAGCCGCGGTCCCGAGCCCGGCGCCGCTCCCTACGGCAATTTCCCGAATTATTCCCGGTTCCATCCCCCCGAGGGGCGCGTCAGCCTCCTGCCCCAAGGGCTCCTGAGCAGCCTCTTCCCCGCGGCCACCCGCCCGCTCCTCGGGCTCGATGTGGGCTGCAACTCCGGGGTGAGGGGGCGGCACGCGGGCGGGTTTGGAGCGCACTGGGGGACGGGGTGGGGGCAACTGGGGAGGGACCAGTTTGGGGTACTGGGGGCACTGGGGCTGACTGGGAATCCCTGCTGTGGGTTACTGGGAGACGCTGGTGCAGACGTTGGTGTGGGGTACTGGGGATACTCCGGGGCACTGGGGACACCGGGGCAGATTGGCAGTTCCCTGTACTGGGGGCACCGGGACAGACTGGGGGGTACTGGGGGACAATCCGGCCCATGGAAAAGGCTCGGGATGAGGCACCGGTGTGGGGTGGTGCAAACTGGGAACACTGGTGGGGAACGAAGGAGGAGGGCAGTGGGACAAACTGGGAATACTGGGAAAGGCAGGGAAGGAAGAGCCGAGGGAGGCAGATGGGAACGGTGTGGGGGACACTGGTGGGGAGTGCTGGGAGCCCTGGAGAGATGGGGAGGACTGGGACAGGCAGTGCCGAGGGTGTTGAAGGGAGGACTGGGAGCAGTGGGACAGTCGCTCCCATGGGATGCTGGGAGGAGTGGAGCAGACGGAAATACTGGGAGGAAGGAAGTTCTGGATCTGTTACATTCCTCCGGGAATGGGGATTCCCCCTGCCCTGGACAGTCCTTTCCATGAGGAATTTCCCCTAAAATCGAACCCAAACCTCCCCTGGAATCTGCTTCCCCTCATTCTGTTCCTGGGAGCAGATCCTGACCCCTCCTGGCTGCACCTCCTGTCCAGATTGGAGAGCAAGGAGGTCCCACATGAGACCCCCAGCTCCATTCCAGCTCCAGACACATTCCAGCCCCTCAGAGGCCTGCCCTGGATCCAGGTGTGGCCTCACCTGGCCCAGCACAGGTGAATTGTTGATCCCACCTCCACCCCTGCCCTGGCTGGGACAATCCTGTGGTTCCAGGGGTTTGGAATTCCCCTGAGGCTTCACCTAAAGGACAATTCCAGATCCCATTCCAGGTGACCCTGTGGAGCAAGTCAGTGGGAGGCACCTGTTACCGGGACATTCCCAGCCTGCCCTGTGCCTGTGGCTCCAGGAGCTCCATGGAAACTCCTTTAATTAAGGATTAATTCATTAATTCACTTTCCATCAGTATGAACTGTGGAAAGAGATTCCAGGCCAGAGATCCTGGAATTCCACAGGCTTGGAGCCAGCTGGTTGGGTGGAAGTGTCCCATGGCAGGGGTGGAAGAGGCTCCAAGGTTCCCCTTCCCTTCCCTTCCCTTCCCTTCCCTTCCCTTCCCTTCCCTTCCCTTCCCTTCCCTTCCCTTCCCTTCCCTTCCCTTCCCTTCCCTTCCCTTCCCTTCCCTTCCCTTCCCTTCCCTTCCCTTCCCTTCCCTTCCCTTCCCTTCCCTTCCCTTCCCTTCCCTTCCCTTCCCTTCCCTTCCCTTCCCTTCCCTTCCCTTCCCTTCCCTTCCCTTCCCTTCCCTTCCCTTCCCTTCCCTTCCCTTCCCTTCCCTTCCCTTCCCTTCCCCACAGATTTGCTTTTCCCCCTACACCTTCCCATGGGAGGCAACACGGAATTCCCAGTAAGGACAAAGACAAATCCATCCACGTTTTCCCATGTCCCTGCTCACCTGGGCAGGAGCAGGAAGCAGAGTTCCTCCAGCCCAGAGCATTCCATGATTCCCTGGTTTTTGGAGCAGGCCCTTGGCGTGGGGCATCCAGGCTGCTCTCCAGGCGCTCAGGGCTCCTGGAACAGGTTTTTGCTGATCTTGGTCAGATTCTCCTTTGGACACCCACGGAGAGGAAGCTCTGGAGAGTCTCCCTGATTCCTTGTTTTCCTCCCACAGGAGCTCAGTGTGGCTCTGTACCAACACCTCCTGGGGCTCCAGGACAGCAATTCCAGCCCGGAGCCTCCAGGAGCCGGGGAGGAGCTGAAGCTACTGTGCTGTGACATCGACCCCGAGCTGATCCGCAGAGCTCAGCAGAGCAGCCCCTTCCCTGCCTCCATCTCCTTTGCCAGCCTGGACATCATGGATCCCGGCGCCAGGGAGCCCTTCCTGAGCTCCTACCTGGAGAGCTTCGGCCGCTCCTCCTTCGACATCGGCTTCTGCATGTCCGTGACCATGTGGATCCACCTGAACCACGGGGACAGGGGCCTGCTGGAGTTCCTGGCGCTGCTGGCCTCGCTGTGCACGTTCCTGCTGGTGGAGCCGCAGCCGTGGCGCTGTTACCGCGCGGCCGCGCGCCGCCTCCGCAGG
Source organism: Sylvia atricapilla (assembly GCF_009819655.1). Lineage (NCBI taxonomy): Eukaryota > Metazoa > Chordata > Aves > Passeriformes > Sylviidae > Sylvia > Sylvia atricapilla. The sequence goes on from NC_089168.1 coordinate 1,138,632, forward strand.
CTGGGCCGCCACGACTTCGAGCACTTCCGCTCCCTGCGCATCAACGGGGACATGGCCCAGAGCATCACCCGCATCCTGACGCAGGAGTGTGCCATGGAGCTCGTCTGCTCCTTCGGGAGCACCAGCTGGGACAGGAGCCTGCTGCTCTTCAAATCCACCAGCGCCCGTGCCGAGGGCTCCGACTGAGGAACGGCCTCGCACGTCTGTGGACTCGTGGAGGCAGATCTGGGAATTCCTAAATCCCTGTTAGGACCAGGCCGTGATTTCCCATGGAAATCCAAGGCAAGGAATGTCTGTGACTGATTTTTTGGGATAGTTTTAACTGATTTTGTGGGGTGGAAAGTTGTTTAAGGAAGTGCTTCTGGAATCCCAAGTTCTTTCCCGAAATCCCATGTGCTTTCCATGTGTATCAAGAATATTCCCTGCAATAATAGGGAATATGCCTAAGGGAATGTAGAATGTCGTGATTGGAATGGCCTCACAAGGATCCTCGAGTCCAGCTCCTGGCCCTGCACAGGATATCCCAAAAAAGTCCCACAAATCCAAAAATCCTGATTCCCAACTTGTCCAGACATTCCCAGACCTCCAGAATCACGGAATATCCAGAGCTGAAAGGGAGCTATGAGGATCACAGGGTAATGGAGCATCTGAAGTCGGAAGGGACCCACCTGGATCATCAAGTCCAGCTCCTGGCCCTGCACAGGACATCCCAAAATCCCACCCAGTGCCTGAGAGTGCAGTCCCTGATCTCCAGAATTATGGAATAATCATATGGAGTACCCTGAGTTGGAAGGGACCCCCAAGGATCATCAACTACAACTCCTGACTCAGGACAACACACAAATCCCACTGACACTTAAATCCCAGCACCCTGAGCTCTGGCTTCTTGGGGCTGTCTCCATTCCCTGGGGAGCTGTTCCAGTGCCCAACACCCTCTGGATGAAGAACCGTTCCCCAAAATCCACCCAAAACTCCCCCCTGGACTCAGGTGAGGCACCTGCAGCACTGCCCCCTCCCGGGACCTGGCACCCCTACCTCAACTTCCCAGGACAGGGGTTCATCCCTAACGGTGAGTGCTTTTGGAAATAATATCCTTGGAATAAAAATCACTGGATATTATCCTAAATTCCGTGTTGGGGTTTTTAGTCCTGTTTTTATTCCCATTTCTTTCAGCACCTGAGGGGTGCCAGGGAACTGAGCTGGTAATTCTGTTGTCCTTCCACTTTTTCTTGCTCCAGTGGGAGTGAGGGAAGTCCAGGGGTGTCCCGAACCTTTTTCCTTCTCCATTCCAGAGGGACAGTAGGTGTCACCTCCAGGAGGTGGTGCTCGTGTGTCGCTGCTCCTGCCCAGGTGAGCAGGGACATGGGAAAACCTACATGGATTTGTCTTTGTCGTTACTGGGATTTCCTTGTTTTCTCCCGTGGGGAGAGTGTAGGGGGAAAAGCAAATCTGTGGGGAAGGGAAGGGAAGGGAAGGGAAGGGAAGGGAAGGGAAGGGAAGGGAAGGGAAGGGAAGGGAAGGGAAGGGAAGGGAAGGGAAGGGAAGGGAAGGGAAGGGAAGGGAAGGGAAGGGAAGGGAAGGGAAGGGAAGGGAAGGGAAGGGGAGGGGAGGGAAGGGGAGGGGAGGGGAGGGGAGGGGAGGGGAGGGGAGGGGAGGGGAACCTTGGAGCCCCTTCTGGTGCCTGAAAGGGATGGGGCAACGGGACACTGAGAATGGCTTCCTAGTGCCAGAGGGCAGGGAATATTGGGATCTTGGGAAGGAATTCCTGGCTGGGAGGGTGGTAAGGCCCTGGGATGGATTTCCCAGAGGAGCTGTGGCTGCCCCTGGATCCCTGGAAGTGCCCAAGGGCAGGGTGGACAGGGCTTGGAGCAGCCTGGGACAGTGGAAGCTGTCCCTGCCCATGGCATGGGACAGGGTGTGATGGATTTTAAGGTTCCTTCCCACCCAAACCATTCCATGATTCTGGGTATTTCAGGATGTCGAGCACGGTTGCAGGAAAACTTTTGAGGCCCTTCCCATAAATGAAACCTCTCCAGGGATCCTGCAGCTCCTCCAGCACGTGAATCCCTTTGGGAGCTGAGCAGCCCCCTGACATTCCAAGGGCTCTGGGGAGGCTCTGCTGACTCCAGGGGTGTCACTCATCCTGTGTTTTCCTCCTGCTCAGCTGCTCTTTCCCTGTCGTGCTGCTGGGGGCACTGGAGGATCGTGCATCCCACACCCTTCCCCCCTGGAATGTTTTCTTTCCCTTGTGTCAATATTTGGTGCTGTTTTATTTCACCTTTGAAATGTTTCTGAACTAAGCCCATCCCTGCTCCCAGTTAAAGGGGGAAAGAATTTCTGCCTTTCTTTTTCCTTCGGGGATTTTCATGCTTCCCTGTGAAAAATTCTAGGAAGAATTGCCAGGAAAGTGCACCCAAAATTGTTGTCCCTGCCCCTGGCTGGAGGAATCTTTTCCTTCAGAGAGACCCTGGTTCATGTTCTTTAGTTACTGGGAATCCCCCCAGGATGTGCCTGGGGAATTCTCCTGGGCTGCTGCTTGAGGGAAGAGTGGCTTGGAGTTGATAGTTCCTATTTTTCCAGCTTTTCCATGCTGTCCATGCAGGTCCATGCTGGACACACATGCCTAGTGTGTCTGTAACTGCGTGATGGCTCCTTATCTCTCATTCCTGGACTTTGGAATTGCTGATATGGCTCTGTCCCAGTGGCTCAGGAATGGCCCAGCTCCAGAATTCCCTCTGCTTGGCTTTGGCACAGCCAAATCCTTTGGGTTTTGCCACAAAAACAGCTCAGAATGGTCAAGACAAGTCCCTGTGCTCAGCCTGGAGAAAAGGAGGCTTGAGGGGTACCCCTTCCCTCTCCCTCTCCCAAATTCCCTGACAGCACGGTGGAGCTGGGGGGATTTGGGATCTGCTACCGGGGAACAAGGGAAAAACAGCCTCTAGTTGCACCAGGGGAAATTTGGGTTGGATGTTGAGAAAATTCCTTCATGGAAAGGTTATCAAGTGCTGGAAGAGGGTCCCCAGGGCAGTGAGGGAATCCCCATCCCTGGGAATGTCCAAGAAAAGTGTGGATATGGCTCTTGGGGACACGGTCAGGGATGACCAAGGCAGTGCTCTGTTGATGATTGGACTTGATAATCTCTGAGGGCTTTTCCAGCCTGAACAATTCCATGGTTCCATGATCCTGGGATCCTGCAGAGCTCAAGATGGAGTCAGTCCTTCAACAAAGAGAAGGAAAGAACACTTTCATTTTCCTTTCAGCTCCATGCTCCTGCTGTCCAGGAAGGTGTTGGGACTGGAGAGGTGGGAAGAGCTCTGGGATACAGCGATGGGAGAGCCTGGAGGAGATCCCATGGATCCCAGCTGCAGTAAGGATCTGGAGAATTCTGTCTGTTTTTAACACTCTGCATTTCCCATATGGCTAAAATGTGTTCCCAGTTTTCCTGAGAGTGGGACAGAGGGAAATTCCAGCTGGGGGTTAGACCCACATCTGCTTCTGGGACAGTAGCAAAGCTCTGCTGTCATTCCTCATGGAAAAGGAATGGTCATGGGGAAATGGAGATCCTGGGGTCAGGGAATGGTTTGGGTGGGGAGGGACTCCAAATATTTTTCCATCCCAACCCTGCCATGGGCAGGGACACCTCCCACTATCCCAGGCTGCTCCAAGCCCTGTCCAGCCTGGCCCTGGACACTTCCAGGGATGGGGCAGCCACAGCTGCTCTGGACGGCCTGACACAGTTGAGGGCTTGGTCACCCTGGTAGGATTCAGGATATCTGGAGCAGGACAGGAGAGGGATGTCCCGGATCCCAGGATGGGCCTGCCAGGGGTGGTTGCTGCTGCTGAGGGAGCTGGAGCTCCCCTGGCAGTGCAGAGCTCCCCTGGAGCATCTGGCTGTGCCTTGGGAAGCTCCTGAGCTCCGAGCTTTGGGATTGTTCTCAGCCTCCAGTCCAGTTTGCCTCAGTTTTTGCATTCCCAGAATGGGTTTGATTCCCTGATGTGGAATCTTGGCTGTGTGACTGCACAGCACTTTTGGGATGGAAAACCTGAGGAGCTGAGCTGGAGCCTGGGCTCAGAGCTGTGCCCTGTTCCCAATAATCCCTGCAGGGATTAATTAGTCCCCTGGCAAGTGCTGGGACTCATTAAGCCTCCCCCATGCTGTGGGGTGGTCACTCTCCCCTTCCTTGCATGGAAGAATTGAGGCAGGGGTGGTGAAGCATCACGCTTCAGACAGTGGAGCTTCCACTTCCCAGGTGGTTCTGCAGGTGCTTCCAGCCCTTGGAGGAAGCGGGATTGGGTTGGAGTCACTGAGATCCTTTTTTATTTTTAATTTGGATTTCTCTTTGCTGTCACTCCTCTGACACTCAAATGTCACTTTCTCTAAGGGACACTTTGCTGTCTCCCAGATTCCCAGGCTGGGGGAGTATAAAGGACACATTCCCAGGGGAAAATGGAGTGTGGAACTCTAGAGCCCAAGCAGGACCTGAGAGTGGCCAGAGGAAACAACCTGAGGGCACCAAATGTCCTGGGGCTGCTCCCTTCCACATCCAGAATTTCTTGACACAGCTGGAGAGGGAGTCCCCACCCCTGGAGGGATTTCACAGCTGTATGGATGTGGCACTTGAGGACGTGGTCAGGGGTGGCCTTGGTCGTGCTGGGGGATGTTTGGACTCCATGATCTCAGAGGGCTTTTCCAACCCAAGCCGTTTCATGATTCTGTGGTCACTGTGCCATTTGCGTGGCCGCTTTTCCTGAGCCCTTGGATCAGAAGGAATTCTTCAGACTCCTCAGCTGTGATCCCTTCCCACTGCCCCACCCCTGGCTCTGGAAGGGATGAGTCCCCCCAGCAACCCCTTTCCCAGAGCTCATCCAGGTTTTCATTCTCTACTTTTCAAATTTACTACATTTAGAAGTTTCTATGAGCTCCCCCTTCCTAGAACTGGGCTGGACTTTAGCAAATGCAATTGCATTTCCTCAAAGGGAATCTCCAAGCCAGAGCTGGATCATATCCATAAAAGGCTTTCTCAAAGAGTTTGTTCAGCTGTGTTTGCCTTTGATGCTGAGGTGTGGGCAGCTCCCACACCATGGAATTCCTGGCTGGGAAAATGAATGGCAGTTCTGTCAATGTTCAGTCGTGGCTGCCCCATCCCTGGCAGTGTCCAAGGCCAGGTTGGACAGGGCTTGGAGCAGCCTGGGACAGTGGAAGGTGTCCCTGCCCTGTCCCTCTGGGATGAGACTGCATGGGCTTTAACATCCCTTCCCACACAGGCCATCCCATGATTTCTAACTGGGGGCATGACAAAAAATGGATTAGTTCAACTTCGAGTTTAATCCAAGCAGTCCAGGAGTGGAGGGAACCACGTTGGGAGCCGGGAGTTGGCAGCAGCTTCCTGGGCCCGGGAACTTGTCCCTGCAGGTCCCAGGGCAGAGGTTTGAATTTCCTTGGCTCAGCTCAGGGCAGGTTCCTTCTTGCTCCTGCTGTCACTTTGGAATTACAGAAGAAAAGGGAGAGGTGGCAACTTGTGGAAATCTGGGAATCTGATTCTGGAGAGCTGGGAAAAGAACAGTCCCAACCCAGACACACTTTGGGAGTTTGGCTTTTCCCTCCCAGTGTCACCAGTTCTGGGGCAAAGGTTGGACTGGGGAGGTGAACTGGAGAGGGAGCAGAGCCCTGGTGGGATCTTGGTGGGAAAACCAACCACAAATCCAAGGGTGAGGCTGGGGTCACTCTGGACGTTTGTCCAGAGAAGCTGTGGCTGCCCCATGATCCCTGGAAGTGTCCAAGGCCAGACTGGATGGGACCATTGGAGCAGCCTGGGATAGTGGGAGCTTTCTCTGCCCATGGCAAGGGTGGGATGGGATGGATTTTAAGGTCCTTTCCCACCCAAACCATTCCAGGATTCCCTGACGTGCTGCAGGCAGGCCCTGCTCCACTGGGTTATAAACAGGGAGAATTTGGCTGTTCCCTTCCTCAGGCTGCTAGTTCTGGAAATGGAAGTGCCTTGGCCATGAACCCTTGGGTTTGATTTCCAGGTGGGAAGGGTTCCATGGAATCTCCAAGGCTTTATCCTCCCTGGTCGTGGTGGAAAACTGGCACATTGTGGAAGCTTCTCATGGAGCTCTTCAATCCCTCTCTGGGATTTCATCTCAACACCTCAGGTTTCCCATTTTGTTCATTTATGAACAAACTGAGGCAGGTTTGTTTTCCCCTTGGCACAGATCATTATAGACATAATCTCTGCCACCATTTCTTAGCTCAGGCTCAAATTCTGTAGAATGAGTTAATTTGGAGTATCCCTGTTCCCATGGAGCTGGGCCCACTGGCAGGGGCTGGAGTCATGATCTGGGGTGGGGATCTGCTTCCAGGCACTAGAAAATAATCTCAGACCTTATCTTTTCTGCCCTGACAATCCCAGTTCAGTCAGGATCATAAAATGCTTCTTGTCAGCCCCCATGAATTTCGTTCTGATGTTTAACAAAGCTGCTCCCTCCTTGGGTCATCCCTGGAGTACCAGTGCCGGTTTTATTGGGAGTGAGGAAGTTCTGAGGCCAGAGCTGCCTAAACTCGTGCAGGGACCCTGCTGTGGAGCATGGAAGCTCAGGAGAGATCTGATCCATGTTTCCAGGGCAGGACACACATTGGATAATTGATTAAAGCCCCGTCATGTCAGGGACCAGGGATCAGACCTGGCCCTGTGGAGGTCTGATCCTGTGGGATGGGATGCTCCAGGATCCCAGAATAACCCATTCTGCTGGATTGTTGGGTTGTGATTCCTGGGAAGGACAGGGGAGCTGAGGCTGAGGGGGTCCCTCTGTGTCACTTGGTGTCCCTGCACTGCCCTGGGGTCAGTCCCAGCCTCTGGAAGCTGCTGAGGTGCAGCTTTGTTCCCGCAGGAATCCAGGAGCAGTCGTGCTGGAACAGGCCCTGCTGCCAGGCTGACACATCAAAGCAGCTCCCTGGGATCCTCCACGGATCAAACGGAGGGAACAGGGAGGGAACAGGGAGGCTCCCAAACCTGCCAGCGCTGGGATGGCTCAGCTCTGTCTCTGCATCTCCATTAACTCTGGGAACATCCCTGCTGGACACCCCTGCTCCAGGCACTCTCAGCTTGAATTCAAAGGCTGGAGCCCCTCTGGAGCCAGGCTGGGAGAGCTGAGGATGTTCACCTGGAGAGGAGAAGGATCTAGAGAGACCCTGGAGCCCCTTCCAGGGCCCAGAGGGGCGCCAGGAGAACTGCAGAGGGATTTGGGACAAGGGCTGGAGTGCCAGGATAAGGGGAAATGGCTTCCCACTACCAGAAGGCAGGGCTAGATGGGATATTGGGAAGGAATTGTTCCCTGTGAGGTTGGGGAGGCCCTGGAATGGATTTCCCAGAGCAGCTGTGGCTGCCCTGGATCCCTGGGAGTGTCCAAGGCCAGGTTGGATGGGGCTTGGAGCAGCCTGGAACAGTGGGAGGTGTCCTTGCCCATGGCAGGGGTGGCACTGGATGGGCATTAATGTCCCTTCCCACCCAAACCATTCCATGGATCTGTGTGAGATGGTGCTGGGAAAAGCTCACTGAAGGGATTGCTGTGAGGGAAGAGATCCTCGCTGGCATTTTGGGCAGAACTCCCATTCCCTCTGTGAGGAAAAAGGCAGAAGGGTGAAGGTTTTATGGGAAAAAGTCTAATCCAGCCAGTCTTGGTGTCCCCTCAGAGCAGGTGACAGCTTGAGCCAGGAATCATGGAATTGTTCATGTTGGAAAAGCCCTTGGAGATCATCAAGTCCAACCCAGTGCCAAGGTCAGCACTGCCATATCCACACATTTCTTGGACACTTTCTGGGATGGGGGCTCTGCCCTGTCCTGGGGCAGCCTTTTAGGGCTGGACAACCCTTCCATGAAGGATCCTTCCCAAATCTCTAATGAATATATGCAAATGTGGAATATCTCTCCCAAAGGCCCCAGAGAGCTGCTCATGTCCACCTGGAGAAGATCCATCCCCTTGGGCAGGAGCATCCTCTGTAGGTGTCTCCAAGGGTGACCAGTGCATGAACACAAGGGCATTTGGAAGTGGTGAGATCTCCTTTGGAATGTCCAGGGCTCGTGGATCTCCTGGGAATGATTTGTGGGAGTCACTGCTGTGCTGTCTGCCTGGACATTCTCAGCCTGACCCGTGCCAGCTCCTGGGGGATAACTGGGGCAGATCCCCAAGGATTTCCTATCCCCTAGCCCCTGAAGCAGGACCCTCCTCAGGTAGGGCTTTACCTCCACACCTGCCCCATTGCTGACCCAGGTGGGGCTCAGACCTTTTCCTCAGAATTCCCTTAGGATGAATCCCTGATTGGTTTGCCCCAATCCAATTGTGGATCCCAACTGTTGACAGCCTTGTCCTTGGATCTGGGCAACCACAGGGATGTGGGAAGGCCCCTTTTCCACTTAGCCTCATCCCACCTGGGGGTCTTCTGGTTTGGCTTCTTTCAGTGCTTGTTCAGTGCTCAGGGCTGGTGGGAAAGATGTCCAGGTTTCCATGGAAAAGCCAGGAGAGAGCAGAGGGGTTGCACAGGGGAGCACAGGAAGGTGCAGGAAAGGTCTGAGTGGAAAAGGTGCCATGTAGAAGGCTCAGTGAGAGGGAACAGGGATCCCACGGGATTTGTGAACCTGGGAGCTGCTTGGGAGAGGAGGGAGGGAGGAAAGGAGGATGAGAATGGGGAATCAAATTGGACGTTCCTGGAGTATCTCCTGAGCTTTGAGTGTGGATGAGGTTTGGGAATCAAGTATTCCTGCAGTACCTCCTGGGCTTTGTGGTCATGAGCTCCATTCTCCTGAAGATTGAGGCTGGATGTGGGAATCTCACCTGAGCTTGGCTAACCCTAGGTGAGGCTTGGGAATGGACCCAGGAATCCTTGAGGTTCTGCTGGCCGTGCCTTCCTGAGCTCCCTTCTCCTGAGGGTCGTGCTGTGGGTGGGATCTGACCTGGCGTGGTAACCTCAGTGCAAACCTGACCTGGGGGGATTCCCATGGCCAAAGGAGCTTTCCCTGGGCTGTGTGCTGGCTCCAGCTTTCCCAGGAGCCTCCGACACGTCCCAAACAGGGCTCTGTGCCTGAGGGGAGGCAGAGCTGCTCCCTGTTCTCCCCTGCTCCGCGTTTCTCCCGGGTGCTGTCACCAGCACATTCCCTGTGCTCTGTGCCAGCCCGGCAGGTCCCGGCGGGTCCCCTCCATGGGGATGTGGCTGCGTTTTTCCAGGCCCAGCTCCAGCTGGTTGGTGGGAAGTGCTGACTCGGGCGTTGTGCTGAGCTGACTCACGTGGGACAGGCTCAGCCAGGAAAGGCTTTGTAAGGAGTTGTAGGATCTCGACTCCATGGTGGAGCTGGGCTGGTTCCCCTTCGGGCTCCAAAGGAAGAGTTGTAAGGATTTTTAAGGATTTACAGAGTTGGAAGGTGGAGGAATGTTTTAGTGAGAGTGGAAATGCCCATAAAGCTTCTGATGCAGTGGGGGGTGTGGACACAGGAGCAGAGGATGGGACAGGGCACCCAGAGGTCCCAGAGAGCACTGGAAGCTTCCAGGTGCCTCCCAATCCAACCCCTTCTGGGATTCCATGATTCTCCCCCTCTTCCCTGGGAAATACCCTGAGGATGGCCCCAATTGATTGATGCAGAACTTGGTTCCTTTGGACTTTTCTTTGGACTCTGATTTTGGGTGCAGGGTGGGGGTGGGCACTGAATCCACTGATCCCTGGGGGAACACCTTGTGCAGGAGTATCCCAAGGGTCCACAAGGCTTTGGGAAGCCCAGAGGAGCCATGGGATCCCTTGGAGGTCCCGGAGAGTGGCTGATCCCAACCCCTCTCTGTGCTGTGTCATCACAGAAATCCAGGTTTGGCTGGTGACAGAACAGGGAAAGGTCCTGCTTTCCCCATGACAGGAGCTGCTTTCAGGGCATCTGAACTGTGGTTCCAGGGTGGAAGACCAGGTGGACTGGGGGGATTGGAGGCGGCTGGGTCAGAGGGAAGAGGTGGGAGATGGTGGAATCACAGAATCACCAAGGTTGGAAGGCAGCCTCCAGATCATGCAGTCCAGCCCCAGCAGCACCACCAAAGGGACCTCGGGGAGGCTGGAGCAGGAGCTGGGCACCTCCACAGGCTCCGGGAGCCCCCCTTCCCTGGCCTTGGCATTTCTGTGCCCGCGTGGCCGGGACGGCTCCACTCCTGCCAATGTGCTGATGTGGGAGCTTTGCACCACCGAGATTTGCCTCCTGTGCAAAACCCAGCGAAAGTGGGTTGGAGCCGGAGCCGCGGCGTTCCCAGCCCAGGGCAGGGACGCGGGAGGATCAGAGGGATCGCGGCTCGGGAGGGTCCGGGGACGCACCCAGAGCGGCTCCCAAAGCTGCCCCGGGGCTGGGCGGAGCCGCCCCAGCGCCTTTCCCAGCCAGGTGCAGCAGCAGCTGAGGAAGAACGAGGATCCTCGCTGAAAACTGGGATGTGCACCCGGATTTTCAGGGATGCTCCCCCACGGGTGGGAATCAGACGTGCTCCCCCAGGTGTGTTTTACAGATGCAGGTTTAGCCCCAGATGTTCCATTCCCACACTCAGGGATCCGTGTGTGTGATCCTGGGCCTGATATCCCTGGATTTCCCCCTGCTCTGGGCAGTGTTTGCTCTCTGAGTCTGTTTTGTCTCAAATTCCAGTCTCTTGACACTCAGAGTCGAGCACGTCGGGAGCAGAGAGAGGTGAGAGGAGGGAGCTGGGTGGGATCTGGACGTGATCCAGGCCTCCCTGTCAAAACATCCCCACCCCATTCCTGGCATGTTTGAGATGGTTGGTAAAAAACTCTAGTTCAGAGTAAAACGCACAGGAATTGGCACAAAGGAACTGTTGAAGGGGCCCAGCTCCCACAAAATCCACAGGGATTCATCCCATTAGTGCTGGAGCTGGAATTCTGGGTTTAAACTGGCAGGGAAGGGCAGCTCTTTTAATGCCTCCTTCAGGTACACCTGGATTAGTCCCAGAATCCCAGGATGGTTTGGGTGAGAAAACTCAGAGTCCATCCCATTCCTGACACCTTCCATAGCCCAGGTTGTTCCAAGCCCTGACCAGCCTGGCCTTGGGATGGGGCAGCAGGATTTTGGGGGCCTTGGGAGCACCATGAGTATGTCTGTGCTGACCCTGCCTTTTCCACGTGCAGCTGGAGCACCGGGATGGCTGAGAACAGGGAGCAGCTGAGGAGGTTCTTTGCCTGAGTGGAGAATTCAGGGTCATTCCTGGTTGGAAGAGCTCAGCCTCTTTGGGAAGAAGTGGCAATGCTGCCCCTTCCCAGGATGAAGTGAGGAATAGGGTGAGCAGTCCAGAGGCAATTCCCAGTTGTGGACTGGGATTTTATCCAGAGCAGGGGCTGGAGCCACTCGAGGCCTGTTTTATAAAGCCAAACACAAGGCCCTGAGTTGCTCCGTCCTCCACTCAAGGTGGGCTGAGGAGCTTCCAGCAAGATGGGAATTCCTGTTCCTGGGGGACACATGGAGTTTGTGTTGGAATTCAGTCCTGCCAACCCCTGGATCCCCTCCCGTGGTCCAGGTGGGATCCCCAGGATGCAGCCCAAGCTTTTCCCTGGGTTGTGTAAGTGCAGAGCTGCCGCCAGGGCCGGGCGTGGGCAGATCCGTCCGGGAGGGCCGATCCCAATCCCGGCTCAGGTCGGAGCGTGTCCCGTGGCTGTGGGCCATGGCAGGAGCTGCTGTCGGGAACTGCCAGGAGCAGGGAGGGTGGGACTCCAGCCCTTCATCCAGAGGCTCCTCTTGTGCTCCCCAAAAGCAGGCTGGGGGAACTCGGACAGGGCACATCCTTGGGAGATCTGAAAGAGGGGAAACGTCTCATGCTCCTGAATTTCAGATTCCCCATGGCAAATCCAAGGCTAGATGAACTCTGGGACTTTTTGAGTGTCTTGTGATCCAGATATCTGGATTTATTGCCCCTGGTTTAGTCTGGGTTTGGGGTCCCAGTTTTTGAGGGTTTTCCATTGTTGGTTTGAACCAAGAGAGCAGCTGGGATTCCATGAGGTCCTCACTTTAGGAACTGGGACTTAAACTGGTGCCACCACTGGGAATGCTGGAAGATGAACTGGTGCAGATTGGTCATTCTGGTGAATTACCCAGGGAATGCTGAGGGAATGCTGGATTTACCCACTGTGGAGGGCAGGGGGTGTAAATGCAGAGTGGATCCACAGCCAAGGCACTGAACTGGGGCTGTTTTACTCCTCTCCTTGCAATTCCAACCCCCTAAAGGCTCCAAGTCTCATGTTGGTGGTGGGGTTTTCATCCCTACTTCCCTTCTGCCCAGGGGAAGTAACAGATCCCTTTGGCTCCATGACGAGGCGCTGGAAGCATTGAAAGTGAAACTCCAGATGTTTTATATCCCCTTTTTCAAGGGTGAATTGCCTCTCTGTGGGCAGGGGGCAGCTCATGGTGCTGCACTGGGATTTCACTAGCCTGAGAAGCACTGGGACAAAGCAGATTTTGGGACTCTTGGAGTGGGTTCTGAGGCAGGTAAAGGTGGATGTTGGGAAGTGCCTGGAGCAGCTTTGCTGCAGCTAAAAACATTCCATGAACTCTGATGGTCCAAGTCTCCCTGGGCCCAGGGGCAGGGGCTGCCTGGCCCCCCCAGGATCCCCTCCCAGGGCTGCCCGACCCTCTCCTCGCCATTGCCAGCCCTGTTTGCTTCCTGCGTCAGAGCCTGAGTCACCCTGGGATTCCTCAGCTCTGAAGTGGTTGCTCCTCTCCCTCCCCTGCCCAGGTGCTGAGGGCTTTTTTTCCGAGGCCCTGAATTTCTGGGTGTGCCCGGAGCCTCGCAAACACGGCAGGTCTGGGCAGGAGCGGTTGAGCTCCACTCCCATTGTGAATTCCTGGCTTGGTTCCAGGGGCTGTGCCAGGAGCAGCCCCTGTGAGCTCCTTTCTCTGCTGAGCTGGGGCTTTTCTACTCCTTCTAGGTCCCTCCATGGACACAGGACACAGCCCTGGATGCCCCAGATCCCTCCACAGGCACAGGGCACTGTCCCAGATCCCCCAGATCCCTCTGTGGGTCCTGACTCTCTGAGGTTTGCAGAGTTCCTGGGGAATTTGTGCATCAGAGAGACCTGTGGGGCTGGGAGGGAGCAGAGCCTGGAGAAGGGAAGGCTCTGGAGACACCTTGGAGCCCTTTCCAGTGCCTAAAGGGGCTTCAGATGAGCTGGAGAGGGACTAGGGACAAGGGCCTGGAGTGCCAGGACACAGGGAATGGCTTCTCACTGCTATAAGGCAGGGATAGATGGGATATTGGGAAGGAATTCCTCCCTGTGAGGCTGGTGAGGCCCTGGAATGGATTTCCCAGAGGATGCCCCTGGATCCCTGGAAGTGTCCAAGGCCAGGCTGGCAGGGCTTGGAGCAGCCTGGCACAGTGGGAGGTGTCCCTGCCTATGGCAAGGGTTGGGAATGGGATGAGCTTTGGGGTCCCTCAGCCCAGACCATTCCATGATTCCAGGATGTCCACCCCAAGCCATGCCCGTGTCCCAAGGGGAGCTTGTGCTGTGATCTGGGCTCTTCCACCTCCTCCAACCCCACAGGCTCCAGCTGATCCTGGAGAGGAAACTCTGGGATGGTGTTCAGTGCCTGGAGGGAGTGGGGAGGACGAGCTGAGCCCGATCCAAGCCCCAGGAACCACGTCTGGTCACTGCAGTCCACAAACCATGGAATTGCTCAGGTTAGAAAAGCCCTCAGACAGCATCAGGTCCAACCATCAACCCAGCACCACTCTGGTCACCCCGACCGTGTCCCCAGGTGCCACAGCCACACTTCCACGGATGGGGACTCTGCCCCTGCCCTGGGCAGCCCCTTCCAGTGCTTTACAACCTTTTCAGATAAAGTTTTTCTAAATGCAACTTAAATCTTCCCTAATGCATCTTGAGGCTGTTTTCACTTGTTCCCTGGCAGCAGATCCCGACCCCCACACTCCTGTCAGGGAGTTGTGAGAGGGAGAAGGTCCCTCCTGAGCCTCCTTTCCTCCAGCTGAGCCCCAGGTTTGGATGTGTGGGAAGGGAAGGCCCTGGAGCAGGAGCTCAGCCGTACCCTCCAAGCCTGCAGAGCAGAGGGGAGCACGGGGGAGCTGGAAATGGTTCCTCGAAGTGTCCAAGGGCAAGCTGCTCCCAGCGTTCCTGCCCCACCCTGGGCACGCGGGTCTGTGCAGGTGGGAATTCGGACAACCCCCCAATTCCCTCTGTGTCCCAGGTGGTGCTTCCCTGGCTGCATTTGGGGCAGGAACTGGGGCAGGGTGGGGCCGGGCAGCTGCTGCGTGTGCGAGTCCCCCGTGCCATGGGGCACTCCCAGCCCCGCGGCCGGGCTGGCACCGCTCCCGCGGAGCTCCGGGCACGGCCCGGCCCTGGCAGCACAACAAGGGAATTCTGGTTTCTCCCGAATTCCGGGGCTGGCTGGGACAGGGACAGGGACAGCGCCCGGCTGTGCCCCCACCTCGGGGTCCCTCCCGTGTCCCCCCGGCCTGGTGGCACCTTGGGCTCCCTTTTCACTGGTCCCAGGGCAACCTTGGGGTGGGATCCAGGTGAGGTCCCCGGATCCCACAACACCTGGGGTTGGAAGGGACCTCTGGAGATCCAAGGCCCTGCCTGGACAGGGGCACCAGATCCCGGTACCAGCACTGGGAGGCCCGGGGCCGGTGCCAGCTGGTCCTGGCACATCCCTCTACCCCCGGTATTCCCAGTACCGGAGCCCCCGCATCCTGCCAGGATCAGACAGAGTGGGATTGGGGACACCGGGGACGGGAATCGCCATCCAGGTTTAGGGGGATGAATCCCGATCCCAGGCGGGGCCGGGGGGGGGGTGAATCCCAGCAGGGCTGGCCGCAGGACACGGGGAGAGCTGTTCCACCTCCCGTGTGCAGAATGGCTGGGAACAGGGGAGGGAGGGAAAGGTACCACCTTAGAGCTGAGCAGACATGGCTACTTTGGGGCCACTTTTGGGCTACTTTGGGGCCACTTTTGGGCCACTTTGGGGCCACTGTTCCCAGGGCGGAATTCCCACCGGACACAACTCCCGTTCTGTGCCCGGTGGGGAGAGGCTGCAGCCGCTGTTCCCCCAGCCCGAGCAGGGCGGGCTGTGCTCCCCGGGCCGGGCTGTGCTCAGCTCCCCGGGGCAGGCTGTGCTCCCTGGGCAGGCTGTGCTCCCTGGGCAGGCTGTGCTCCCCGGGGCCGGGCTGTGCTCCCCGGGGCCGGGCTGTGCTCCCCGGGGCCGGGCTGTGCTCCCCGGGGCAGGCTCAGCTCCCCGGGGCGGGCTGTGCTCCCCGGGGCGGGCTGTGCTCCCCTTGGGCGGGCTGTGCTCCCCTGGGCGGGCTGTGCTCCCCTTGGGCGGGCTGTGCTCCCCGGGGCCGGGCTGTGCTCCCCGGGGCCGGGCTGTGCTCCCCGGGGCAGGGCTGTGCTCCCGGGGCGGGGCCCGGCTCAGGTGTTCCCGTTCCTGCGGGGATTGGGCCGGGAGAGCCCCAGCTGCCCTTATACGGGCACGGAGCGGCGCCGGCCGCTCCCCGCGGGATGGGCCGATGGGGCCGGGCTCCCCCCTCCCTCCGCCCCGCCTGGACACAATCCAGGGGTTTGTTTGCAGCCAGCCCGAGGATTTGGGGCTCCCGTAAGAGTTTGGGTCCCCCCAGGCCATGGGGGCACTCAGGGTGGGGCTGGAGATCCCCTCGAGCCTGGGGAGAGGGACAGGGACAAATCCCTGCTGAGCCCTTCCCTGCTCTGTCCTCGAGCATTTCATTAGGAAAACAAAATTACACCTCCCACACGCCCCCAATTCTATCCTGTCCGAGGCTGCAGGTGAAAAAAGCTGGGAAATTGAGGCACCGACTGGGCCAGGATGGTGCTGGAAAAGGAAATCCAAGCCTTGTCTTTTCCCCAAAGTGGGGGAGCTCCTTTTCCCAATGGCTGATTTCTGGGGGTGAACCACTTCCATTCCTGCAAATGGTTGTGCCAGGCCAAGAAAGGGCCTGCAGCATTCATCTTCCTCCTTCTGGAGTCACTCCAGGTGTTGGCTGGAACTGGGGGAGCAGCTGTGGGAGGATTAAACTGGGTTTGGAATGGGAGTGGGAGCCCCAGGCCATCAGTTCCCCATCTCAGGGTATTTCCATTTCCCTTCCCACACATTCAACCCCATAGCACACGTGGGGGGATTTTGGCTCCCTTCTGGTGCTGAGCAGGAACTCAGCTGGTGTTGCATTTCTCCAGACTCTGTGCACTGGGAAGGACTGGGAAAAGGCCTGGCTGCTTCCAGACCGAGGGTGCATCCCTAAATCCACCAGGGAAGGAAGGAGAGGTGGAAGAAGAATCAGGAATGTTCCCACTTGAGGCTGTTTCCTGGGGAGCAGAGGGGCTGAGAGGCGACATTCCAGATGGGAAAAGAATTTGTCCCCTGAGAAAGATGTTTTGGGTGCGTTCCTGAAGGATTTGGCCCTTAGAGGATAAAAATGTGGAGTCAGAAAGGGATCCATGGATATCTCAGAGAGGGACTGGCAGCACCAGTACCCAGAGACTGGAGTTACCCGAGCCCAGAGAGGGGAAGGTGACAGATCCATGGCCAGTGCAGGTGGGATCGGATAGAGGGATGAGTTCCTCACCTTGGGAGCTGTTTCACCTTCCCAGAGTTACTCCAGGTGTGGAGGGGCAGGGGGTGTGGAACGAGTCTGAGAGCAGTGGAGCAGCCAGCTGGATCCCAGGAGCCATTCCCACCTGCATGGGAGTTCCTGGTGGAGGAGAAATACTCTTTTGGATCACAGAATCGTGGAGCAGTTCAGGTGGGAAGAGACCTTAAAGCCCACCACAGCAGGGTGCACCAGCCTGGCCAGGGATGGGGCAGCCACGGCTGCTCTGGGCAGCAGGATCCCCTGTAAGATCCCCTGTAAGATCCCCTGTAGGATCCCCTCCGTGCCTCGCTCCTTGGGAGCTGTTTCCCTTTCTCTGCAGGCCGGGCCAGTGGAAAGAAGCCGGGAATTGTTCGGGATTTGGGGAGGCGCCGCAGCGGCGTCACCTGCCCGGCAGAGGGAGCCCGGAGCTCGTTCCTGGCCGCTCCAGGTGTGCGGATACCGGGAGCCGCTTCCCTCCGTGCTCCGGCCTCCAGCCCCGTGCAGCCGGGACTGATTCCCTGCTGCTTTTCCCGAAATCCCCGCAGCCCCTGCTCCCAGCGCCCTGGGATTTGCCCCTGGGATGCCTCACATCCAAGACCTCCAGGACATCTGACATGTCCAGCCCTGGAGAGGCTCCAGGCAGGGATGGGGTCATCCTTGGGAGCGGCTGGAGCTGATACGGCGTCGCCTGGAGGAGCCTGTGCCGTGGATTCCTGAGTGGCCTGGTAGATAAGAGGGATAAATATCCCTTGATCCCACAGATCCCCTCAGCAGCTCCCAAATCCCTGTGGGGAATGTGCCCCGGCACCCCAGGGGAGACTGATTGAAGGGGATCACTGGAATCAGCCATAAAACACCATTATTGAGCCATAAATGGGGGAATGCTGTTTATTATCCCATTTTTTCCCCATTTATTAGTTAATTACCCTCCCTAACCCTTTTAGGGTTTTCTCAGCAATCCCCAGGCCCTGATCCATTTTTTACATGGATCTGAGGTGAGTGATGCCTCAACCTCCCCCAAGCACCCTCTAACCACACACAACCATCCCTTTTTCCATAAAACTCGAGCTTTGCCATCAACCTCCCCACCCCCTCACCCAAATTCAGGATCCTTTGAGCTCTTAGGAAATTTTAGGAAGCAGCCAGGTGGGATTTTGTGGCGTTTTGAACCAAAACAAGGGACAATCCTGGAACTTTCAGGGACTGCCCTTCACCACTGCATCCTTCTCTGTTTCTCCCGTTTTTTAATATTCTACCCCTCAGAAAAGATAAATCCAGTGTATATTATTGTGGATTGACAGCACTGCTCTGGACAACACAGGGGGTGCAGCCAGGACCTTTTTTGAAGGGCTGGGATAGGGATTTTTTGAGAGGGTCCTGAGCTGATGGTGCTGCCTGGAACCTGCTGCAATTCCCTGGGGAATTTACAGCTGGTATTAGGGCTGGCTGTGACTCTGGGATAAGAACAGCAATGGGAATTTGCCCTGAGGAAGAGGCTGGGCCCTAATGAGGGAGGGATGGTGGAGGGGCCAGGATGAGTGTCTCAAAGCCATGGATCATCCCAGGCAGAACTCAGCTCCCGTTAATGGAGGGCAGGAATTCTGCTGGATGGGCCCGTTCCCTGGTGCCAGCAGGAACTGGTCAGTGGGAATTGAGGCTGGGAGCAGTGGGACAGGGGAATGAATGGTGGCTTGGGTCTGTCCCTGCGGTGTCCCAGAACAGGGACCTGAGTCCAGGAATGTGGCCAAAATCCCAAGTCTCAAACAAACCCTTTAATCCCCTGCTGTGGCCTCAGGGATCTCTCCCAATGCCATGGGTGGTGAAGGCTCAGAAACAGCAAAAAGATCCCCAAAATTCAGTGTCAGCTAGGAAAAGCAGCAGGAAAGTCTCAGATAAGCCCCAGCCCTCCCTGAGTTCCCCCAGATCCCCCAGTCTGAGTGTCCCAGGCTCCCATTCCAGCCTCATCCTGAACAACACAAGCCCTGTTCTGCTCAGGGAATGGGGCTGCTCTGAGCACAGACCCCACTTTGTTCCTCTGTCTGGGAAAGGCTTTTTCCAAGGGCTTTTCCCAAGGGCTCTGCAGGCTCCTGGCTCCGGAGGCAGCCCTACACTAACCCTGCCTAAACTGGGAGCAACTGGGAACTGCTCAGAGCCCCCTCTTCCCTCTGCCTATTTGGGAAACTGGATTTAACTTTTTCCTCTGATCTGTAATGTCCTTCCCATCCTGTGTTTCCCATCCCCTTGCCTGGACCCGGAGAGCTGCTCCCAAATTCGGGTCCTCCAGCACCTTGGGGCCCCTGGGCTGCTTTGGATCTCCCAGGGAAGTCCCCCACGGGAACAGGGAGAATCAGTGATCCAAAGGGGAACCTCTGGAATGAAGGGCCACAGGGAAATGTGGGTGTCCAGGATGGACCTGGCCCAGGTGTGCAGGAATTCCCCTTTGGAGAGGATCAGGAGAAATTTGGGAAGGGGAAGCTGAGCAGTGCTGAGTGCGTTCCTCTCATTCCCAAAATTGATCTCCAAGGCCTTGGATCCTGTACTGCGTGTGCCCCTCTGCCCTTCATCCCAGGGATGTGCCCAAGCCAATCCCTGGGAAGCAATTCCAGGCTGGCCTGGCTGCCACAACTCAGCCAGAGCCCCCAGGTGAGTCCTGCTGGGAAGGAGCTGCTGCTCCAGGTGCCTGTGATGGGAAGTTGGGCAAAAACCAAGGACAGTATGGATTTTGAGTGACAGAACTTTATTGTATCAGCCAAACCCCATGAGCCAGAGCTGTGCTTCCTATCCTATGGGAATGTGGGAATGGGGACCCAGAATCTGGGAATTCAGGGGGGCTGAGTGGCAGTGGCTAGAGCCAGGAAGGAAAATACTGCAGGATTCTGGGTGAGGTTGGGAACAGCCCACAGGGATGGCTGTTCCAAGGCCACAGCATCCCCCACCTGCAGCCATGTGGCACTTCCAGGGCTGGCTCCAGGGGCTCTGGAGCATTGGGATTGGGATCAGCCACTGGGGGCAGCTGGGTCAGGTACAAGCTGAGGTCAATAAATACAAAGGCCAGGGAGTTTTCCAGCTTTAGGCTGAAAGAGGGAAGATTTGGATTCAGTTTTAGGAAGGAAATTCTTTCCTATGAGGGTGGTGAGGCCCTGGAATGGATTTCCCAGAGCAGCTGTGACTGCCCCTGGATGTGCCCAAGGCCAGGCTGGACGGAGTTTGGAGCACCCTGGGACAGTGGAAGGTGTCCCTGTCCATGGCAGGGGTGGGAATGGGATGAGCTTTGAGGTCCTTCCTATCCAAACTGGGCTGTTCCCAGTGCAGGTAAATAGGAACCAACGTCCCAGTTTTAGGAGCTGGAACTGCTGTGTGGAGCCTGGAGAGAGGGAGGGATTATGGAAATGAAGAGTTTAGAGGCATTTTAGCTTTGGTGAAGGAATGAGGGGCCCCCCAAAGGCAGGGAAATGCCCTGAGGTGGCCAAGGGCTCCCCAGGGTGTCACCAGATCTGTCAGTCCAGGTGACAAATTCATCCCTGGGGTTGTTTTCCTCCCTCTTCCCCAGTGTGGAAACCTGGATGGTGCTTTCCTTGGAAGCCCTGTCAGGGATCACCCTCAGAGCAGGGAAAGGGTTTGGCAGCACCAGTAAAGGGACCAATGGCAGTCACTAAAACTGGGGTAGGGACACTTTCCTCCTGCCAGGCACATTCCAAGGGGTGACTGCAAATCTCCTGGGAAGGGAGCCCTGGAGAGGAAGGTGAATGGAATGAGAGAGTCCCTGAAGTCCTGGGCTGGTTCCTGCTGTAACTGGGAATGGAGCTGTGAACTGGGATGGTGGAAAGACAAGGGACAGCCTGGACAGGATCCTCATCCTTCATCCTTTGGATGTGGGCTGGAGTTCAGGAGGAAGAGCTTCCCAGGTGCCTTGTGTGTGTGTCCATCCCTTTCTCCTAGGAACATTCCCCAGTGCCCGGGGAGCTGAGCTTGGGCTGGGTCCCGGTGTCCGGAGTCCCCGGCATGTCCTGAGCTCTCCTGGGGCTCCTGGTGCCGCCTTCGCTCGGCTCCGAGCCGCTGGCAAACAGCCGGGAATTCCGCAGGGTGCTGGCAGAAACTGGGAGAAGGGGCAAAGTTAAAATCCTTCCATCCATTCCCTGATTTTCTGGATCAAAGGGATCAAAGCACTTACGAGGCTTTGGCCGGGAGTGGACAGCACTGATGACGGTGGGAATGGGCTGCTCCATGCTGGGAAGGGAAGGACACAGCGTGAGGACATGGCTTCAGCTGTCCCAGAGGGGTGGAAAGGGCTCAAATTTAGCCTGAGAGAGTTGGGATAGTGGTAGGACCAAGGGTGTGGTCGGACCAGGAAGAGCTTCAACAGCCCCTGGGCAAAGCACCTGGAGAAGGTCTGGAACCTCAGCCTAAGGAGTCTGAGGAAGACTTCGGAGCAAGAAATGAGATTGAACTGCTGGGAACCACCAGGATTTGTTCCTTCTTTGACCAAACCCTCGGTACCTGACTCAGAACTTGGGATTTGGGCAGGGTGGGCTTTGAGGGCATCCCTGCCCACGACGGGGGGTGGGACTGTGTGGACCATCCCAAAGCATTCCCTGATTCCATGATGTCTCCACCCCCCCAGGTGTCCTGGTGCATTTCTTCCCCACCTGAGGCGGAGAAATATCCCAGCTCACCTGTTCTCCTCGCCTTCCATGAGCTTCCTGTAGGTAAGGATCTCCACATCCAGGGCCAGTTTGATGTTCATGAGCTCCTGGTACTCCCGGACCAGGTGAGCCATGTGCTCCTGGCTGCGCTGCAGGGCCTCCTCCAGCCCGGCCACCTTGGCCTTGGCGTCCCTGAGGGTGCCCTCCCCCTGCTCGCCAGCCTCACGGATGTGCTCCTCCAGGTACAGGCACTGGAGTGTGGGAAAGGGAGCTCAGGGGGCTTGGAGGAGGGAATTGCGCAGCTGTCCCGTTATCCCACCCCAGGACACAGCTGTCCCATGGTCCCACCCCAGGACACACCTGGCTCTTCTGGGACACGATGCAGGAGCGCAGTTTCTGGATGCGGATGTTGAGATCCGCGATTTCCCGCCGGCTGTCCAGGAGGTGTCCCCCGAAGGAGCCGCACTGGGAGCTGCTGTCGGTGAGCTGTGGAGAGAGGGCAGGGTGCCCTGGGATCACCTGGATAACTTGGGGAAAGATCTGAGGCTCATTCCTGCCGTCTCTGGCTGTGGCTGTGCCAGGCTCACCTGGCTCCTGGAATTAGTCGCATTCCTGCTCTTTGGAGAGCTGGAAAGACATTTCCATCTGCACTGGGATAAGCCCAGAGTACCAAAACTCCGGATTTACTGTCCAGAGCTGATCTGGGACAGCGCCTTGTCCCTCCCTCCATTCCCAGGGTCAGCCCATCCCTCCCATCCTGCTGATCTGGCCATTTCCAGGCCAATTCCTCCTGTCCTTTCCCTGCCTCTCCCAGCACAGAGTAGGGTTCTGATACCTTCCTCCGGGTGAGGGCCTCAGCCTCTTCCCAGCTCCGCAGGGCCAGAGCCTCGTACTGGGCCCTGACATCCTCCACGATCCTGCCCAGGTCTGGCCGGGAGCAGCTGTCGATTCCCAGCACCACGGAAATGTCCTTGATTTCCGTCAGCAGATCCTCCAGTTCCTGCAGGGCCAAGGGACAACAGGAAAGAGAACATGGAGCTGGAAATTAATGGAATGGTTTGGATGGGAGGGAACCTCAAAGCTCATCCCATGCCACCTCTGCCACGGGCAGGGACACCTCCCACTATCCCAGGCTGCTCCAAGCCCCTTCCAGCCTGGCCTTGGACACTTCCAGGGATGGGGCAGCCACAACTGCTCTGGGAAATCCATTCCAGGACCTCACAACCCTCACAGGGAAGAACATCTTCCCAGGATCTGGTCATATCCAGTATTCCCAGAGAGAGCTGGACCCTCCAGGTGGGCTGTGCTTGGCAGAACAGCTTCCATGTGGAGATGGGGAGAATTCCCAAATTTTCACTCTCTGGAGTTGGAGATCTGGTATTGCTTGATCCGTAAAATCCAGACTCAGCTTAAGCTGGGGTTTGGGATCTTTGGATACAATCTGGTAAAAATCAGACAAAACAGTGCCTTTGGACTGCTCCAGGAGCAGTGAGAATCCTGGGATCCTTAAGGCTGGAAAAGACCTGTAGTATCACCAGGTTCCAAATGTTCCTCAGCACTCCCAAGGCCACCCCTGACTGTGTCCCCAGGTGGCACATCCACACATTCCATGGGCACTTCCAGGGACAGGTACTCCACACCTGTCCTGGGCAGCCATGCCAGGGCTGGACAACCTTTCCAGGAAGGAATTTTCCCTAATATCCAACCTAAACCTCCCTCTTGTCCAGTTGGTTGTTCTCCAGGGGCAGACCTGGAGCTGATGATCATGGCCATTGGATATCCATTGATATCCATGATGGATGTGAGAGTTCTGGGAAAACAAAGGCGGTGAGGATCATTCCACAGCCTGGCAAAGGCTGGAAAATGCCCTTTCCAAGCTCTGCTGTGGGATCCAGCAAGCCTGTGGCTGCTCTTTGGGATGCCAGAGCCTGATTTACAGCTCCTCAGGGAACCAGGAGCCTTCCCTGCACACATCCATGGCTGGCAGAGCTGCTCCACCCCTCTATCCTGGGAATGTCAGCATGGGGGAGGCAGGAGCACCCCTGGGATCACCCACTGGGATATTTGCTCTGGATAAGTCACAGCTGGAGAAAACAGAGCCCAGAGTGGAGAATTCCCCTCCCTGAGCCTGGAAGGGCCCCTGGATCCAGGTTTGTATCCAGGCTTGCTCGGGAGTGGCTGCTCCCTTATCTCAGGCGCAGCTCCTGCTTTGCACCAGGAATTCCTTCTCCTCCTCCCTTTCCATTGTTCTTCCCTTTGTGCTCAGGTCTCTGGAGCAGGAATTGTGTTCTTTGACTCCCTTCCCTGCCTCACAAAGGGCTGTGGCTCAGGGATAACACAGAAATACCCCATCCAAAGCAGGATTTTATCCCACTGGTGTTTAATCCATGAGTTTCTTCGTTAATCTTGAGGCAGGTGAGAAAATTTGTGTTTATTTGGAACATTGGATCATTTGGTGAATAAAACCCCCAAACTGGTCATTTATTACTGAGAAACAAGGGTGGGATTTTCTCCTGATCCCTGCCAACAAGCAAAGGTTTCCTCATTTTCCCTCCCTGTGGGAATGTGCCTGTACCTGATGCCATTGAATCCACAGAGAAGATGAGACAGGAGAGGTTGGGGATGAGATTTTTACATGAATTGGGGGTTAAAAACTGTGGGCCCTGTGGGAAATCAGCTGGAGATCCTGAAGCAGGGCCTGATTTCCAAAAAAACTGGGCTGAAATTGCCTAGCACAAGTAATAATGTCATTTTTGAGCACATCAGTCTCCCTGGGCAGTTGTGCTGGGAGGCAGCTCTGGCCTCCTCTGTGCCTCAGTTTTCCACAAGAAATGTTTGTATTTCTCCATCAGGCATTGTAATTGTTTGGATTGGTGGACTTTAGATAAATCCCCACTGTTCCCACACTGCTGATCCTGCCAGGTGACATTTTCCAGGCCCTGAGTCAGTCTTCCCCCCTGGCTGGAATCATTCCTGACTGGAGACCCCTGATTTTCCTGGGAAAGGGGGGTCTGGACTGTGTTTCAGAGTACCCAGGTTCTCCAGGTGTCCTGGTTTTTGGGTTCTTCCTGGAGTCTGAACATTTGGCTCACCTGGGATGAGGTCTGGGGCAAACCCATCCTTGGGGGCAGGAGCTGAGCCCCAACAGCCAGTTTGGGATGAGGCTGGGATTCTTGGCAGTTTTTGGGGGGACCCCAGGCTCTGCAGAGGCTCTGGGGCAGAAGGAATGTCCTGGCCCAATTCCAATGTTGTTTTTAGGGACGGGATCAACTCCTCAGGCCCTGCTTAAGCCATGGAATGGCTGTGACACCCTGGCCAAGCTCCCATGTGGGTGGAAATCCAGCCTTTACCTGCTCGTAGATGGTTTTCTTCAGCTCCAGCAGCTCCTGGAGCCCTTTGAGCTTCACCTCCAGCTCTGTGCGGTGCAAGGTGCTCACATCCAAATCCTGCACGGATGGAAAGGGATTCATCAGTCTACAACAGGATTTATAGCAAGTCATTCCCACAGCTCCCCCTCCCCAGGGAGTGCCCTGCTTGTTCCATCCCTGGGAATATTCCAGGACACGTTGGACAGGGTTTGGAGCACCGTGGACAGGGAAGGGAAGGTGTCTCTGCCCATAGAGGGGGGGAATGGGATGAGCTCCTTCCCACCCAACCCATTCCCAGAATTATTAGCAGGGATGTTTGGAACTGCTCTCCAGGTGGGGCGGCTCCTTTGAGGACCTTTTCCCTTTGTTTTGTGGGATTTGTTGGTGGGAGGATCCGCTGGGCCAGGCAGGGCTGGGCCACCCCTCCCAACTTTTGTCCCCCACAAAAGGCTCCACTCATTGAAAACTCCGGAGCCATCCATGGAAGTATCCAGGAATGCCTTTCCTGGCTGGGATTGTGCCAGGGAAAACGGGGGATTAGCCAGGATGGATATCTGTGGGGAACATTCCCTCTCTCCCAACACTCTTATCCTGCACCCAAATCGGGGTTTTTGATATAAAATCCCATTTCCAGCTGATTCCCACTGGCTCCTGCTGGAGTGGGAGCTTTGCCCGGGGTTTGCCCAGGGCGTGGCCCCTCCACAGGCAACAAAGGAAATCCTTTATCAAGTCCAGCCTTTCCCAACCCTAATGGCACCTGGAGGGAACACAGGGAGGAGGGGGCAGCCTGGGAAGGGTTTGGACTCCTCTGGCCAGGAAAATCCCAGGGTGCAGGGATGGGGATAGTCTGACCAGGAAATCAATCCCAGGGTGTAGGGATGGGGATGCTCAGTCCCCAGGTGCTGCCAAAGGATTTTCAGGAGCCACTCCAGACTCACCCTCCTGTGGAACTGGGACTCATTCCCTCCCTGTCCTTTTCCAGACCCTGTCCTATCCCAAACCAGCTGAGCCTGGATCACCTCCAGGCCCTTCCCTGACTGTGCAGGGCTGGGTAGAGCCAATCCAGTTGGAAACCTCCCCTTCCCACTGACCTTTTTGAGCTCCATGAAGGTGAATTCCATCCCGCTGCAGAGGCGAATTTCATCCTCGTACCTGCAGAGTGCCCAAAGCATGGGATCAACCACAGGGAAACTCAGGGACACTCAGGGCTGTCTTGAGACCCCCAAAGCATCCAAACTTTCTGCTTTTCCTGCAATGTCCCCCCTCCTTGAGGCATCATGGGCGTGAGTGAGGAGAAGCTGCCACATTCCAGCTGCCCTGGAACACTAGGAGCACTTTTGGGATGAAGAATCCCAGAGCAGAGAGGAGGGAGCCTTAACTGGGATTTCATCTAGGGGCTGGGCAGCCTCACCTTCTTCACAAAGGGACAGGGGGTGGGGATTTGGCTCTGCCCAGGCTCCTTGATTTTCATCCCAAGCCTTCTCCATTCTGCTCACATTTCCTTGGAGTTTCACTTCCAGGGTCAGAGTCTTCCCAAGGAAGAAAACTTTGGCTTGTGGAAATTCCAAGAATTCTGGACTGGGGTCACAACTCAGCCCAGGTGATTTGTGAAGGCACACAGGCAAAGGAATTCATGGAAAACTGCCCATAGAGTGGAAGGGAACCAAACCAGGATAGGGTGGAGTCCTAAGTGTCCCTTTGAGGAATGAGCCCCATAGGTGTTTAAATCCAGGTGGGATAGGGCAGGGCCAGGGAGCAAAGCCTCAGTCCATGGATATGAGCAGGAATTAGGGAATACTCCAACCCTTGTTGGATCCTGGGACCTAACCAGGAGAGCCACAGGGTCCATTCTGGGCCCAGCAGTGTTTGGTCAGAACAGGAGAATGATGGGATGGGGGTCGGTTGTTGCTTCAAGTTTGCCTGTTTTTTACTTTTTGCATTTTGTTCTCACGCAGCTTCAAGTAAACTATGTATATTATTAGAATTGTTTACATTCTTCCTCTCTAGGAGGAGAATGATGATTGATGGTGATGGTCACCAACGAGGTCGAAGAGGTGGCTACGTGTGTAGCCAATCTTGGCCTGTCTGTAAATTTGTATATATATGGAGTCAGAAAAATAAAATAGAAGCTTTCCTGCTTGACCTCCTGCTGCCTGCCATGTCCTTTTGTGCTCCTAACAGCAGCCACACGTGTGACCCTCCGTCACAAGTGTGACCTCGACGGTGGGAAAGGAATTCAGCCGTCTGTGTCTGAGGTCACAGTCGGTGTGTCCCACAGCGGCTGGACACGTGTGGGAGCACTGGGAGTGATGGATCAGAGCAGGCTGAGCTCACAGGGAGGTTGTGGCACCCCTTTCTCTTCTGTGATCTCTCAGGTTCCTCTGAGGCATGGAATCAGGGAATCATTCGGGTTGGAAAAGCCCTTGGAAAGCTTCCAGTCCAACTGTTCTCCCGGCACTGCCAGGGCCACTCCTGACCCTGTCCCCAAGTGCAACATCCACATGGTTTTGGTGACTCCACCCCTGCCCTGAGAGGCTGTGCCAGTGCCTGGACACCCTTCCAGTGAGGAATTTTTCCCAATATCCAACTAAACCTCCCCTGGCAGAGCTTGAGGCCATTTGCCTTGTCCTGCTATTCCCTGGGAGCAGAGCCCGACCCTCCCAGCTGGCCCCTCCTGTCAGGGAGTTGTGCAGAGCCAGAAGGTCCCTCCTGAACCTCCTCTTCTCCACAGTGAACCCCCCTGGTCCCTCAGGAGTTCTCCAGACCGTTCCCTGGAGCTCCAGCCCTTTCCCTGCTCCATTCCCAGCTCTGGACACACTCCAGCCCCTCAGGGTCTTTCTTGGTGGAAGTGGCTCCAAAGTGACTCCCATTTCCAGGCTGTGAACTCAGACTTTCAGTGCTGCTTGGACATGTCACCAAATGGACCTGGGGGAGGCTTTGGGAATGAGGTAAAATGGGCTCTCCCCACAGACTGAGGATAGGAACATCAGGAATGCAGCTGTGTGCTGCTGTTTGGGGTCTGGTGTATCTAGTCCAAGTTCTTGGGAGCCTTCCCTACTGTGTATGAAGTGTGGAAATGGGGAGCTGTGCCTGGGAAGGGGAGCAGATGCTGGGAAAGGGGGGAAGCTGTGCTCAGGAGCAGACCTGGAATATCCAAAGCAGCTCCCTGGGGCTGTAGCTCCCTCACCGAGGGGACTGTGAGGGCAGGGGGCATGTGACAGTCACAGCTTTGGGCGCTCCTGGGGTTCCTTCTGAGTCCCCCTCGGTGCTGAACCTGCCCTCTCCTTCCCTGTTTTTCCAAGGCTGGGCAGCAGCAGCTGATGGGATTTACCTGTCTGGTCTGTGCTCCTCACCTGGAATGTCAGCCTGGCTGGAATACTGTCAGCCTGGCTGGAATACTGCCAGCCCCGCTGGAGTACCAACAGCCCCGCTGCACTGGGACCCAGCTTAGTGACCGTCTGCAGCCCCCCTTCCTCCTTGTCGCAGCTCAGCCCGGTCCCTGTGTGTCCCAGAGTGTCCCTGTGTCCCCGCGGCCCCGGGCGCTGGCAGAGCCCTGCTCCCGGCGGGGCAGAGCCGGCCCAGCCGGCCCAACGTGCTCCTGCCACGCTCCCAGGACCGTGACTCACCTGGGGCTGGAGCATTCC
This sequence comes from Sylvia atricapilla, assembly GCF_009819655.1. NCBI lineage: Eukaryota > Metazoa > Chordata > Aves > Passeriformes > Sylviidae > Sylvia > Sylvia atricapilla. The sequence goes on from NC_089168.1 coordinate 1,166,904, forward strand.
ACGGGCACATCCCAGTGTTTATCTCCTGGGAGATAATCCCGGGGCACTGCAGGAGGGCAAATCCAGCCCTTTCTGCATTTAGCACACTTGAGACAGCGTCTGCTTGCCCCAGGCTCCTTGGGATGGAGCAAAATCCAGGGAACCAGATCTCAGGCAGGCTTAGTTCCCTCCTGGATGTGCCTGTCCTCTCTCCATCCATCCATCCCTCCATCCCTTTGGAATTGCTGGTCCATGGCAGCATCATTTGAAGAGAAGGTGGGAGTGTCCCAGTGAGTCCCATTCACATGGTTTTGGGAAGCAGTCCCTGGCTCAGGATGAATTTAGGGCCTTGTGGGGGGACTCCCCCAGGCACCTTTCCCATCCCGGAGGACTTGGGGTGTTCTCATGCCCATGGTGTGTTCCATCCAGAATGCCACAGCCTGGCTGAGGGTATCACTCCCGTAGGAAATCCAACTGGTTCTTTGCTTTCCCTCCCCCAGGATTCCCCGGGGAAAAGAAACCTCCTGAATTTGCCTGGTTTGTACAGAGATTTGCTCCAGAAATGCCTCTGGCCTGGGCCAGGGCTGGATGGGGCCTGGGAATTCTCTCCCTGTGAATCACTTTTGAGGGGTGAAACATCCTAATTGTGTCTTATCCCATTGTCCAAGTCACTAGAAAAGTCACAAGAAATCCACTGGGGAGAACCCTCAATCAGCCTGTTCCTGGGAGCACCATCATCCCTAAGAACTCAGGCTGGAAAACCCTGGAGTGCTGGGAATTCCTGCAGCAACTCCTGAGTGCAGATCTGAGCACAGACTGTGGCTGCCCCATCCCTGCAAGTGTCCAAGGCTGGACAGGGCTTGGGACACCCTGGGACAGTAGAACTGTCCCTGCCCATGGCAGCCTCCTTTCCCACCCAAACCAGTCTGGGATTCTGCTTCCTCAGGGGAGTGCAGGGAGGGCCAGGTGCTCCAGACAGGGATGGCACATCCTAACCTTTGCATTATCCAAATAAAGAGCAGGCAGGCACCTCCCATGAGGAATTTAGAACTTTTTAGGCACCTGAAGGACTCCAGGGAGGATGATTTCAGTATAAGGTGAAGAATCAAACTGCTGGTACTTATTCCTGTCAAATTCCTCACAACATTCCCTGTCCTTGGCACTGCTAAGGCCCTTGGAATCCTGGGGTTTGGGTATCTCACAACAAGAAAGACCCTCAGGGGCTGGAACCAGTCCAAGGGTGAGAATGGAGCTGGGGAAGAGGCTGGAGCACCAGGGAAGGGTCTGGACAACTCCTGAGAAACCTGGGGGAGCTGAACCTGGAGAAGAGGAGGGTCTGGAGGGACCTTCTGGCTCTGCACAACTCCTGGACAGGAGGGGGCAGCCAGGTGGGATTCAGGATCCACTCACAGAGAACAAGGCCTCAAGTTCTACTAGAGGAGGTTTAAGTTGGATATTTGGAAAAATTTCCATGGAGAGGGTCATCCAGCCCTGGCACACGCTGCCCAGGGTGTCCTCACCCCTGGAAGTGTCCAAAGCTGTGTGAATGTGACACTTGGGGACTTGGGGTCAATAGTGACCACGGTGGTGGATTGATGGTTGGACCTGATGATCTCCAAGGGCTCTTCCAAGATTCCATGATTCTGACCTGATTAAGGCATTTCACTGCTGTGTCTCTGTTAAAAGGAGCCATCAGCCCTTCCCTAATTTGCAGCCACCTCAAGCAGGGCCTAAGGAGCTGGAGAATCCCTGGGCTGAACTCCCTGCAGAGGGCACGGATTGTTTGTGCCTCACCTCAAGAGTGGATTTGGATCCCAGCAAGGATTTCTGCTTCATCAGTCCTTTGGCACCACTCTGGATTGGACATCTCTGCACAGCCCAAATCCCCACAGGAGCCTCCAGAGCGTGGGGAAGGTGCTGGGTGTCATTGGGAGGGAAAGGAGCTCATTTGGGATTCTCATGTGGGATGCAAATGAGCCCCATAATGAGGGAGGCATTGTGTGCTCCTGACCAGGCATGGCCTGGCTGCTTTCTCTTATCTGCACATCTCCAGAGATATCTGAGGTCCCCAGAGATAAGAGGAGCTTCCCAGAGATAAGAGACAGCTGCACCTCCCCTGACCTTTGGCTGCCTCCCTGTTCTTGGTCAGGACCATTTGGGGCACAATTTTGACCTTTTGGTCAAAGCAGAGTTTGTCAGAAATGCTTTGGGTGAAGAGGGAAAGGAAGAAACCCCACAGTCATGGAATAGAATATTCCTTCTTTACAAAGGAATTCCTCCCTGTGAGGGTGGTGAGGGTCTGGAATGGATTTCCCTGTGGCTGCCCCATCCCTGGAAGTGTCCAAGGTTGGACAGGGCTTTGAGTAGAAGGTATCACCATGGCAAGGGTCCTAAAGGTCCCTCCTAACCCATTCTGTGATGATAAAGATCTTGAGTTGGAAGACGCTCACAGGGGTCATCAAATCCAACTCCTCACCCTGCCCAGAACACCCCAAAAGTCCCATCATGTAGCTGGGATTGTTGTTTTTTGTACTGAGCAGCCTGGTCCAGAAATCACTTGGGCGACAAAGTTCTGGCTTGTGATAATTGTGTGGAGAATAAACATTCCCTGTTTTCATGGCTGTCACTCCAGCAATGCCACTCCCTGAGTTGCTCTCCAGCAGAGGCTCCTCAGACCCTGCTCTCCTTGGAATTTCATTGCTATGGCTTTCCTTTCAAATATCGTTTACCAGGAAGAGGTTGTGATCCTAAATTCTCAAATCCATACTTCTGTGCACACCAAACCAGGAATATTTTCCTGGGAATCTCAGGCTGGCTGAGTTAAATCAATCCCACCCTGTTCCCTGTGCCCTAGCTGACTCCCCCTAGATGCAGACAGACACCTACTTGCTCCGGAAGGTGTCCATGGTGCTCAGCACCTTCGCCAGCTCCGACTCCAGGTTCTCCTGCTCGTAGTTGAGCGCCTTCATCTCCTGGTTCATTTTGCTCATGTACTGCTCGTAGATGGCCTTGATGTCCGACTCAGAGTGGGAATTGTCCTGGTCCTTCAGGAAGTTCCACCTGGTCGTCAGGATCTTGTTCTGCTGCTCCAAGCTCTGGACCTATGGGAGGGGTTTCAGAGGTGTCAGTGACACTGAGAGCCACAATCAAAGCATGGCAGGGCAGGAGATGTTGGAGACCTTCAGAGGAGCTGCTGGAATCAGCAGATTTCCAGAGAAGAATGAGAAATTCCTTCAAAATTAGGCCTGAGGATGAAGGGTTATGGAATCGTGGAATGGTTTGGGTTGGAAGGGACCTTAAAAGATCACCCAGGTCCACCCCATGGCATGGGCAGGGTCATCTCCCTCTTTTAGGGGACTTTTAGGGGTTTTACACTTTACTCACTAATTATTCATATAGAATTTCTGTAATTTCTCAACACAACACAGTGACATCAAAATAAACACAGTAACACTGGAATAAACACGGTGACATCAAAATAAACATGTTCACATTGGGATAAACAGTGACACTGGGATAAAAGTCACTGACAATAGGAATGGTCAGTTCTGTCCCTTTTGCCTGTGACCGTGGACTCCTAGAAACACCTCAGGTTCACCAGATCCAGGTGTTGAGTCCAACATGGTGAAGCCCAGGCTGGATCCACCCCAGGTCACACAGGGTCAGCAAAGGGCAGATTTCCTACCCCAGAGAGCACAAAGACAGGGAACCCTCTGGACTGCAAGTAAGTACAGCATGGAGAGGCTCAGGGAATGAATCAGGTTTATTGCAGAGCAGCTCAGACAAAGCTCTGGAGAACATCCCAGGTAATTACAGACTCCAGGTGAGCTCCCTGTGCTGGCTCTAAGAGGACAACGCTGCCCTTCCTGTGCCTGTCTTTGAGGAACCTGCTCCTCTTTCCCAATATTCCCAATCTCACCAGTAAACGCTCCAAGTTTAACAGTTCTCATCTTCAAAGCTCTTGGCCAACTCCAATTAATTGGCTAATTGCTACCTCTAGGAGCAACCCCAGTCACGTTTTGGCTCGAGATGCAGAGTTGCCTCCAAGTTTCCTGTGTTGCATCCTGGGATGACTCAGGGCCGATGCGGTGCTGGGCACTGGGGGCACTGGGGGCAGGAGCCATCAGACCTCCAGCCTTGGCCTGGAGAGGCATAATTCCAGCTGCCAACCCAGATGTGGCACCATCCTTCTCCAAATGCTTCTTGTCTGACCAGAGAGAGCAGCCAAGCAAAGCAAAACCACTCCAGTGCTTGGGAGTTTCCAGCAGAAGGGATGGAATTGTTGGGATGTTCCAGGTCTCATTCTTGGAGATGTCATCCTTCCCTCCTGGGATAGGAATGGATTGTGTTCACTGTTGTTCCAAGTCCATCTCTGACCTTTAATTAATTCCTGACCTCCTTCCTAACCCTCAGCTGCTCTTTTTTTATCTCTCACATTCCTGTTCACAAATCATCACTAGGTTGAACTGGTTTCATCTTGTCTTCCAACATCTGCTTGGAGCTAAATGACCTTTAAGGACTCATGTGACCCAGACCATTCCATGATTCTGTGACTCCTGCAATGTCCCCCTCAGTGGAAACCTTCCTTTTAGCAGGAGCTCTGCAGAGGGATCACCCAGATTTGGCCTTATTCCCTGGAATTTCATGCCTGAACACAGAAGTGGCCAATATTTGGTCCTCACAGGCCTTCCCCAGAGGGCTGCTTGGGATAAAGGCAGGGCCTCAAACAGGGGCTCCAGGGCTTGGCTTTTCCCTGTCTTCTTTTCCATCTATCTGGAAAATAAATGCCAGCAGATCTGCAACAGCTGGAAAACCACCAGCACCAAACTCCTGTAGCTGTGTGGTCAATTATCCCTGGAATCACCTGCTGGGGATTCAGAACATCTGAATCCCTGATTACAAAGCCAAGTTGTCTTTGACAAGGAAGTGTCATTCCCTTCCACTGGAATGAGGACCTGGGGCAGGTGCCTGAAGTTGCCACTTGATGCAACTCTTGAAGCCTTCAAAAGAGCTCAGGAGCTGCAGATGGAGATACTGGCCCAGGGGGTGTCCCTGTCCCCCAGCCCCCAGCCCAGGGGTGTCCCTGTCCCCTGAGCCCCCAGACCAGGGGCTGTCCCTGTCCCAGGGTCCACACAGATCAGGAGGTTACTGGGTTGGTTTTGTTGGGAAGCCTGGAACTCTCAGCTCTTCCCTCCCTGGTGTCAGGGAACAGGCCTGGCCTCAGGCCCACGGCATTTTGTCCCTTTCCTCTACTCCCATCCCTGCTCCAAGGGCCCAGCAACCCTCCACCTGGACAGTCCCAATTCCAGCCTCCACCACGTGGGTGTTGCCCGCACCAGGTGTTCTCCAAATTCCAATTCTCCAGTGCCACGATCTTGGAAAGGCTCACAGGCCCATCCCTGAGAGCCAGGCCCTGCTGGCACTGCCAGGTGTGACTGGTCACTACTGTCCCCTTGGAGATCCATTGGAGATGTTCCCATGGCCTTCTCCTGCCCAGTGTGAATCCAGGTCCTCGGAGAGTTAAAGTGAATCAATGCCGGGCCGCTGGAGGTTGGCAGAAGAGCTGCATGAAGCAATCCCGGAGATTACATCTGTTTACGGAGCAGGGCTCTGCAGGAACCTGCCTGCTCTGGGACTTGTTTTCCTTGGAGAAACTTCTGCTTCTCCCGGCTCCGCGGAGATGAAAGCAACACTCTCTTGGCCCCTCTCCTCAGAAGCTGGGAGGCAGTGGGTGGGGGGGTCCCCCGGCCCCCCGTGCTGCCCTGGTGGAGGTGGGGATGAGATTCCAGGGATGAGTTTCCAGCTCTCCGCAGCAGCCGGCATTGGAGCTGCCGCCATCACCAACATCGCTGCCCGTGGCTGTTCGGCCAGCCCGGGAGCCAAGGCCCCCTGCCCACGGTGCCCCCTGCCCACGGTGTCCCCTGCCCACGGTGCCCCCTGCCCACGGTGCCCCCTGCCCACGGTGCCAATGCCGGGGCTGCTCTGGGGGTCCCCGGGGTGACAGGCGCAGCCCCCGGCGGCGCCTCCCCCAAGGATGCTCCCTAACCCTCGTAAGGCAGAGAGCTTGGAAGAAATAACTAATTGGGTAATTAGGCGCACGTTCCCAGCCTCGCCGGGGGTTGGCTTCAGGCTCCCCGAGAAGCCCGCCAGTGCCTGAGCCCCGTCCTCCCCGCCAGCCCGGAGCCGTGCCTACCTTCTCGATCAGGGTCACGAACTGGTTGTTGAGCACTTTGATGTCCTCCTTCTCCTGCTGCCTCACGGCCTGGAACTCGGTGTCGATGTCCAGGCGGACAGGGGCCGGCAGCCTGCCGTCCGTGGGGATCGGGGAGAAGGGGGAGCGGTGCCGGCCGCCCCGGGAGCCGTGGCCGTCGCTGGCCCCTCCGTCGGGGCTGCGGCGCTCCGGGGACGGGCTCCCGGCGCTGCCGCGGCTCATCCTCGCCGCCGCCTCCCCGGAGCACAGGGAGCCGCTGGAGAAGGCAGAGCAGGGGTTGGTCATGCCCGGGCTGCGGCTCCGGGGAAGGGAAAGGCCGAGGGAGAAAAGGGCTGGAGGTTTGTGGCTGCTGCCGCCTCCGAAAGAGGGAGAGCAGTGGAGCCGGGCTGCTGCGATTCCCGTCTCCTGGGCTCGTGGGCTGGTAATGAATTCCAAACACCTGTTCTGCGATGTTCATTAAACGGAGGAGGGTGGAACCCTTGATGGAAATCCAGATCAACCTGTTGGCTTTTTTTTTTTTTTTTTTTTTTTTCTTCTGTCTGTCCCTCCTTTCTTCAGGAGCTTGTTTGTGTGAGGAGGACTCAGGCCCTCGCAGCAAAACCAAATCCTCCCAGGTAATTCCGGGCCCCAGCAGCTGCTTCTCTCATCCTTAAAAGGTGAGGAAAGGAATTGGAGGTGCTGGGGCTTGGGAAGGACTGCTCCAGGCACAGCTTTGCACAGGGACTTGGCACAAGGAGCCAGCATCAGCCCCTGGCTGCTTTCCAGTCCAAATTTGCAGGAAGAAACAGTGATACTTTTTTTTTTTTTTTTTTTTTTTTTTTTTTTTTAATACAGGAGGGTTTAAAACTATAAAGAGTGTGAATTGGCTAAAGAAGGAGTTGAGAAATGCATACTAAGCTTGTTGTGGAAGGGTCTGGTGCTTGGGTGTTTTAGAGAGGATAGGTCTGGTTTTAGGGATGTTAGGTCCAGTTTATGGGTGATAGGTCTGGTTTCAGGGATGATAAATCAGTTTTTAGAAATGGTCGGTCTGGCTTTAGGGAAAATAGTTCTGACTTAGGGAGGGTATACCTGGTTTTGAGACCCCTGGGAGTGGGGTCCAAGAGTGATGAGGTTATTCACTCATCTGCTCTGGCAACACCAGAGACCCTCAAAACCTCTGGACCCTGAGGTGGATCTCAGGTGCCCAAGTCCATCTTTTTCACCCATTTGCATTCCCCAAAAGCCCTAAAAAAGCTGGAGATACCAAAACCCTCTGAGTTCTGGTGTCCCACCCTTAAATCCCTTTTTGGTACCAACCCACCCTGGATGTGGTTTCCTGCTTTGGCTCCGTTTCTCCTGTGAAGCTTGGGAAAGAAGAGCTCCCATCTGTGCCTTGTTTTGTGGCACCCTTGGGAAGGGGGATGGTCTCCTCTGGCCATCCCAATTTCCATTTTGTGGGACAGCTGCTGCATTGCTGCTCTGGTTCTGCTCCACACGGGAACTTCCCTGCCAAGGGAGGTGAGGTTGGATCTGTCACGGACGTGTTCTGACAAGAAACATCTGCTGAGGAGCAGCTGTAGTTTGGGAAGGAGACCCATTCCTGTGGGATTGACCTTTCCTTCAGGTGGAATTGCAATATATTGCCAGGAACGGCGTGTTTTCCAGCCTCCCATAATGTCCTTTCCAGGGAAAATGCATTTGAACACCTGGTCACTCATTCAGTGGGTCCTTGGCAGGACTTCTCAGGGTAATCCTGATGCTTTCTTTTAATGATTAAGCCCAAATTCCTGGTTGGGAGCAGCCATAGCTCGTGGCCCCTGCTCGGTGGGTGACATTATCCCTTCCTCGTGGGCTTCTCCAATGGCTCTGTGGCTGCAGGCACAGATGGATCCCCATGGGCATCAGGTCTGGGGTCACCCTTGGCCTTGGGGCTGCCAGTGGGGCTGAGGGCACTGGGACAGCCCTGGGAAGGCTGGATCCTCCTGAGGGAAGCAGGTGCAGGTGGAATGAGGGCACTTTGGTACAGCAGAGGCTGGAAGCAGTGTCTGCTCTGATCCTGGTGGGATGTTTCATGATCCCAGGTCATCCCACCATCAATCCCTGCTCCTTTCTCCTCCAATTTTTTCCCTCATCCTTTTTCTTCCACGAAGTGAAGTTTCCAAACATAGGTCCAGCCTATGGGAGCAAGTGTGGCTCAAAGAGCATCTCACAGTGCACAGAGGCCCAGGAAACCTCTCCAGGTGGTTGGATCCAAATGGATCTTGATGCCTTTTGATTCCCAGTTCCTGCACAGCATCGTGTCCTGTGTCCCACATACTCCCCATCCCTGGAGTTGTCCAAGGATAAGGCTTGGAGCAACATGAACCAGTGGAAGGGGGTGGAATGGGATGAGCTTTGAGGTCCCTTCCCACCCAAACCATTCCATAATTCCATTATTAGATGCTGGAGATGGGCCCAAATCTCTCTGCACAGAAAGGTGCAGAAGGATGATGGTTCAGGATGAAAACTGCCTCTAATTCTTGGGAAAAGCAGCATAGAATCCTATTTTTCACTAGGATCACTGGAGCCACTCTGCTCTGAGATGGATGAGGATTTTCCAAGTGCTGTGTCCTTCCAGCAGCATGGGTTTGATTTGCAGGTGACATGGGATGTGTGGGAAGAGGGTTTGGCCTCTCCTTTCAAGGCTGAAGCTCCTGCTGGCCCACCTGGCAAACAGAGGGCTCGATGGAGTCCCCTGGAGGAGGGACACTCAGGAATCCTGCTTCCAGTGCCCGTGGTGCTACTCCTAGGCATTTTTGGTGTTTGTAGGGAAGGATCCTGCAGTACCCTGGAGAAGGGAGGACCTGTCCTCAGCTCAGCACCTGCCCCTCATTCCTGCCCCTGCTGCCCTCCCTGCCTGGGGGAGAGGCTGAGCTGACTCAGGCAGCTCCTGCCCTTCCTGATGTTCTCAGTGCTCCTCCTTGGCCAGGTATTTGGTTCAGTTTGGGATGGGCTGGTCCCCAAAACAGGGCTTTTCATCATTCCTGGCTGCATAGAAATCCTGCTGGAAAGGGACAGGGACAAAGGAAGGTGAGGATAATGTGGAGAAGGGGATGAAGGGTCCAGTCCCATCCAGCTGAGCTGCTGTGTCCTACCTCTGCCATTCCCTGTGAACTCACAGCCTGCTGTGGTTGGATGTGGAGTGATCCCAGGATCTCCCACTCTGGATGTGTCACTGTGTGTGGTTTTGTGAGGGGGCTGAGGCTCAGTGAGATTTAAACCATCTGAGGGAGTCTTGAAGGTGCTTCAACCCCCTTGGACAAACCTGGGAAATCTGTGACCTTTCCCTGGACACTGGGAATTATTGCCAGCATCTGGAACTCACCTTCCAGGGTTATTGGCTCAATATGTGCAGGCAGAGTGGAATCATTTATCAAGGCTTCCTGAGTAATTGGTCTTTATTAATGAGGAAAAAAGTGGGAATCAGCCCCAAGGGATATGAGTGAGGAGGTAGAGCAGGACTGACAGGGCTCTGAAGGGAATGAGAGGGTCAGCAGGAGCCAGGTAAGGGAGATACCCCTGGAATGGGAATTGCCCCAGGAGCAGGAGCTGTGTCAGGCTGGTCACACATGGCTGAGAATGGCCAGGGCTGTGGGACAGGGAATGGGCAGAGCTGTGGTCACACATGGGACAGGGAATGGGCAGAGCTGTGGTCACACATGGGACAGGGAATGGGCAGTGCTGTGGTCACACATGGGACAGGGAATGGGCAGTGCTGTGGTCACACATGGGACAGGGAATGGGCAGAGCTGTGGTCACACATGGGACAGGGAATGGGCAGAGCTGTGGTCACACATGGGACAGGCAGAGCACCTCCTGGTTCTACTGCTGGAGCCTCTCCGAGGTCAGCTCAGGTTTAAAGAAACAGAAGGAGGAGAGGATTTATTTTGTGAAATGTGTGGTTTGGTTTGGTTTGTTCAGTTTGGCCGCTGGCCCCGGGCTGGGTGGGGCTGGCGTTTTCCTGCTCTACCAGGGGCTGTGCTGGGCTTGGAGCTTCCAGTTTGGGACTGGGCACTGCCCAGCTTGGGTTGTGGGGTTTGAGAGCCCCTTCCTTCAGCTCTGCTCTGTTCCCTCTGGGGAAGGGAAGGGCCAGGCTGAGGACATGTTCAGGCCACAGTGGGACAGAGGGGCTGAGGGAGGTCCATGGCCCTGGAGGGACACTGCCCAGCCCCAGGTGGGCACAGGGGGGAACACCACTAGGACAGGGATGGGGACACTGCAGGGATGCTGACGGGACAGGAGGTGGGCACACAGGGTCACTGCAGCCTTTCCTGCCCCTCCCTGGACTGGGGTCTGGCTCTGGGGGCTGGGAATGGGAGAATCCGATGGCAGACTGGGGGGTATTTGTGGACCCTGGTTTGGAGGGTGGCTGAGGGGAGCTCTGCCACCTTCCCAGGCTCATTTTCATCTCTGCTCCTTCTCTCACTTCATCATTCTTTCTCTTACCTTCACTTATTCCTTCTCCCCCCTCGCTCCTCTCTTCTCCGCTCCCTTCTCATGCCCCATTCCCACTCCCACCTCCTCTTTCCTTTGCTTTCTGCGCCTGCCTAGAGCCATCCACATTTCTTCCCCGCGTTCCTCTGGAATCCCAAATCAGGCTCTTTTTGGTTCCTGGGTGAAACACGGAGAAGCTGAAACTCGGCCCCAAGCAGGCGTCAGAGCCCAGGAATGTCCCGCGGGGCTGGGCCGGCCGGGACCTGCCCACGGCGGCTTCACTCCCAGCAGCGTTTCCCACTCAGCCGAGCTTTGGCTCGCGGAGTTTCCAGGAAATTTCAGGTATTGAAAAAAACCCCCTTAAACAGGACTAAATCCAGGGGTGGTGATGTCAGCCATTCCTGCCGGGATGCTGCTGGCTGTGCCCGCTCTGCAGAGGGGTGGGGAAGCAGCTCTGGGGGCTGGAAGTGCCCCAGCACCGTCTCCCTGGTGGTATCAGACAGTGGAATGGTTGGAGTGGGAAGGGACATCAAAGCCCATCCAGTGCCACCGCTGCCGTGGGAGGGGCTCTCACCTGAGCGGGGCAGAACCCCCCTTCCCCTGCTGCCCACGCTGGGGGCTGAGGGGGCTCTGCTTCATCTCCAAACCTCTTTTCTCACCTGAAATGGCCCCAAAGTCCAGGAATGGTCTTCCCAGAGCAGCTGTGGCTGCCCCATCCCTGGAAGTGCCCAAGGCCAGGTGGGATGGGGCTTGGAGCAGCCTGGGACAGTGGGAGGTGTCCCTGCCCATGGCAGGGGTGGCACTGGATAAGCTTTAATGACCCTTGAACCAAAACCATCCATGGATCTCCAGCTCTCTCTGTGGTCCATCATCTCCACTCAGGGCTGTACTGGGAGCCTGGAGGTTCCCAGCTCCCTCTCCAACAAAGTGCTGTTACTTTGGCAAATGGCTCCTCCTGTCCCATCATCCCGCTAATGAAAACAGCAGGAATGAGAGGCACAGGGAGGATTTACAGCTTGGTGTTTCCCAATCCCCACTGGAGCAAATGACTTCATTCCCTTCAACAGCACCCAGATCCAGCTCTGATCCAGACAGACTCTTGTGTCACTTTAATGAGGCTTTTGTTTGCTCTGAGTGTCACTCCCAGGCTGTGGAGCACAAAGAAGGAGCTGCTGCTGTGGGTTCTGGGAGCCTCTGGCTCTTCCGGAGCTGCGGGAGGTTTAGGAGCCACCTCCCTATTTTGCAACAGGTTCTGTGTGTTAAATACCCTGGGATCAGGGTGTTTTTTGGATAAAAAAAGGGCCTGTGACATCCCAGTGACAGTTAGAGGAGGATGTTTGCATCTGGAATTGCAGGAACATCCCTTTGCCCCAGTTTGGGGATCTGTGGTCAGGGCAACCCCAGCCTGCAGTGGCTGCTCTCCCGAAATCTGTGTTGCAGCAGGAACTTTAGGACTGGCATACCTTTGGGTATGTTTTTTTTTTCCTCTGTGAGGATTTGGGCTCATCCACAAGCTGGGAGCAGAGGATGGTGGGAGTGGGAGAGGGGATGGGTCACTGCTGGAGGCAGTAGCTGTCTGGGGACAAACTGAGGGACAATTTCCTGTGGGCTCAGGGTAGCAGCTCCTCAGCTGGAGAACTAGGGCCTTGTGCCTGCAGTTTCCAGGGCCACATGCCCAAACCACCAGGAAAAAGGTCTAATTTTTTCCCCATCTATTCCTGGGCACTTACGGGAATTGGATCCATCTCCCACTTTTCCCCTTGAGCTACCAGAACCTTTCTGGTTGTCCAAAGCAGATGTTTGGCCATGGCCAAACCTCACCACAGCATCCCTAGGGTGCCTTGTCCTTCTTCCCAAATCATGGAATTGTTGTGGTTGGAAGGACCCCCAAGATCAACCCTGGACCCAGGTGTCACATCCCCTCACTCTCTGAACACTTCCTGGGATGAGGGAAGGGCTGCACAGCCTCTTCCATGGAGACATTTTCCCACATCTCCAATGCTGTGGTGCAGGGCAGAGAGGGGCCAAGGCCCAGCCCTGCTCTGGGTCAGGGCTGGAATTCCTGCAGAGGGGCACTCTTGGGGCTGGTGGATTCCTGGAGCCACCACCCATCCTGCTGCATCCATAAGGGAAATCTGGCACCCTGAATGTGCCCTCAGTGGGTTTGGAGCCTGGGATGCAGGCTCAGGCCCGAGCCAGCACTCAGAGGCAGCGGCAGGAATCTCCTCCTGCTCTGCTGCTCTTGGCCCCGGGAGGCTGGGCTGACGTGGCCCAAGGCCTGTGGTTGTCCCCACGTGTGTGACGTGTGCCAGGGCCACCCTGTAATCCCTGTAAAATCAGAGACGGGGGCTGAGTCATCCCGAATTTTAACTCCTGGGCTCAGATTCTGAGGTGCTGAGTCACACCCAGAGCACTCCAAAACCAGGAGCTCATCCTGCCTTGGAGGGGGCTGTTTTGCCTTGTTTTTTGGGTGGCAGAAACTCTTCCCTCCACTGAGGAGCTCTGGAGCCCACTCAGTGGGGGGAGGTAACATCCTCAGCATGGAATTGTGGAGTGGTTCAGGTGGGAAGAACATTAAAGGCCATCCAGTGCCACCTCTGCCATGGGCAGGGACACCTCCCACTACCCCTGGTTGCTCCAAGTCCTGTCCAGCCTGGCTTTGGGCACTTCCAGGGATGGGGCAGCCACAGTTGCTCTGGGCATCATGGAGAACTGTTCTTTTTTTCCTGGCACTCTTTTTTTCCTGTCTCCTTTTCCTGCTGAGCCTCTCTCCTCCTGTGGGAGGTGGGAAGTGCCACAGGTGGAGCTCAAGGCTGAAGCTGGATTTGGGATACAGATGGGTGTGGGGAGGAGGCCGTTGGGAGCTGGGTCTGGAGGAGGGTTTCAGGTGTGGCCCCTGCTCCATGGAATGCTGGACCTGCTCATCCCTCCCTTCCCAGGGTGGCATTGATGTCCTCGGCAGTGTGGGCAGGTCCAAGGCAATTATCATTACAATTATAATTGTAATTATTGTTGTCAGCGCTGAGTGCATTGATTAGGAGGGGCCTGAGACAGACGGGCCCCACCCTCTGCTCCATCAGCACCAGGGCTGGGCTCCAAGGCTGCAATCCTGCCCTTTGCTCCCACTGTCCTTCCTGGTTCCAGGTCCCCACCCACTTGTGGAGAAGACCAGAGCAAAGGAGGAAATGGCACCTTCCTTCTGGTAGCTTCCAACTCGTCATCTTTGGGATCAGTCTGGCCCTGGAGCTGCTCCTGCTGCTGGGATAAAATCCCTGACTGGAGTAAGAGGTGGGAAGGCCAAAATCCCAGATTTGGAAGCTTGGTTCCCCCTAGTTCTGTAGTTCCTGCAGAACCTGCTACGAGCAGGGGGCAGGGATAACTCTGGGATAACAGCAGCTGTAAAATCCTCGTAAAATGTTCTTTGTTTGCTCTGCTCCCGTCCCTCCAGTGCAGCCAGTGAGTCATGGGGCAGAGGCATCACTCCTTCCCCCAGCCTGTCTGCTCTCCTGCTCCTTCTCCTGCCCCAGAGTGGGCTCTGGGTTCTCAGCTTGGAGCTGTTTTGGGAAGGTCCTTCAACCCCCCATTGTGACCAGTCAAATCTCTTAAATTTCTGAGGTCGCACACAGAAAACATCCGAGGTGAACAAATGCCTGGGTCATCCCTCGTCCTCCTGGACACGAGGTTTCCATCTCTGGGATTCTGGCTGGTCCTGAGCAGGAAGAGTTTCCCCTGAAAATGATCGAATTTTTTCAAGATTCCAAGGAGTTTTCAGAGCCACACATTGGTGATGTGTCCCTCGGTGTGTGGGGAGTGAGGGACGTGACACCAGTTCTACTTCTGCCTCTCCCATGTCGTTCCTGTTTATCTCCGAGTTCCTTTTCCATGTTATTTTTTCTCCTTTAGGAGCATTTACCAGGCAACAAATCAGTTTGGTTTTGCCAAAGATGCTGGAATCCCCTCCTGGAGGCAGAGGGTGAGGAGCAGCTCCATCTCTGTGTCCCCCCAGGGGTGAGGCTGGTGCTGGATTCTGTTGGAGACTGTTGAGACCCCAAGTCCTTGCTCAGCATTCCTTTGCCAAGGGCTGCAGAAATGGAATTGGGATGGCTGCCAGTGGGAACTGAGTGTTTTGGGGGGAAGCGAGCCTTTAATCCATCCTGGACTTGGAAATGGGATCCACTGGTGCAAAGTGGCTTCATGCCATTGACTCTGCCCAAGGACAGGAAAGAGAGCTTTGATAAGAGCATTTTTTGGGATGACTCTGCTGGATTATCTCCCTCTTTGCTCCATTCCTTGCACCGTTCCCTCCACTGTTCCTTCCAATGTTCCCTCCAGGACTCGGGCCCCAGACACCTGCAATAATCCTTAGCTGTGTCATCCTGGGTTTATTCCAGCTGCCACAAACTGGTGTGACCTCAGAGTGACCTCACAGTTTCCACCTGCTTGGGAAAGGCCACCTGAGTTTGGAGCTAACGGGAGCAGGGACATGGGAGGAGCTGCACAGGCCATGTGGGATCCTGGCAGGGACAAGTCCAGCCAAGGAGTGATGGGGACACAGGCCCATGGAGGTGGTCCAGGAGCAGCCTCACCTTGGGGAGGGTTACCTGCAGAAATATGGATGGAGAAAGGAGAATTTCCTAATGATTCTGTGTTTTGGAGCAGATCAGCCTGGATTATGTCACTTCAGGAAAGACACTGAGGGGCTGGAGTGAATTCAGAGATGGAAAGAGGGCTGGGGAAGGGTCTGAAGCACCAGGGAAGGGTCTGGAGAACTCCTGAGGGAGCTGGGGAAGGGGCTCAGCCCGGAGAAAAGGAGGCTCGGGGGGCACCTTGTGGCTCTGCACAACTCCCTGACAGGAGGGGACAGCCAGGGGAGGTCGGGCTCTGCTCCCGGGGCACAGGGACAGGAGGTGAGGGAGCGGCCCCAGGCTGGGCCAGGGCAGGGGCAGCTTGGACATCAGGAGGGATTTCCCCATGGGAAGGGTGGTCGGGCCTTGGCAGGGGCTGCCCGGGGAGGTGGCGGAGTCCCCATCCACGGAGGTGTCCAAGGAAGGCCTGGATGTGGCACTCAGTGCTCTGGGCTGGGGACAAGGTGGGGATCAGGCACAGCTTGGAGTCGATGCCCTGGGAGGGCTTTTCCCACCTCAGGGATTCTGGAATTCTGTGTTTGTAGCTCAGGGTATCTGGACTCTGCTCTGGCCCTGGGAGGATTCAGTTTCCACCAGATCTGCCCCTGGAACCTGAGCACACCAACAGACTCCAAAGTCAGATGGATTTTGTGAGAAGAGAACAGGAGTTTTCCAGCCTCTCCTGAGATGTGTCTTTTCCAGAAAAACTGAGCCCAGCATTCCCAGTGCTGGCAGTTCCATCCCAGCACTGAGAACTGAAGTTTTAATTTGTTTGTTTTTCCTTAAGGCTTGGGCTATGGGAGGGACTCTCGGCTTTCATGTTAAAATTATCCAGGTGATGATGATTATCCATAATTATAACTATATTTATCCATATTCCTTCAAGTTTTCTTGTAATCAGAAGATCTTGTAATTTGGGGGAGAGGGGAAAAAAAACAGCTTTAGGCTTTTGTCCAATGAGCTGTAGAGGGGGAAAGTGCATAGCCGGGATACTGGGACACCTTCCCAGTTTCAGGCCGTGTTCCATGTCCCTGGGAAGGATCCTGCTCTGGACTGGGTTTCCTGGTGTGTTCAGGAGCTCCTGGCAGTGGGCAGAGCAGTGGAGGTGGAAAAGTTCCTCTGTAAAGAGGGCAGGAGGAATGTGGGGCTCCATCCACGGGGGAAGAGCAGCCCCATTGCTGCACTGAGCACCTGGAAGGGGCTGGAGGGAGAGATTCCAGCGAGAGCAACTCCTTGCGGGGGGTCCAAGTTGTTTGTAGAATCATGGAAAAACCGGAGATTGAAGGGACCTGTGAGGATCATAGATTTCAACTCCTGACTCAGCACAGACACCCCCAAATCCCCCCAGTCCTGAGAGCCTTGTCCAAATGCTCCTGGAGCTCTGGCAGCCTTGGGCCTGTGACCATTCCTTGGGGAGCCTGGGCAGTGCTCCAGCAGCCTCTGGAAGAGGAACCTTTTCCCAATATCCCACCTGACCATCCCTGGCACAGGTCCAGCTGTTCCCTGGGCCCTGTCCCTGCTCCCTCTTCCTGGCAGTGTTGGTGGCTAGTTTTGTGCTGTATCCAAACATTTAGGATTTTGGTTGATAGCCCTTTTGGGTTGCAGCAAACAGGACAGGTGTGGGCAACTCTGAGCTCCAGGAGCTGTTTCCCAGGGATGGATTTCATGGCCAGCAGCTTCCAGGAGTGGCCAAGAGCCGATTCAAGAACTTCTAAGCCTCAGCAGGGTGGGCAGAGCCAGAGGAGAGGTGAAATGCAGCTCCTGGAGAGAATGAGGACCTTTTGGGAAGCCGTGGGAACACAGAGTTGGATCTGTCACCCTGGGCAAGCTGAGACAGTGCCCCCGCCACCCTGAGGAGCCTTGGTACTCATGGAGAATATTGAATGTGATTTAGAAAAAAATGTCTCCTGTGAGGGTGGGGAGGCTGTGGAATGGATTTCCCAGAGGAGCTGTGGCTGCCCCATCCCTGCAAATGTCTGAAGCCAGGTTGGACAGGGCTTGGAGCAGGCTGGGATAGCAGGAGGTGTCCCTGCCCAGGGCAGGGGTGGCTTTAAGGACCCTTCCCACCTAAACCATTCCACGATTCCATGATCCCATGATTCTGCTCCTACTAGTCCCTGTGATAATTCACATTTGGATTTTGCTGTGTTGCAGCAGGAGGAATGCGTGGATGAGGAGTATCCTGGATGAGGAATGCCTGAATGAGGAGTTCCTGGAAGGCTTGGAGCAGTTTGGGTGAGCCCGGACCTGGCTGCCTCTGGCAGAGCCCTGATTCCTGTCCCGGTTCAAGGCTGGAAAACTGGGGAGGAAAATGTGGTTTCCACGTGTAGATCCACGTGAAGTTGCAGCCTGAACAATACACTGGCCTCTGCCAAAAGCACTGGAGCAGGGAGAAGCCATGGCAGGAAATTCAGGTCCTCGGAAAAGCCACTTCATGGAATGTGAGGATTTTGGCACATTCAGTTTATGTGAGATAAGGATGGGAGGGTGTGACTGGGATGGTGGAAAGTGTCCCTGTCTGAACCAGGGGATTGCACTGGATAAACTCCAAGGTCCCTTCCAACCCAAACCATTCCATGATTCCCGTCAATAGGGGAGTCCCACCAGGCTCATGGGAATTGTTGCAGTGCTTGGGAAGTGGCAGGGGCAGAAAATGAAACCAGACACCAATTAAAGGCTGTCCAGTGGGACACGGGGCCCTGAGTGCTAGCGGGAGGGAGGCACCAACCTTTGGAACTCCGTGGCTCAGCAGCTGTTGCCAGGCTGGAAAGGGCACTCCCTTGTCGCCGAGCTCTGGGCTGGAGCTGCGTCATTCCATTGACTTTATGGCCTGGTGACACAGGAAATGAGCCTGGAATCCATAAAATCCTGATAAGTGGCCACCTCATCCCAATAATCCGTGCATCAGACGGTGCCTTCAGTTGTGGAATATTCTGAGCTGGATCCCGAGGATCCGTGAGGCCAACTCTTGCCTGGTGACATCCAACACCTGCCTTTGGGATCCAGGAGAACAAATTCTCTCTGACCAGTCTCTACTCACAGGAATTATGATGAGCTGGAAATTTTAATTAATGAGGCTGCTTTGATACTGGAAGGGGGATCTGGGTTCACAGCATGGGGAGATCTTGGGAAAGGTGCTGTTTTGTTCCCATTGATTTTGGGTGGGTTTAGCAGGAGTAAGAGCTTGGCAGTGCCATTAGACATCAGGAAAATTTCTGTGGACATCATGAGGAATTTTTCCATGGAAAGGATGGTCAGGCACTCCAGTGGTGGAGTCTCCATCCCTGGAGGTATCCAAGGAATGTGGCACTCAGGACTCTGGTGGGGACTGCTCACAGCTTGTATTCCATGATCTTAGAGGACATTTCCAGCCTCAGTGATCCTGGGATCCCGATAGCCCCGAGTGCCTCATCCAGGAGGTCTCCATCACCCAGTGCTCTGCCTCCCTGGGCCTGGAGAGCGATCCCAATGCCCTGTGTCCATTCCCCAGCCATGAGCCTCACAGACACTGTGAGGTGTTGGGACAATAAATGTGGGATTCAGGGCCAGAGCTCTTTGGATCAGGAACCACTAGCAGGGCATGCACAAACACAACCTATGGACACTCCTGCTCCCAAAAGCTTTCAATCCAAACACAGAAATCCAGTAGGCAGCAGGAGGGATCCCCTGGGATAACACAGGAGGTGTGGAAACCCTGCAAGAACACATTTCCAACGCATAATTTTACTCACCTGCAGAGGTTTTCCTCTTCCATCACAATATTTGGTGGTTTTTTTTGTTTTTTTTTTTTTGGCACTTTCCAGCTGGAATTGTGAGCCTGTCTTGTTTTCCCAAGGATTGGTCCTTTGTGGGGGTTTGGCTGCTCTGGGAGCATCGGAGCCAATCCTCTGTGTGCAGGCCCAGGGGGGATGTGACCCCCAGCATGGCAGGCAGGGAAATCCCTTCCCCAAAAAGTCAAAAGTGAGCTCCGTGTCACCAAACTGCAGTCCCTGGGGTCACTGATGAGGGCTGGGAGGAATTTACCGGTCGGAGCAGTTGTGGAACAATCTCAGGTTGCCATGGAGCAACAACACAACAAACCCTGGGACACCTCTGGTGGCCACATCTTGCCCTGCCCCACGTGGCTTCAAACGAGGAATATCCACCTGGCAGTGGGGGAAGGGAGCAGAACTGGGAACAGCAAGCAGGGGCTGAGGCTTCCTGATCCCACCTGGATTGCTTGAGGTGCAGGGAAGGAGGGTTGGACTTGGGATGAAGATGGGCTCACCCTCACCCAAATCCAAGGTGAAGTCCAGCTCCCCAGTGCCGAACTGGGATTCCTGGAGGCTGCTGGGTGCAGCTTTGCCTTGTGCTAGAAAGTTGGGATTCACCTGCCTGGATGGATTTACCTGGCTGGATTGCTCCTCCTGTGCCTGTCGTGTTGTGTAAAAGTCCCTGTGCACTTATCCAGGCCGGAATCCAACCTGGTAACAGCCAGAACCAGGTGGGAGTTGTTGCCTGACTGTCAATCCCACAGTCAGCATCCATCCCTGTTTTCTCAGGACATCCCCGTGCTGTTCCGTGAGCAGCCTGGCCGTGTGAGGCTGGACACTGCTGTGTTCCCAGCTGGGAATGGATGGATGGAGAGATCCCTGTCCTGTCCTCCAGCCCCAGGGGAGGTGCAGGGCATGTCTGTAACAGTCCACTTCGTTTACACTCAGTGGATTATTTTTATAATCCCGGGATCAATTAGGCTGGAAAAGACCTCTGAGATCACCGAGTCCAACCTGAGATGGTGGAAGCCAAGCCAGATGCAGGGCTGGCAGGAATCCTGCAGGAATCCTGCCCCATCTCTCTCTTCCCAGATCAAATTCTCCCTTTTCACTCTTTACAAAGAGAATTTCCCTGCAGCAGCTGGGCTTCTCCTCCCCCCAGAGCAGGACGGGTGGATTTTGAGCAGGCTGAGTTTGCAGCCAGCCTTATCTCCCTGTCCTGGGGACAGAAAAGCTGAAGGGTGACACTTTCAGGCCAGACTTTGAAATCTCCTGGGGAATTTACGACTTGATAGTGAAGTGCTGAGGCTCTCTGGGACTATTTGGAAATGGCAAAACCCCTGAAACCAAATTTTTTCTCTGCATTTTCTTCATACAAGTCCCAAAATTCAAGCAGGGACCCAGAACGCCGAGCTAGAATTTAAATCCTATCTCCTTTTGAGTGTGGACTAAATGTTGGGTGGGATGCAACCCTTCTAACCCACCTCGGTTTTAAGGATTTATTGGAGGGGAGCAGGAGAGAGGAGGGCGGGCAGGCTCCGGGTGCTGCTGGCAGGGCCCGGGCAGTGCCCTGGTTTATATTAAACAGGCAGGACTTGGCGCCGGGGCCCCTTTATCAGCTTTGGGCCGTGCCCAGGGGACAACCTGCCTGCAGCATTTCCAAATCCCTGCGTGTTCCCTGTGTCCCCCCTGCTCATTGCAGCAGCCGTCCGGGCACGGGGAATGGCAGGGATCCGAGCTCGGGGCTCAGCGCACAGGTGGCAGAGGAGCAGAGGAGGGACACGGCGCCAGGTGTGTCCCTGTCCCTTCCCCGCGGCCCTTCCCTTTCTCCCGCTGGAGGGTGGGAATGCAGCCAGGCACACCCAGCTCCGAGCAGTAAAATGATCCCTGGTGTGCCCTTGGGCCAAGCCCAGCTTTTCTAACGGATAAAAGGGGAGGCAGCGGGAGAGCTCTCACTCCCCTCCGCTCCAGCGCAGCTTCCCTGAGCTTTTCAGGAACGAGGCATCCGCACCGACCCCTGCAGCACCATGTCCCGCTCGGTGACCTTCAGCTCCCGCTCGGCCGCCGGGCCGGCGCTGAGCCAGGTGCGGGTCAGCTCCGTGTCCTCCAGCCGCAGCTCCGGCCTCGGCCGCGCCGGCGGCTTCGGCAGCGCCAGCCTCTACAGCCTGGGCTCCGGCAGCAAGAGGATCAGCCTGGGAGGGGGCAGCTCCTTCAGCGTCCGCTCGGGCTACGGCTATGGGGGAGCCGGCTTCGGGGGCAGCCTCAGCCCCGGCGGCATCCAGGAGGTCACCGTCAACCAGAGCCTCCTGACGCCCCTCAACCTGGAGATCGACCCCAGCATCCAGAGGGTCCGCAAGGAGGAAAAGGAGCAGATCAAGACCCTGAACAACAAGTTCGCCTCCTTCATTGACAAGGTGGGCTACTTGGGCTGGCTCAGAACTCTGGGGGTGCTGAACAGTAGCTGGGACCCAAAATTGGTTTAATCGTGACTGGGCCGAGGATCCGTCCTGGAGAATGTGGTGGGGTTTGCCCACTGCAATCAAATAATTCTTATTGTTCGATGTATTAAAGCCCTGCTGGTATTGCCAACAGAACAGGTGTTCACCTTGCTCGGGCTGCCTTTGCAGCCCTGATTTACCTGGGATTGCCCAAAAAGGGGTGCAGGCTTTGCAGCCCCACCCCAGCACCAAATCTGGGGAGGGAGAGGCTCCTGGAGGGAGCAGATGGAACCAGAGCCTGTCCCCGGAGAGCAGATGGAACCAGAGCCTGTCCCAGGGTGTTTATGCTGCCCTGCCCAGTTTGGCTCTCCTGCACTAATTGACCTTGTGTAAATCTCGCTCTGGTATCCCCGAAATGTGAGGAATCCAGCTCTAGAGCTGGAGTAATTGGAGGGTTTGAGGTCTGGGGCCAGTTTCTGTCAAGTGTCAGCCCGGCAGAATCTGCTTTTCTTTAATTCATCCAAAGCCTCAAAGTCACAAACCAGGTCCCAGAGCAGCCAACCTCTTTAGTGTGGTCTCCATGACCCTCCTCTGATGCTTCCCATGGACACGCAAATTCCTGGGACGGGATTACCACCTGCAGCCTAGTCCTTCCATCTCCTGTCGTGCAAGCTCCCCCTCTGTCCCACATCCCCAAATGAGCCCTGCTCTCCCTCCCAGGTGCGGTTCCTGGAGCAGCAGAACAAGATGCTGGAGACCAAGTGGAGCCTCCTGCAGGAGCAGAAGACGACACGGAGCAACATCGCTCCCATGTTCGAGTCCTACATCAGCAACCTGCGGCGGCAGCTGGATGGGCTCCTGGCGGACAAGGGGCGCCTTGAGGGAGAGCTCAAGAACATGCAGGACCTTGTGGAGGACTTCAAGACCAAGTAAAGTATCAGTGTCCCCCTGACAGGGTGGTGGAGCTGCTGGCTGGGCCGGTGGCTGGACACGGATGTCCCCGGCTCCCCTGCCAGGGTGGGGGATGTTTTCTGGCCACCAATGAGGTGTGCAGTCCAGGGAAGCTGCCTGGATTCTTCTTGCTCGTTGTCTCTGGCACCTTGTTCCTGCATGGGCCAGTGCCTCCATCTTCTTGGCTTTGCTTTGGGGCCTATTCAGGGTTGGAAGTGGCATTTGGGGCCTACTCAGGGCTGAAGGTGACATTCTGGAGCCTCCCTGGGGTTGGAGGTGGTGCTTTGGGGCCTCCTCAGGGTGAGAAGTGACTCCTTGGGGTGGCCAGAACTCCAAGAGTTCCGCAGGAGCTCCCGGCTCATTCCCTGGGTAGGGAATGGAGCAGCTGCCCTGCAATTATTCAGTGACTTTTCAGTGTCACCTGGGAGGAGCCCCAGAAGAAAGGTGGCCTTTGTCCCAGCCCAGCCGGGAAATGTCTCTGAGAAAGCAGGGGAAGAACAGGACGGAGCTGGCAAACTGGATTAGGCAGGAACTGCAAATAGAGCTGATAATCCCCAGGGTGTGTTTAGGGAGAGTCAATACCCAGAGATTCCCAAAGAGCTGCTTGGGAATGATGCTTCCCCCAGCCCTGTCCAGCTATTTCATCTCTGTTACTTTATCCACAGTCGGCCTTGGAATCTCTGCAAGGAGCTGGTTTGCAGCCAGAGGGATTAAACCCCAAAGTTTAGCTGCATTTCCCATGGATTCAGTCCGTGGACTCGTGGATTTATTCCTTTAGCCTACAGATGCATGGAAAGCCACACCCTCTGTGTGCTAACGGAAGGGAAGCAGGAGCTAGGAGCTGAGGGAGTGAGAATGCAATAACTGGAATGCAGAACCCGGTGCTCCCCATTTATATGGAGAAAATCTCATTTATAAATGGAAAACCTAAACCGTGGTGTGGTCTGGGGGCGTCTGTGGCCTCTTTTCCATAGGTCTGGTTTCCCCAGGAATTCCCAGGTGATACTTAGGAGAGGAAAGGCTCCAGGGATGAGACCCAGCTCCTCACTCAGGAATTGCAGTGGCAGTGGGTGTGGAGCCAGCTGGGATCATGCTGCCCACAGGGCTTAGTTCCAAGGGGTGAGGGTGTCCTGAGCTTCCAGAGGGGCCTCGGGAAAATACTGGACAATTTAGGAAGAAATTCCTCTCTATGAGGGTGGGGAGGCCCTGGAATGGATTTCCCAGAGCATCTGTGGCTGCCCCATCTGTGGAAGTGCCCAAGGTCAGGTTGGATGTGGCTTAGAGCAACCTGGGATAGCAGAAGGTTTCCCTGCCCATGGCTGGAATGGGCTTTATGGTCTCTACAAACCCAATTCATTCCTAGATTCCATGCTTTATCCGTTCACTGACCAGCTTGGTGGAGCTGCCCCCAGGAAATGAGGAATTTGATGATCCATTCCAGAAGAATTCAGTGTTTTTATCTCTCTCTGCTGATCCCTTGTGTGCAGAGGTAGCGCCTCTGCGTCATTTCCTGGGATTTATTCCTCTGGAATAGCACTGGCAGCTCACTGACCTCCAAAGGGGCGACCTCCAAAGGGGCAACCTCCATTGATCCTGGTGTGGATGGGCATGATTCCAGTTGGGAGCAGGAGGGAGGGGCAGGGAGGCTGGGAAGGTGAAGCAGCCCCTGCTTTGGAAGGCAAATTCCAGCTCTGGCCATGCAGGGCCCATGTAAATAAAGAGCCTTAACGTAGTAACAACAATTCCCAAACAGCTGAAGTGCTTCCTGCTCTGTTCCTTGGATGGCTTTCAGGATTCCCAGATCCCCAGAGCAGGCTGGGGCTGGATGTTTGGGCAGGTTGAGGGTGCACAGACAGGTCCAGGTGGGCTCCAAGATCCAGATTTGCAAATCAGTGGTGATCCTGTGAAATCTATGAGAGGGATTTTTTATCTGCTGGAGAACTTTAAGTGAAACCTCTGGGGATTTTCAGGTGAGCCCTCATTTGAGGGTGAATACCAGAGCAGGAGTCACCAAAACTGGACTTTGGAGGAGAATGAGGGTAATTAATTACCTTTAGCTCTGCCCAGGGTAGTGCCATGTGTTCAACACCTGCAAAATGTTCCCAACAGTCTGGAATAGGGAAGTGCAGAGTAGAAGCAGCACCAGCAGGTGCTGGGATCAGCCCAGAGAAGTTTGTGAGATCTGTTTGTGTCTCTCCTGATTTGTATTTGCACCCTGAAGGGCTGGTGAAAAAATGGGGGCAGAGCCTGGGCCTTCCCCAAAGGAGGAGCAGGAGCAAGAATCTTCTGAAGCAGAGGGAATTTTAAGGATTATGGGAAAGCAAGGAGGGGATGCTTTCCAGATGGTGGTGGTGGTGTGGAGCAGCTCATCCAGAGCAGACCTGTGGCACCACTGGTGCACCAGCCCTGGGGAATTGCTGGGCTGGCTCCCAAGAAATGGAGGGATAGAGAAGAGAACTGGGATAACCTTTCACTGAGATATTTTTCCTTTTATCCAGGCTCTAACTTCACAGGAATCCTTTTATTTTGGCAGGTACGAAGATGAGATCAACAAGCGCACGGCGGCCGAGAATGAGTTTGTGGTGCTCAAGAAGGTGAGTATCATCGTGGGTCAGGGAATCCTCACATAGGGTGGGTGGGAAGAGACCTTAAAGTCCATCCCAATCCCACCCCTGCCATGGGCAGGGACAATTTTCATGGGCCCAGGGTGCTCCAAGTCCCATCCAGCTTTGGACTCTTCCAAGCATGGGGCAGCCACAGCTCTTCCCTGGGATGGATCATCAGTGTGTGCAGCCCTTTCCCCTATTTGCCCCAACTCACAGTGTACTCTTTGCCCTACTCAGAGTTTACTCCAGCTCTGCCTAAGCTCTGAGGGGTAGGATTCTATCCCACACCTGCCAAAGGCAGCTCAGGGGAGGCCCTGAGGTCTCCACACACACAGGGAAGAGGTGTTGGGTCCCAGGGGTACCAGAGATGATGCCAGACCTTTCTTCAGAATCTTTCCTGAGGTCTGCTTGTCCAACCTGACACTGAACTTGCAAACAGGGATCCAAAGGATCCCCAAGGACTCTCAGGATCTGCCCTCCAGTAGCATTCAATGCCCTGGGAGATGAATTGTAGGCCTTGAGGTGCCACTGGGATAGCTGGAGCTGGTTTGGGGAGCTCTTCTTTGGAAGTCAACAGGGGCTGGGTGGGCTCAGACAATCAAAGCTCCACAATCTCAGTGGGTTATTCCTCATTTTTCCAGGATGTGGATGCTGCCTACATGAACAAAGTGGAGCTGGAGGCCAAGGTGGACGCTCTGACAGATGAGATCAACTTCCTGAGGGCTTTCCATGAGGCGGTGAGGACCCTTTTGCTTCTTCAGAGGGGGAAAACAGGGAATGCTGGCTGGAGAAAGGAACGTGGGGAAGGTGATGGATTCATGGAGTCAGTCTTTCCTTCCATAAGCAAAACTATGCCTGCGTGTGAAGTGATTCCTCTGAATTCCCATGGATCGCCACACAGATTTCTCCCTGTCTGGGATGTGGGATGGATGGATTGCAGACATAATGGGACAGACATTGTATTTGTGATGCTGCTTGTGTGAAAACAAGAGAAACAAGTGGTTTGTAGGGATTTAGGTGGTGCTGTGCGCCAGGAATGAAGGAAAGCTGCTTGTTCTCAGCTCCTTTCTCCTCCCCGTTGTTTCAAAGATCGGGGATTGCCTGAGCTGGACACACACCCTTGGAAGAGGTGGTGGAATTTGCCCCTTCAGGTTCTGCAGCCAGCTGGGTTGTCATCTAAGGAACGGGATAATAGTGGGATAAGCGGCCCTGCTGCCAAAGTAGGGATAAACAGCTCTGCTGTTGGTTGTTGCTCTGTGCTTTGCAAGGCTGGCTCCCTCCTAATTAATGATTATTTTGATGGGATTCTTATCTGCCTCTCTTTCCCTTCTCTCGTTGCATTCTCTCTTTAATTGGCTTCCGAAAGAGGGGCCCTGAAACCTCGCTGATTAATGGGCTTGGTTTTCCTGCAGGAGCTCAACGAGCTGCAGGCCCAGATTTCGGACACCTCGGTGGTGCTGTCCATGGACAACAGCCGGAACCTGGACCTGGACAGCATCATCGCCGAGGTGAAGGCGCAGTACGAGGAGATCGCCAACCGCAGCCGCGCCGAGGCCGAGTCCTGGTACCAGAGCAAGGTGAGCTCTGGGAGGGGACAGGGATTCAGGGCCCTTCAGTGCCCGAAGGGGCTCCAGGAGAGCTGGAGAGGGCCTGAAGCAATGAGAACAGGGAATGGCTTCTCACTGCAAAAGGGAATATTGGGAAGAAATTCCTCCCTGTGAGGATGGGGAGCCCTGGAATGGATTTCCCAAAGAAGCTGTTGCTGCCCCATCCCTGGAAGTGTCCGAGGCCAGGTTGGATGGGGCTTGGAGTACTCTGGCACTGTGGAAGGTGTCCCTTCCCATGGCAGGGGTGACACTGAATGGACTTTAATGTCCCTTCCAAGCCAAACCATTCCATGGCCACCAGCTCTGTCAGCCCCTGTATCCCCTGTGCCATGAGTGGAGTGGGGGGAGGGTCTGTCCCACTCATTCCCTGCCATGCTCACCCCATCACTCTGTGTCCCACTGCTCTGTCCCAGTATGAGGCGCTGCAGGTGACAGCTGGGAAACACGGGGACGACCTGAGGAACACCAAGAATGAGATCACGGAGATCAACAGGGGCATCCAGAGGATCCAGGGGGAGATCGAGAATGCCAAGGCCCAGGTGAGGAGCTGCCCCTCTCCTGTCCTTCTCTGGCCTCAGAGCTGGGATCTGGCACTGATCCTCTGGGGACTGGGGACAGAATCTGAGGGGGCACCTGGAGCTGTGTCTGGGGAGGGTCAGGTTGGATACTGGGAAAAGCTTCTGGCCCCGGAGGGTGTTGGGCACTGACCAGACTCCCCAGGGAATGGTCACAGCCCCAAGGCTGCCAGAGCTCCAGGAACCTTTGGACACCACTCTCAGGTGTTGAATTTCAGAGTTAGTGGGATTTTTAGGGTTGTCATGGCCTGAGCCATGATGGTCCTTGTGGGTCCCTTCCAACTCCGGACCATTCTGCGATGTTAGGGATGTTTCAGGGGTCTGGGTGTCACACAGCACCTTGCATGTGGTGATTTTTCCAACCTTTCCAACCTTCACAATTCCATGATCTGTAAGAACCATTCTAGGGTGGCTGCATGGCTCATCCTGTAGGATTTCAGTTCTGCTGGGGGAGGGGGGGTGTTGGGAGCAGGGTGGTCCTGCTAGGGAGGTGGATTTTCGAGAGGATGAGTGGAAATCACCCCTGGCACACAATCCTCTGCCCTCCTGTTCCTGGGATCATTGTCCACTCCCTTTCCCAGTAGGGAACACCATATTTAGGCACACACACAGAGGTTTGGGGTACTCTGTTTGCTTTCACTGGGGTTTTATCACTTTATCAGGGCTGTGGCTTAGGCCTGGAGCTCCACTCCAGATAAACCTGGTGATTCATCCCGGATTATTTGGTTTCAGGGCAGGGAGGCTCTGGCACCAGCTGAGAGCTGCCCTGTTGGGGCTCCGTTGGACAATGTGTGGGAGCACAAAGCCTCTTGAGAGCCCTTCCTGCCAAACACGGGGGTTGGAGCTGTGGGGGCACAGCTGGGGGTTCCCTGGGGCCCCACAGGGCTGGTCTTGGGGTGTTTGGTACCTCCAGGTGTGCTCCAGTCCACACCCACCTACATTTCAGCCAGAGATTGCCCAGCTCTGAAAAAACTCTGGGGAAATAGCAGAGAACCTGAGCTTTCCTGAACCCCAAGGGATCTCTGGGATTTGGGGGACTGGGAAGCTGAGGATCACCTTAAAAAATGTAACCAGTGGAGAGAAACCCGGTCTTCCTTCTGGGAGACTTTGGAAGGAGATGAGGTTCCATCTCCATCCAGTGCCCAAAAAACCAGGTAGGGGTGAAATCGCAGTAGAGCTCCAGATCTGTGAAGAGGGACTGGGCAGCAGAGCCAGAGGTTTGGGGCACAGGATCCTCCTACAGGGATGAGGAGCCCCCTGATGTGGCCGTTCTGCCCCCGCAGCGAGCGAAGCTGGAGGCAGCCGTGGCCGAGGCTGAGGAACGTGGGGAGCTGGCCCTCAAGGACGCCAGGGCCAAGCTGGCTGAGCTGGAGGACGCTCTGCAGAAAGCCAAGTCTGACCTGGCCCGGCAGCTCCGGGAATACCAGGAGCTCCTGAACGTCAAGCTGGCCCTGGACATTGAGATTGCGACCTACAGGAAGCTGCTGGAGGGCGAGGAGAGCAGGTGAGGACACGTGGGAGGATTGGTGAGCAAAGATTCCCTCTGGGAGGGATCCTGCCCTTTGCTCCCTTTGTCTGGGGACACCATGAGAGCCCAATTCCCATTTCCACAAGGAAATGCAGGCAAGGAAACCTTTGAAAAACTGAGTTTTGGTCCTGGAAATGCTTTGGCCGAAGAGCCGAACTGGCAGATTCTGGGGGAAAAATACTGGGGAAAATAAGTGAAGAAGGAAAAAACTGGTTTCCATCAGGTTTGATGGATGCTGTGGCAGATCATTTCCAAGTGGAAATCCCTGTGGAATTAAGACAGAACTTCTGTGCTCTGTCCTCCCCCACCATGGCAGTAACAGAGTTGGTAAATGCAGGGCTGGAACAAAGCCCTGGAGGGCCCAGGGATCTTCCCTGGATAAGGTGCAGCTGGAGTAGAAACTTCTTTCCTCTGTCCTCCTCCTCAACCCCCAGGACCAAGGAAAGCTGAGTCTAATCCCTCCCCTTCCCTTTGTCTTTTCCGACAGGTTGGCTGGGGATGGAGTTGGCAACGTCAACATCTGTAAGTGATTTTGTTGTTTGTTGTGGTTCCCCCTCATTCTAAACCCATGGGAAAGGGGGCGCAGAGTGTCCCAGTTCACCCAGTTCAGCCCCTCCTTACTGGGAGCACCCGGAGACTGGGGGTGGTGCTGGGGCTCCATCCTGAGCTCAGCTCTGGCTCATCGGGATGAAATTGGACTTGGGGCAGCAATGATCTTCCTTTCCTCACATTTTTGTATGGATAGAAAAGCACTAATGGGAAATTAATTTCCTGGGTTGGGAATTAGTGCACAGGTGGTGGCAGAGGGTGTTCTTCCAGCTTGGGAAGTGTTGGATCCTCACCTGGCCCAGGCCTTGGGCAGGAGCTGCTCTTTCAGGAATGCTCCAAACCAGTGGCTCTGATTTTCAGCCCCTTAATTCCTGCTGGGAATTGGGGAACCCCATTCCCACAGGTTTGGGGCGCCAGAAGATGAGCTGAATATGTTTGTGAAATGGGGTTCTCCATGGATTTTCTAAGGGCTATCTATGAGTTCTCCAAGCTCAAGGGATCCTGAGCCGGGTTGGGTAATGGAGTGACAAGATGAGAAGGAAGGACTTTAAACTGAAAAAGGGGAAGTTTAGATGGGATATTGGGATGAAATTCTTCCCTGTGAGGATGGGGAAGCCCTGGAATGGATTTCCAAGAAGATCCCCCATCCCTAGGAGTGTCCAAGGCCAGGTTGGATGCAGCTTGGAGGAGCCTGGGATAGTGGGAGGTGTCCCTGCCCATGGCAGGGTGGCACTGGATGGGCTTTAATGTTCTTCCCACCCAAACCATCCTGTGGGAGCCTTTCCTGAGGGAGCGGGTTCCAGGTGCTGACGTTCCCTTTGCTCCTCTCCCAGCCGTGGTCAGCTCCAGCAGTGGGGGCGGATTCTCCAGCTCCGGCGGACTCCTGGGAGCAGGGATTGGAGGAGGCCTCAGCCTGGGCTCGGGAATGGGCAGCGGAGCTCTCGGCTTCTCCTCGGGAGGCTCCTCCAAGTCCTACACCATCACCACCACCTCGTCTAGCCGGAGAAGTGTCAGGAAGTAACTCCAGTGATGGAGCTCAGCATTCCCAGCACCCGAGAGAGGGAGACCACAGAAAGAAAAGTCTTGATGCCTTTTGCAGGATGAATTGGCTGCAAACCTCCTGCAGTGCTGAGGCCCTGCCCCTGCCCTGCCTGGGCTTGATCCTGCACTCTTGGATTGTAACCATTCCTCCGGGAGCAGGATCAAACCTGGGGGGTGAAATTTATCCCAGGATGCAGGTGGGATATCCCTGCTGTTACCCTTGTGCTTGGTACCCCCTGCTCTGGGCTGGATTTCACCCTTGGAAAGGCAAATCCCATGTTTCTGCTGTGCTTCTGCAAAAGACCAGAAGATTCTTTCCCTCTTAACAGGATTTGGAAGACTCTAATCCCTCAGGCTCCTCAGCCCCTGACAAGGGCTCACCCTGGGTTGGGTTTTTTAAATATACCAGGAAGTTTGGGTCTCCCCTTCTTTTCTTTGGAAATGGGCTCAGGGTTGGGATTCAACATTCCCGTGTGACTGAAGCTGTTTCTGACCAAAGGCAGCACTGACAGATTGATTTCAGGCTCCTCATAGCAAAATAACTCCTCAAGAAACTCCCACACCCTTTCCCTCTTTTTAAATGAAACCCAAAGCTTGAGGGATCTAAAATTGTTTCAAATTCCATGTGTCCCACTAAACTGGGAGATAAATTCCCTATTTTTGGGTGTCTGTTTACTACTCCCTGTTTAAGGGTATTTAGTGATATCTGGAGTCTCCTGCAGTGAGGGTTCAGTTGATGCCCCATTCCAAAAACTCCTTGTTCCTGCCAAAATGGGTCTTCAACATGCCAGGGAAATTGTTGTTACTGCAGTAGGAAGAGTTTGTAGGGAACTTACTCCAAGAACCTGCTCCCAGTTTTTGTGTTCAGCCCTGTCCTGGGATTGTGTTTTGAGTTGGATTTTTATGCTTTTTATGTCTCCCATGAGTCCTTTATAGGACTAATAAAGTTTCCCTTTTAGCTGCATGTCCAGTCTCAGCAAAGTTCTTTGGGCTGCCCTGGGTGCTCAGGAGCTCTGGAAAATATCCAGGAATCACCTTCCTGCCATCACCTGGAGCAGAGCTGTGGGCAGGGGCAGGGTTTGGGGTTTGATGCCTGCAAAGCTCATTCCTGGTGGGAATTTGCCTGCCTGGAGTCTGGGCAAAGGGTTGGGGGAGTTTGTTCAGAGTCATGGTTTGAGCTCAGGACTGAAATGGAATCTGGTTTTAATGGAAGGGAGGAGTGGGATTTTAGCCCTTCTTGCTCATGGATTCCCTGGAAAAAAACAGCAAAAATCCCGAGCATGGAAAAGACCCTTTTGTGTCCCAGTGCAATGGGAAATGTGGGGAGCTTTGCTTCCAGCTTTGCCACGATCCACTGTCCCTGTCCCAGCCCTCGGTCCCCTGTGGGAATGTTTGAGCCTCCTCGGAGCTGGGGTCTGGGGTCTGGGTCATCTGGAACAGGGACACAATTCCTTCTGCCTGTGGGGCTCTGGAGGGAGCTGGGCCCATCCCAGGGCAGACTGTGTCTTTCCAGCCCTGTGCAGCTGGGGCCAGAGGCTTTGGGGCCACTTGGGAATGCTGATTCCTCTGGGATGGAGGGTGACTCCTTCATGGATCCTTCAACTGCCTCTTACCCAGCCCCGCCACAGCCCAGCATCTCCCACCTGATCTATTCCAAGCCCCTTTGGGGCTATTTGTCACTATTTGTCATCCTTTGAGTGGTCTGGGGATGCTTGGGCAGGAATTGTGTGGTTTGGGGATACTTGTGAGTTGTGTGTAGGAGTCCAGGGCATTCCTCTGGGCGCCCTTGAAGGCCACAGACCTCAGCAGAGAGGTTTGGGACTCGAGCAAGAGGGTCATGGAGCTGTACAGGGGGGTCTTGGAGCTGTACAGGGGGGTGATAGACACTGCCACAGTGCCCAGGAGGACACTGCCTTTGACTTCAGTCCATGGTAATGGCTTCCAATATTAAGAGAAGGATTACAAACCACAAAGATGTGAAAACAGTAGTTTAGCTTGGTGTAGGATGAAAAATTATGTAGTTTTGAGTTTTTAGAATGTATGTACATGGGGAACAAGATGGAGGATTTGGGGTGGTGCCCTTAGTTCTTCTTTCTTCTCCCCTGGCCTCCAACTTGTGGTGACAGTGGCACAAAGTAGTTTGAGGAGATTGGGTCAGAGTAGAGTTGACCCCTTCAGAAAAGGTGATAGGTATTGGCACATCACTGTAAACAAGTGATAGGTGATTTTCTGTATGAAGAGGCTGCGACATCCCACTGCGGGAGGCGTCCCCTTGTGTCCTCGCTGCTGTTCAGATCTCGGCTGGTGTTGGGGGTTAGGTTTGTTTTTTTTTTTTTACTGAAAAGAATTTTTTCCCCATAAGTTACCAAGGAAACTAAGTGTCGGATACTTAAGACTAGTTAACAAAAAAACAAAGGGGTGGTCAAAGCTTGGAAGGAGAGATATTCAAGTTTTGGGGCAGGTAAAGGACAGAGCTTGAGGCAGCTTGGCATTCTGTTTTTTTGGTGTTCAGGGAGAGAGAACAGCTGGATTGCTCGCTGCTAGGAGAGTTCACTCTCTCTGGAGGGGTCCAGTCCTGGGAAATCTGCCATCATCTGGTCACCCTGGAATTCTGAGCTCCTCTGCCGCCCTGCTGGAGCTGGCCCAGCCCTGCCCTGCCATCGTGGTTTTGTTGGCACTGCTCCTCTTGCTACAGTGTGACCCTGCACCCCCCTGCCCTGCTGGGACATCCTGCCATCCCAGCCACCAGCCCGGGACTTCTCCACTGTTCCAGCTTGGTGCTCTGAGGATCCTGCAGAGGCACCGAGACCAAACTGCCCTGGGTTTTTGTAAAGCAAAGTCCTCAAGGTTCATGGTACTGTTTTTGTTATTAATGCTGTAGTTGTTGTTTTTGTTTGCTTTGTTATACATACTAGTAAAGAACTGCTATTTCTATTTCCAAAATCTTTTGCCTAAAAGCTTTTACCTGCAAATTTTTAATTGGAGAAAAAAAAAGATGGGGGGGTGAGGTGGTTTACATTTTCCATTCCAAGGGAAACTCCAGCTTTCCCTGGCAGATACCTGTCTTCCCAAACCAAGACACATGGAGAACATTGTAAGATATGAAATAATAAACAACACGGGAAATCAAGAAAAGACCTTGAAGACTCCATTTCTTTCTTGCGACCTGGCTTTCTGAAGGCTTTCAGAGGCAAAAACCTCTTAGCCACCTTAATCTCGGGCACAGAAAGCCAAACCCGAGAGTTGTGGGTCTCACTCTGCGTTACCAGAGATTTCCAAGTGCTCCAGTGCTGCTCCTTGAATTTTTGGTTCCAGGACTTGGGAGGGTGGTTGGTCTGGGTGACTGCAGGTGACACCCCTGAAGGACAGGGCCACCCCAAGGGACCTGGACAAGCTGGAGCAGCGTCCTGTGGGAATCTCCTGAGGTTTGACAAGGCCAAGGGCAGGTGCTGCCCCTGGGTCAGGGCCAGCCCCGGGATGGATCCAGGGGGATGAGCAGAGGGAGCAGCCCTGGGACAAGGACCTGGGGGTGCCGGTGGCCAAGAGCTGGACCCAGAGCCCCCTAAGCCTGGGCTGAGCCCCAGCGTGGGCAGAGGGGAGGGAGGTTCTGCCCCTCTGCCCTGACCAGGTGAGAGCCCACCTGCAGAGCTGCTCCAGCCCTGGGGTCCTGCACAGGGAGGACATGGAGTTGCTGAGAGAGTCCAGAGGAGGCCACGGAGCTGCTCCGAGGGCTGGAGCCCCTCTGGAGCCAGGCTGGGAGAGCTGGGGGTGTTCACCTCACTGCAGAGGGACCTTGGAGCCCCTTCTGGGCCTAAAGGGACTCCAGGAGAGCTGGAGAGGGGCTGGGGACAAGGGATGGAGGGACAGGACACAGGGAATGGCTTCCCATTGCCAGAGGGCAGGGATGGATGGGATATTGGAACCCTGCCCCAAGGTTGACTCATGGAAGTGTTGAAGTTCAAGATCATCAAGTCCTGGTTGAGACTTTCATCTGATGCTTGAAAGGAATGAAATGACCTAAAAGCAGCAGGGCCTGAGCTCAGCTCCCCTGGGCAGGGGGGAGTGGGGTGGGAGAGAGGGAAATTCCCATCCTGGGATGACTCCAGCTGGAAATCCTCATTGGCTTGATGAGGTTATAAAGGGCAGCACCACAGGGAGAGGAACTTTTCCAGCCTCTGCTGGAAATGGTGGGACTTGGTGCTCTTGCTGTCTTCCTGGGAAGAGATGGGATGGGATGGGATGGGATAGGGCTTGGGGTGCCTTTGCTGGGAGATCACTCCAATGAACTGAGCAGGACCTGGTCAGGTTCTGCGACAAGAAGCTGCCTCCACTCCCTCCCACCTAATTTTAATCCCTGCATTTGTGCGAATGGAAAGACCAGGGAACTATGCCAAAGGATCTGGTTTTAATGGGAGTGATGAGGGGTTTTAGCCTTTCGTTCTCCTGGATTTCCCAGAAAAAATTGCAAAAATCTTGAGCGTGGAAATGACCCTTTTTTGTCTCCATGCAATGGGAAATGTGGAGATTTGTTCCCAGCACTGGTCCACAAGTCTTCCTGGACACCCTTCCTATGGGAGCTGCACAGATTCCGCTGCTCCAACACTAGCTCTGCTGCTCCATTGGGAGTTTCTGGGTTCTGGTCCTGGAGCACTTCCAAATCCAGGCTTTGAGATGTAGGTGAGACCTCCCTGGGAGTGGAAAGTGGTTGCAAAAAGCAGAGAAAAGGAATCCAGATTAGGAAATTCTCTGGAGAAGAGGCAGATTTTGGTAGGTGAATATTCCAGTTTACAGATGTTGATGGGAGGAAACCTTGCCCACAGTGGGATTACTGGGGTTTACTGCTGGAGCCCTGGGAAAGCCTCTCACCTCTTTGCAGAACATTCTCAGGAATTTGCCCTGCTCTATGAGCATTTCCACTTTGACTCCCAGCTCAGCTTTGTCCAAGAGAACTCTCTCTGTGTTCTGGAGACGCTCTGGAGATGGAAAGAGGAATTTTAGGAGGGAGAATGGACTCGGGGCTGCCCTAAGGGTCGCTGCCATGACCATGCTCTGGCTCCTGGAATTTGGGGTCTGACTGGAGTTTGAGCAAACCCAGCTTTTGCTTGTTCTTGTTTCCTGTGCTGCCTTGGGGAAAGAAGTCACCACAACCACCCAAAAAAGAACCAGAAGGGGAAAGTTCAACCAGAGAGTCCCTTGCTCACCTTCCTTAGGACAAGTAGCTCCTCCTGGGCGTGTGTCTGCAGGCTCTGCTCATCCCTGGACCTGCGTGGGAAAATGGGAACTTTTGCTGGAGTTCAGCACAATTCCCTCATTCTTCGAGTTCCTTCAGGCCACAAGTGAAACAAATGAAACTGATTTTTTCCCTCTCCCCAGACAGTGTTTTGGGACACCTTGCTCTTTTTTTTGTAGCCCATGGAAAACAAGCATGTTTTCAGAGAGGTTTCTGCAGCAGAACTGTTTTTATATGACTTCAAATAGCTACTGAACACTTGGAAATGTGAATCTCTGAGTCAGGAAGGAGCAAAAGCAAATGTGGAAGAGGGATATTCTGCTTCTGCCATGTGTCTATAAATTTGGATGTTGCTTTCTGTACTGAGATCCTGGGAGATCTTTCCATCTTCTTCACCTCCACCATGGGAATCCACTGGAGGTGAATCTATTTAATCTCTGCCTACAAATTCTCTGGGAACCATTTGCTACCCCGAAAAGCGTAATGTTTCTGCCTATTCACAAATTTCAAGCAACATTTTGAGCTCTGAAATTGCATTTCTCTGGTTTTTACTCACATTTTCCTGTTGGTTTCCTGATCCTGCTTTGCTGCTCTCAGGCCTGTTCATAACTGGGCTCTGCTGCTCCTGAGGGCTCCCAGTTTCTCCCTCAAATTCCAGATAAAAGCCCTGAGTACAGCCTTGATGCTGCTCTCACTGTGACTCTGCAGGAGGCTCCACTTGGTCTCCAGCACCTCCTTCTGCTGCACCAGGATCCAAACCTGAATCCCAGAAAGAATATTGGGAAATGGGATGAGGACTGTGAAGATGGTGGTGAAGGGTCCGGAGGGCCCACAGGAGGAGCAGCTGAAGTCATTTGGTTTGTCCAGCTGGGGAAGAGGAAACTGAGGTGAGACTCCTTGAGAGCTACAGCTTCATCCCGAGGGATGTCTGCTCTGGGGACCAGGGACAGGACCCAGGGAATGGCTGGAGCTGTGTCAGGGGAGGTTTAGGTTGGACATCAGGAAAGGTTCTTCCCCAGAAGGTGCTGGTGCACTGGACAGGCTCCCCAGGGAATGGTCACAGCCCCACGGGTGCCAGAGCTCCAGGAATGTTTGGGCAATTCCCTTGGGCACAGGCTGGGATTTTGGGGTGTCTGTGCAGGGACAGGGTTGGACTGGATGATCCCTGTGGGTCTTTTCCCAGGTATCCCATGGCAAAGTGCTTGTGGGAGCAGTGCTGATGCCCTGGCAGTGGGACGTGTTCCTGCTCTTGGCACACCCAGCAGCGTTTCCCAATCCAGCAGCTTTTGTTTGGGGGCACCCGTCTGGAAATGCACAAAAAAGCAAAGACATTCTTGAAACCAGCTCTACAACAAATTTGGGCTGTGCAGAAAGGGCTGAGAGGGGACTGGAGGGCAGCTGGGACTGGTTTTAGCTTGTTTCCTGCCCAGAGGTCACAGCAGCAGTCCTGGACACTGAGGCCTCGTAAACCCCAAGGTTTCTCCCCTGGCAGCTTGTGCAAGTTCCCTTGATGTCTCTAATGAGTTGTTCAGCCAGGATTCCTTGCCCTTTCCGTGCCCTTTCCATGCCCTGTTCATGCCCAATGCCTCTCCTGGACTCCACACCCTGGGAAGGAGCTGGGAGGTTCCCAGCTCACCTTGTTAATGAATGAAGTGAATTTGTTATTGAGGGTCTTGAGCTGCTCCTTCTCTTGGTACTTCACTGTCTGCACACTGGGATGGAGCAGCAGCTCTGGGGAGGTGATGGGGTGATGGTTGATGGTGTGGGGGGTGATGGGGTGATGGGGAGGGGGTGATGGGGATGGGATAGGGGTGATGGGGTGATGGTGATGGTTGATGGTGTGGGGGGTGATGGGGTGATGGGGATGGGGATGAAGGTGCAGGGGGTGATGGTGATGGGATAGGGGTGATGAGGATGGGGTGATGAGGATGGGGTGATGGGGATGGGGTGAAGGGGATGGGATAGGGGTGATGGGGATGAAGGTGATGCTGCAGGGCTGGGAGGCTCTGCCCAGGCTGGAACTGAAGTTGGCACCACTGTAGCCCAACCCTGCTCTGGCTGCACCAAAACCGTGTCCATGTCTTGGAGGACAGCTTCCTTCATCCCTTCTGGGCCCTGACCATGAACCATCACAGTTTCTGCTGCTAGAGCAGTCCAGAGCACCCCAGGGATGCAGGGCAGTGCTGAAACCACACCAGATTCTGGGGAGAGCTCCAGAGGAAGAGCCAAAATTCCCTTAGGCATGGCCGCAGCTGATGCAGTAGGAGCAGCAGGACACAGGGAGTGCTGGGAGAGAGCTTGGTGCTGGAAGCAGATTCCTGGGTGCAGTTCCCTCTGCAGAGCACCTTTTCCTTTTATTTCTGTGGAAAACGGAGTGAAGCTGCACAAAGCTTTCACAAAAATGTTTGTGATGCAAAAAAATAGGGATTAATTAACATTTCTTGTGCTTGGCAGCCAGAGCAGCACCTGGTCAGTCCTATTTGGGTTTGAGGAATGATTTAAAGTCACAGGGGCCGTAGTTAGGCCTTGTGTAAGGACAACAGAAATTGGGGAATTTGGGCCAGGTGAATTATTTTCAGGTGAAAATTCCTCTTTTTTACTGGTTGGGTGAAGTTGACTTCGAAGGTGTAAAATGCTTTTTATCCAAGGAGACACTATTTTTTTTTGCTGATCCCTGTGCTTTCAAGAGAGAAATTTGAAGGAAAGAGGGACTCAACCTGCTGGTTTATAAAACTCTCAGCAATAAATAAATTAAATTAAAATGTCTGGCTAGCAGGTTAAGGGTAAATGACCATTTTGTTGTGGGTTCTACCTAGAAAAAAGGTAGAATGCTGCATTTTAATGCCAGGAAATATCTGCAGGGCCAAATCTATTTCCCAAGGTGGTTATTCTGCAGGTTGCTGATCTGGGTGTTTTCCAACAAATTCATTAATTTGAGGAAATTGCTGATTAGTTTAAACTGGAGCCAGTGCCTGGAAGGTGGTGATTTTTTTCTAGACACTCACTGGCCTTGGAAAAGCAGCATCTCCTCATCCCTCCCTTGAAGGTCCCACCTGGTTTGGGGCAGGGCCTTCCCCTCTTACACTGTGCCCTCCTGGTGTTGGGGCTGGGTTTTTCCTGCTGCTCTCATATGTGTTGATCCCTGGAAGGACCAGATGGTGTTGGAGCCATGCCCCTTCATGGAAGGGTGGTGTTTTGCAGGGAAAAGGTGGAAAGTTTTGGATGAAGGGTTTGGTTTTGTTCCTCGTGTTTCTTTCCTCTTCCCTGTCTCGTGGTTGGTTGGTTTCACAGCCACAATCCCAATTTGTTGGAGATGTTTGGGAGCTCCTGGATGCTCCAGTGCTCTTGGACATCCTGAGGGGATCTGGGCAGAAGAAGAGGCTGAGTTAACCTCATGGTTCTCCTCAGTCCTCAAGTTGCTCCAGACTTTGGTTGTGTTTTGGGGCTCTCTGGCTGCAGCTCCTTTCTCCATGTTTTCATCCTCGGGAATTCCTTCTGCTTTGGATGAGCCAACCAACACAGCAAGACCTGGGGGTGCTTTGGGGCAGGAATCTGAGGGGGGCTTGTGGGAAGAGGGGTCTGCAGGGGTCTGATCCCAGAGGAGAAGGGGACAGTGGGTGAAGCTGCAGCTTCTCCAGTGCAACAGGGACATGTCAATCTTGATGAGGAACGGTGGTAGAAATGACACACAAACTTCTCATCTCCAGATGAGAGAGAAGGAATCTTTTTTTTTCACCATCCTTTACATAGACATTCCG
The DNA here is from genome assembly GCF_009819655.1 of Sylvia atricapilla. NCBI lineage: Eukaryota > Metazoa > Chordata > Aves > Passeriformes > Sylviidae > Sylvia > Sylvia atricapilla. The sequence goes on from NC_089168.1 coordinate 1,206,206, forward strand.
AGAAAGAAACACGATTGGACACTCAGAACAACACCCCTTGACTGTTTTTTCCAAGTAAACAACAAGTTGGAAAATATCAGCTGCTAACAGTTTTCACCTGAATGGTTTTCCACCTTAATGGTTTTTCACCTTCTAAGGATTGTTTTTATTCCTTCTCACAATTTCTCAGGCCGGTGTGAGAAAGTTATGTGACTTGATTTCACACAGACTCAGACTCTGCTGTTGCTGCCTGACCTCTTGCTTTCAGCATCCAGAGGAATATGTGCTGGAAACATTGTCAAATAGACTCCCAAGAAACTCCTTCCAAACCTGAAACGTTCAGAATGAGTTAAGCCAAATCAAATCGGGCAATCATGGAATAGTGTGGGTTAGGAGAGACCTTAAAGCTCATCCTGTTCCACCCCTGCCATGGGCACCTTCCACTATCCCAGATTACTCCAAGCCCTGTCCAACCTGGCCTTGAGCACTTCCAAGGATGGGGAATGTTCCAGCTCATTTTGCCTGGGGTGGCAAAGGTGCCGGACATGGCCGTGGCTGAGCCTGCAGCTGGAGGAGACCTGAGGCTGCACAAAACCTCATCTTCATTCGTGGGAGGCCTCCCATATGGGGAAAACCCTGGGGATTTAGGATCATTTGATTGGAGAGGCAATTGGGTCCTCAAATGCCTGGATTAAATGCTGGAAAGTGCTTTGGAAAATGCTTTGGAAAGTGTCACACCCTGAGAGGTGGGGTCTGGGTGGGATTTGCTGCAGTTCCAGAGGTGATGGTCTCTGCTGTTCCTCACTGATGTTACAGCTCAGTCACTGGCTGTACCAGACCCTTTACTTGGTGTTCAGGTTACTCACGAGCCTGAGAGGTGTGGCTCATCTCGATCCCATCAGAATTGCCTTTATTGTTCCCATGCTCTGGAAGAGGTTTGGAAAGCCAAAATTTGTGATTGCAGTGGACACCTGAGTCATCCTTCCCTGGGCTTATGGTGTTTTCCTGTTCCAGGCAGTCTCTGGATCACAACTGCAGTCTTTGTGTCCAAGGAGCTGCTGTCATTCCAGTGGATCCTCTCGGTTCCTCACATTGAGGAGAGCAGGAACATGAGGAATACAGAGTGAGGACATGAGTCACTGATCAAACCCTTGCTAGGATTTTGGGGCTGCAGTCCCAGATCTGGAGCTTTAAGGCCAAACCTTTGTTTCTGGGGACACAAGTGACTCAGCAGCAGTAAGAAGTGGACAGAGCATGTGTCACAGACAAGGAAACCCAGCAGGGGCTGGGAAAACTGACCTTTAAAAAGCCTTTTTAATACAAATATGGAAATCTGAAGAATGAAGCCCTTGGCATCTCTCTTCCCCATCAGGTTGGAACAGATTCCTTGGGATGTTGCCCAAATAGTGCATGAGTAACATCTTTGAAGTCTGGAGCAATCGACTGATGTACACTTGGAACACCAAAAATCTCTGGGATTTAGTGATGGGTTGTGGGAGCCAATTCCACAGAGCCCCCGAAGGGACACAGCAGGGAGGAAGAGCAAAGGAAACGCCTTTACCACTTTACAGAGGCTCTTCAGTGCCCTTGGATGAGGCACTCCACCTTGGCTTTCAGCTCAGCTTTGCTCACAGAGGCACAGTCTGTGTGTCCTGGAGCACTTAAAGGGTTTGGGAAATGGAAAAGTGTTTAATGCCAGCAGATAACGAGGTTACAAATTCCCAGGGCTGCTCTCTTCGAGGACACACATTTCCCTGTGCTGTTAAAGCCTTTTACTCCCTCATCCTCCCAGGAAGACAACGAATGTCACTGGACACAGAGAGGAGACAGGAAGGGTTTGGGCCAGTTTGGATTTCCAAACATCCTAAATGAACACACTCGGCTAAAGCTGATCCACTTAAGGTGGGATTCTACTCTTTTTAATTAAAATCTGCCCCAAAGTTGTCCTTTAGGTCCCTCTAGAGTCTCTGGAGAGGGAGAGGCCTCACTTTCCTTCCAACAACACTGGCTGCTGTTCTCCCTAAGAGCCTGGAATAAATGCTGTATTTGCTTGAAAGAGATCTGAGCACAACAAACTCTTCCTCTGTACAGCCCTGGGGCTGGTTTGCTCCTCATACCTGCAAGGGGAGGAGAAACCATCACTTTGCTCCTCATTATTCACCTTAAATACAGGTCCATGGGGAGATTCTTGGGCAGGGCCAGGAGTTGAACCTGATGATCCTTTGGGTCCCTTCCAGCTCAGGATACTCCATGATTAAACAGGAACATTAATCTAATCCTCCTCTTCCACCTCCAAATGCCCAACCCCAGCAGCTGCCGATGGCAGTCACCCACAGGCACCTGGAGCAGATCCTGACCCTTGTGCAGCCTTTGCCATCCCAAAGATCAGTTCCATAGAGTGACATCTCTCATCACTTGCAGGAGTGTCTTCCATGGGGAATTGCTGCCAGGAAAGCCAGACCTGGGCATTCCTTTCTGCTGGAATTGTTGGGCAAATCCCTGTGAGTTTGGACTGGACATGTATTTATTTTTCAGTGAAAGAAGTGGGTTCAGAGTGACAAAACTGCAGGAAAGGTGGGTAAATCTTTCCTGGAGAAATGAAATAGGTGATTTTTAGTCCTATCCTTGCTGGAATATCAACAGGGCTCTGTGCCATGGGTGAGAACACTCTTAATTCCTTCGGCTGCATGGGATAAGGCTAATCCTGGAAATTCCTCTTCTAAAAGTGCTTTTATGTGATTTTCTTGGCATTACCATGGCCTGGGAACATGTTCTGCTCCATGGGGGAGAAGTTCCTGCATGCAACCCCAGAAGCCACTCAGTGTTTTAGGGTGAAGGTGTGTGGGTGTTCTGGGAGTTGAGCACTTTTTTTGGGATCCAGCCTGAAAGGAGCTCAGAGAGCTCAGCATTTTCCTAGTTGGGCCCTGGGTGCCTGGGAGAGTTGGCAGCTCCTGGGAGGTGGAAGGAGTGGGGTTGTGGACCTGGGCTGATCTTGGCACCTCCAGCCTATGGAAAATGAAGGCTGAATTTTGGGATGTAGGTAGAGCAGGGGAGCCCTGGAGTGAGCCAGCAATGAAAGAGGAATTGGGGAATGGAGAAACTGCCTGTGGGAAGACGTTTGGTTTTCAATTCCTTAAGAATTTGGGGAGTGAGGGAGGAGTAGGTGGGAGGGAGCATCATGGGCTCAAATCTCCTGGATTCCTGGGCAGTAAAGGAACAGGCTCCACTTCCAGATGTAAACATAATCCTTGCCCTTCCTCTGGATTGGAGCAGGAGCACTGGGAAGGTGCTCACTGATCTCTGACGCTAATGAGACTCGTTAATGAGACAATTGATTATTCACTGAGAAGCTGCACTCCCCACCTGGAGCAGGGATATGCAGGGGAATTGTTTGGACTGGGAGAGGGAGCGCTCCCAAGCCGAGAAACAGAGAAACAATGCTGGGAAGGTTTTCCCTTAATGGCCAAGTGACAAGCAGGGATTTTGAGATGATTCGAGGCTTTGTGCTGGCAGGTGAAGGCGCTGCTGGCCTCCCATGCTCCAGGTGAGTGGCTCAGCTCCGGTGGCTTTCCTGGGTGGTGCTTTTGGACACAAACCTCACGCTGGAGCTGCTTCCTGCTCCGGAACCAAATCCCCCCATTCCAAGGCTGTCGTTGAGACACACTCCCAGCCCCGGTGTGTTCCCAGCTCTGTGGCTGCTCCCAGAGGGCACCATGGCTTCGATGGGAAAGCCAGCCACAGGGGCTGTGTGGAAGAGTACAAAGGGATTTCAAGCTTTACTTTCACACATTTCAATTATTTCTTGGGCAGTCTATCACTGACCGGATTTCACACATCTTATTCTCTGTCTTTTCTTCCTGGCTTGAGGCATCTGAGTCTCCCAAGGGACAATCTCAATGTACAAATCCCTTCAAGTTCAAATCTGGCTGAGGAAAATGTGCCTCAGGCTCTTTGGCCTCCCTAGTCCCACCTAAAGGGCTGGAAAAATTAGGCAGTAAAACCTAATTATATTAATTTTTGTGCTGATATCTACAAGCTGTATCTTCCTTGTCTTATCCTCAATTCCAGGTACAATCAAGGAATCACTTAATATATTGTTTGTGAGATGGATTACTTACAAATATTCACGGCACCAACACCTTCTCAGCCAGCCTGAAAGAAAGAGAGGATGGAGAGGTCAGGGCTCCTTATAAGGATAATTTCAAGCAACATTTTTGCACCAAGGACCTTGGAAAACAGACCCAAGGGGGGCTGGGTCTGATGGAGAGCATCCAAGACAATTTGGAATGACACCTGTAACTGTGTAGGATGAGGGTTAATTTCCTCTGCAAAATGTTGTGGCACTTTCACCTCCTTGCAAGGCAAAGGTGAGAACATTTCTGGATTTGGACGTGATTTGGTTTGCAGAGGGAGCTCCCACCTGCTCTCCTCTCCCTCCAGCAGCTTCCTGTAGGTCGCAATCTCAACGTCCAGGGCCAGTTTGATGTTCATGAGCTCCTGGTATTCCCGGAGCTGCCGGGCCATGTCAGCCTTGGCTTTCTGCAGTGTCCTCCAGTTCCTCAAGCTTGGCCCTGGCATCCTTGAGGGTGATATCCCCGTGGTGCTCCACCTTGGTGGCAGCTGTCTGTAGCCCAGCCACCTGCAGGGAACAACTCCAGGGACCGTGGGATTGGTCTGGATCCTGATTTCCAGGCCCCTTCCAGTGGGGGGTGATGACAGGAGTGCCCCACATTTGCAGAGGTCCTGTGCTGTTTCTTCACTCTGTGTCTGAGTGGACAAGACAGTTAACCTCTGAGATATTCTCCCTGCTGTTGTGGAGGTCATTCCTGGGGTGACCAGCCAGTGGTGCCTTAAGTTTTATCTTTCATGTTTCCAGATTCTGTGCTGCCTAGGGGTGGAGTTCTGAGCCCCATATTAAATGTCAGTCAGCTCTTCACAGAGTAGGTAGACAAAGCAAATCCTTTTCCTGCTGGAGACCAAGGAGAGCTTTCAGGCCCAAAAGCATAAACAACAGTGGACTGAAGAGAGAAACAAGAAGGATGAGACCTCACAACCTGAAGCTGTAACTGGACAATTAAACCCCAATATGCAAATAGACCCAAACTTATGAAAGTGTGAGACCTCATGACAGTCATCCATTTTTTTGTGACCATTTTTAGTCCACCTTGGGTGTACCCTTGTCCTGCCCAAGGTGTACCCTAAGGGCCTTTCAATAAATATCTACTTTATTCTCTGGCTCTGTCCAGTCTCTGTTTCAGGTCAGGCTTCCCAAGGCATCACCAAGAACTGCAGCTCCTCATACTGGGTGGGCAGGGAGGTGATGTGGGGGCAGGCAGAGACTGACCCTGCTCTGATCCTCTCTTGATCAGGACTTTCCACACTCATCCCACTGAACTTCCTCTTTCTGCGTTCTTCTGCTCCTCTGTCATTATCAGAGCAGCATCTTCACATAGGATTGTGAAGAATCATGGAATGATTAAGGTTGGAAAAGACCTTTAAGATTATCAAGTCCAACTGCCAAACATCTCCAAGGAACTATTTAAACTCCTCTCCAAATCCACTTCATTTTACACCCTTTTCCCTTGTCTTTGCTGCTTGTTCTTTCCAGTATAAATCAGCCTTTGGCAAATGCTGAACAAAAATCTCCATTTGTTTTCACCTCCTCACCTTCTTCTGGTGCCAGGACTCGGTGCAGCTCTGGTTGGTGATGTCCTGGTACTGTGCCTTCACCTTGGTGGTGATGCTGTCCAGGCTCAGGTTCCAGTTGTTGTCCATGGACAGGACCACGGAGGTGTTGGAGATCTGGGTCTGCATCTGGGACAGCTGCTGTAAGTCAAACATTCATTTTATGTCCCAAATGTTTCGCTGTTTGTCCTGAGCCAAGGTGTAGAAGAAGGTTGGGGAGGAGCTGCAGCACTGACCAGCTCTTGGGCTCTCTTGAGCCTCTGGAGACTGGGAAAATGGGGGAATAGCAGAGTGGGAAATTTGGGATACTCTTACTGCTTTGTAGAGGACTCACAGGGAGTTTATCTCATCTGTAAGGGCATCCACCTTGGTCCCCAGATCCACCTTGTTCACACAGGCAGCATCTGGATCCTGGAATGGCAGCAATGGAGGTTGGACCAGACCTTCTCTGGGTCCTTGGGTGAAATCTTCGTATCTAACACAAACCTTTGGAGTTTCAGATTAAATTAAGAATTGCAATTTCGTATTAAACCAGAAACGGATGATTTCTTGATCTCTGCACCTTTAAACAGAGCCAAGAGTGAACTCATTTCTCACCTCCACCTTTGTTTTGTGGAGGGGAGGAGGGAGGATGTCCATGGATCCAAACAATGTCACACCACTGAACTTCCCTTTTCCTGCCAGTGCCCAGACAGATATTTTATACAACACTTGAAACAGCATAAGCTCCTTATTTTGTCTCCTGCAGGTGGGACCAGGGGGCTGTGGATGCTGGGGCTGGACACAAAGGCTGAAGGTTGGCAGAGCATCTGATGAAGGGTCAAGGTCTGGATGACCCAGAGCTGATCTGGGGGACCAGATCAGTGGGATCTGTGGAATCTGTGCTGACCTGTGTGACACTCCTGAGTTTGGGATGAGGGACCTGAATGAAACAAGGAGGAATGACAGCCCAGCACTGCCCCACTGGCACGGGTGGGTGTTTCTGACTCCTGGGGTGACTCCAGCTGTGCCCGGTGCTCTGGGCCTGGCATTGCTGTATACAAAGAGTGATTTGAATGTGAATGTGCCTTTCCAAAGCTGTCCCTGCCTTGGTGGTGGTGCCTCCTCACCGTTTTGAACACAACAAAGTTGTTCTCTGCTGTCCTGCACCTGCTGATCTCCTCCTGGTACCTGTGGGGAGGGCGAGCTCAGAATCCCTTCACAGCCTCCTCCAGGGACCTGTGCAAACCCCCTCTTCAGACAAGAAGAGACCAAAGGGCTCTTCCTGCAGGCGTTTACCACCAATCCACAGATTTTTGGAGGGAGCAGCGCTGAACAGAGTCCTTAATGGAGCTTTATTGTTTTTATTTCTCTGTGGCTGATAATGATGGAAAAGGCAGCACCCCTGGGCTGGGGGGTGGGAGAGGCAGTCTAGAAAAGCTGCACGCCCTCACTAAAGGCACCATTTATCCCGTGAATGGGAGCCTTGTGCTCCCGGAATGTTCTGGGTGGAGCCGGGGTGAGCTCATCGCCGCACCTGGCCGCTCAGGAGAGCCGGGATCGGGACGCAGCTCCCGCGGGATGGCCGGGGAGGAGGGCGGGGGTGGCCTGGGCAGGCAGAGCCAAGGCCACTCTCTTGGGAAAGGTCAAACCCCAGCGGGAGCCTGGACTGATGCCCAGCTCCGATGGAATGCTTAAATGAGGGAGATGAAAGAGAGAAAGAGAGGAGTTCAAAGGAAGGAGTCCGTGCAGCTAATAAACCATGGGCCTCTCCTGGCCCTTTCATGGGGGAAGATTTATTTCCATCAGGAATATCCGTCCCTGGAAATAATTTCCATTAAGCAGAGCCCCAGCTTTGCATCCATTTGTGGGTCTCGAAGCTCTTGGCCACGTAGAAGAGAAAATTTAATGTCTGGATTTCCAGTTGCTGGATTAATGTTTGGCCCAGAGGAATTTGGAGCTTCCAACCAGGTTTGGGTTGGAAGGGACCTTAGAGATCATGTCATTCCGATTCCCATATTAGGAAGAAAATCTGAGACCCAAATGTTTAAAATAGATAAAGGTGCGAAGGACAAATTCCAAGGAAGTGGGGCAGGAGCCAACGTCTTTTTGTAGGTGTAGATGCAAGAGGATGGTTGTTGCATTGTGTGGCAGCAGTGTTCATCATGTCCAGGGAGGTGCAGGCGCCAGCAGGGAAACACAAGAGCCCATTTTATTTTCTCCCCCAGCCCGAACCGGGGTGGGAGAAGAAGGTGAAGACAGAGGAGGTGAGAGAGGGAGCCCCAGCTCCATCTCCCCTTAAGTAGAGGGTCTGGGGACAGGGCAAAGGGCAGGTGAGGGCATTGACCTGAAGCCAACAGAGATACACTGAGGGGGAAGGAGCCACAAGGCCAAGGTCATTGCTGGGGTGGGCAGCACCGACCAAACTATTGTGTAGAGATTACATTGAGTGGCTGAAAGCACTCCACAGATGGTCCCTGCGCAGCAATGTGTGAGGTGTCACTGAACTTCACCTCAGAATCCATTGATCCCAAAGGAATGTTTGCCTCTTTGTCAGACACAAGCAGAGCTCTAAAGTCTAAACTGCTTCTCTGATGTGGCCTTTGACTGTCCAAGGATTTGATGTGCAAGTTGATTTCTTTCTCCAGGGCAGTCAAGGAGGTTTTGATGCTGCTATGAGGCTGGAGGGAACTTTTCCTGTTGGGAAAGGTGGCACAGAGTGTCAGGCATGTGATCTTCTGAGAAAGGAGAGCAGAGGGATCAGGCAGGATGCATGTGCCCTTGTTGGGAGCAGGGATGAGGCACCTCACTCCAACCTCTTGTCTTTCTGGTTCCACAGAACCAGATAAATTTCTGACAATTGTTCACATCCATTCCCAGCAGATCCCTCATGGCCATGGGAGCACACACAAATACTGGATGGATGTTTTCCCAAAGTGCAAAGGGCAGAGCAGAGGAGGAACTGCTGCTCCCAACATCCCAAAGAGTTCCTGAGCTGAAATTCTCACTCAGAATCCTGGTGACTTTCCATGGGATGGGAGCTAACTCCTCACTTTCCAAAGTGCTCAAACTATCCAAGACCTTGAATGAATTCTGATTTAGCTTTAAATGAAAATAGATTTCGATGGGATATTGGGAAGAAATTCCTCTCTGTGAGGGTGGGAAGGCCCTGGAATGGATTTCCCGTGGAAGTTGTGGCTGCTCCATCCCTGAAAGTGTCCAAGGCCAGGTTGGATGCAGCTTGGAGCAACCTGGGATAGTGGGAGGTGTCCCTGCTCATGAAAGGGGCTGGGATGAGATGGTCTTTAATGTCCCTACCCATCTAAACCTTTCCATGATTCTGAGGTCACATTTTTTGGGCTGTCTTGGGCCTTTTCATTGAATGCAGGAAGAACAGAATGAAGGAAGATTGGACAGGTCTTTCCATGGGTGTTACCTACCTGACCTTGAGATCCCCTACTGCATCCTGCATGGCCTTGAGCTCGGAGCTGAGCTGCAGCCTCTCCCACACAATGATGTTCCCCCACACAATGATGTCATCAATGCACTGCAGATGCTCTGGAGCCTCTCCCTTCTCCAGTGCAGCCTGGATCAGTCTATGGCAGATGGTGGGGCTGTTTCCACCCCTGCGGCAGTGGGTTCCAAGTGTACTGCACACGCCTCCAGGTGAAAGCAAACTGAGGCCTGCATTCTGCTGACAGAGGAATGGAGAGAAAGGCATTAGCAATATCAATAGTGGCATACCACCTTGCTGCCTTGGACTCCAGCTCGTACTGTAGTTCCAGCATGTCCGGCACAGCAGCGCTCAGCGGTGGAGTCACTTCATTCAAGGCACGGTAGTCCACAGTCAGTCTCCATTCCTCATCAGATTTGTGCACAGGCCAGATGGGGCTGTTGAAGGGTGAGTGGGTTTTGCTGATCACCCCTTGGCTCTCCAGCTCTTGGATCATCCTGTGGATGGGGATCACGGCATCTCGAGTTGCTCTGTACTGTTGGCACTGCACTGTGGAAGCGGCAATTGGTGAGTGAAGGAAAACTGGACAGGTCTTTCCATGGGTGTTGCCTACCTGACCCTGAAGTCCCCAGCTGCATCCTGCATGGCCTTGAGCTCAGACCTGAGCCGCAGCCTCTCTCCTACCAGAGCCTCCAGCTGCCACTTCGCATTGCTGATGTTCAACTCAAACATGGGCTCCAGGTTATTCTGCACAGTTTTCTGGTCTTTCAAGAGGCTCTATTTGGTCTCCAGAACTTTGTTTTGTTGATCCAGGAATTGTACCTGAAACCGATTAGAACAACATAAATAATTCAAGATCCACAACTCCAAGCTTGCCTTGGTTTTCATTAAATGGAGGTTTAACATGGCGGGGGTTGTAAATATTTTCTGCAATTAAAACATGATTTCATGGGCATGCCACCAAAAGATCATTGGTGGGAAGATTTGGGAGCCAGGAGAAATATTTAGCTGCAAGGGAATCTGGAGAAATAATTTGTTCTGCATCCAGGTTGTCAAAAAGATCTGTATGGACAGTCTGCATATGGAACAGAGTCCTGCACAAAATCCTTGACTCTGCTTTAGTGATTTAGATTTAAATTTTTAATGTTGAGAGCTGCCTGACTACATCTCCAGGTAATGCCAGAGCTGGAGGAGCAGAACGTGCCTCACCTTGTTGATGAAGGAGGCAAATTTGTTGTTGAGGGATTTGATCTGGTCCTTCTCATCCTGCCACACCTGCTGCATGTTGGGGTCAATCTCCAGGTTCAGGGGCATCAAGAGGCGCTGGTTGACCAGGACCTCTTGGATCCCTCCAGAGCCACATCCAAGCCCTACTCCTCCAGTCCTGCCTCCTGCCCTGAGGCTGCATCCTTGTCTGGCAGCCCTGGGCCCTTCACTCATGGCCATCTTTGTTCTCCCCGTTGGCTGTGAAGGCTCCTCCTGCTGAAGACTGGTCTTGGTTTGGAAAGACAGATGTCTGCCAGGGAAAAGCTGGAGCTACCCCTGGAATGGAGAATGTAAACTCTCTCCCTCTCAATTATTATAATTTTGAAATTAAGAGGCTTTCAGGCAAAGATATGGGAATAGGAATAACAGTGCTTTACTAGGAATGTTAAAAATAAAAATCTAGTAGTACAAAAATGCAAACAAACAAACAAAAAAGAAAACACTGAAAAGTCAGAACATGACCTGACACCTTGTTGGTCAGGATGCCGGGAGCAGTCCAATTAAGTCCTCCTGGAGTGATGGATGTGGTTCTGTTGGAGCAGAGATGATCCTGTAGAAGGGTCCAGGGGTGGTGAGGTGAGTCTGGTCTTTCTCTGGGAACCCAGTGGGAAACAGGCTGTCCTGGTGTTCCAAATCTCAGGTTTTATCCAAGTCGGAACACTGGGCTCCTCCCCCTGGGTGGGGCATCCCCCAGTGGGATGATGGAATTGTCTCAGCCCTGCAGTGAGCCTGGATGGCCCATGAACAGCAGATACTCCTGGAGGGAGGATGAATCCTGGAAGAGATAAAGAACTCTGCCCCAGCTGGTTTTAGCAGCTGCCCATGAACAGAACACACCCACCCCCGAATTATGAGGAATGGGTCATACAAGAGAAAAACAGTTCCCCAGCCGGTTTCAACAGATGATAATAGAATACAAACTGCTGGTTACATCTTGCATTGCAGCCCAAGACAAGGCTCCGCTGGCCTTTCCTACATCTCCAGCAGGGTTATGGGACACGGACATGGACACAGGAACAGGCAGGGGCAAGGACATGGGCATGGACAGGGGCATGGACACGGACACTGGACAGGCATCCCCACAGGAGCAGCACCCAACTCCGGAAGACCCAACGCTGAAAGAGGACAATGAGGTGAGGTGGAAGAGAAGCAGGAATCTTTGGGAGTTGGGATCAGGACTCCCCCAGCCTTTTATGCTTTTGAAGAGCTGGGCTTGACCACAGCTCAAGGGAGTGAGCTCATGGGTTTGGTATTCTGGCACTCAGCCACCTCCACCTGCTCCAATGCCACGGGCTGGCAGTGACAGATCATAAAACTTGCTTACCTGTATTTTCTATGCTGTTTTTCAAAGAGGAGATTACTGGTGAGGCAAAAAAATCCACTTCTGTCTGCATGTTGCCCCTGGGCTTAGTTTTAGCTTGATTAAAGGGATTCTTGTTTAGTTTAAAGCTGATGGGACTGAAGTTGCCACAATAGGGAATCCAGAGATGGGGGAAATGCCAGTTTGATGTCCTTTGCTAAAGAAAAAACCTGACTCTGCCCCAAAATATCCAGCAATTGTGGGGTAGTGACAACCTGTGCTGATTCAGGCAAGAAGTTCCTGTCTTGGTCTGCGGTCCTGAGCTTTGCAGGCAGAGCAAAGCAAACCCACTGAGGTGCTGCTGGTAAAGGTAGGGATTTGAGAGGCACCAGTGCATTTCTGGGAGCCAAGGTGCTTTGAGTCAAAATATTCAGTGATGAGAAGTTTGAAAGTCCAGTGTCCCCTGAGAGAAAACAGCCTGAGGTGTGAAAGTCCTGCTCATCAGGTGAGTCACAGAACATCCTGGGCTGGAAGGCACTCACAGGGACCATCCAGTCCAACTCCTGGCCCTGCACAGACACCCCAAAATCCCAGCCTGTGTCCAAGGGCATTGTCCAAGCATTCCTGGAGCTCTGGCAGCCTTGGGGCTGTGACTATTCCCTGGGGAGCCTGTCCAGTGCACCAGCACCTTCTGGGGAAGAACCTTTCCTGATGTCCAACCTAAATCTCCCCTGACACAGCTCCAGCCATTCCCTGGGTCCCTGGTCCCCAGAGCAGAGATTGGAGCTGCCCCTCAGGATGAAGCTACAGCCCCTGAGCAGTCTCACCTCAGTCTCCTTTTTTCCAAGGTGGACAAACCAACCCTCAGCTGTTCCTTGTGTGTCCCCTGCAGACCCCTGCACATCCGTGTAGCTCTGGATGGAGCTTTGATGCTGGACAGGGGTTAAATAACAAATCAAACTCCAGCTCTGCTGCTGCCAGTCGGATGTGGACTGGAAAGGCCAGAGAAAGATGGACAGGTGCTGAAGAGAACAAGCTACCTCCTTTCCAGTGCCCTGAGGATCTTTCACTGTCTCACAGCCTCCTCTGGGGACATTATTCCTCCCAAAGAGGAATTAAACCTTGGGGGTTTAATGGTTGTTTTCCATTTCTAATTATGGTAATAGCAGGGAGGGTGTTTTATCAGTCCTTGCAGGAGACATGTGTGCAGAACACATGAGCTGCAGCACTCATTTTCTTGGGAAAACAGGGTTTATATCCCTCCATGACTCATCCTACTCAATTACAGAGGTTTGGGCATTACCACAGTGGCATAAAAGGCTGAGATGAGTGGAGTACATTGTCAGCAGTGACGATGACTTGGACTGTAGATTCTGATGGTCGAATTCCAGGAGCCAGAAATGTCTAGTGGGAGGTCTGTTGTGGCTATCATGTAGGAGTTGAATGTGAAGTCTTTAAAGTCAGTGTATTCATAGGTTCAGTATCATTGGTGACCAATGGCTTTTAGGGTAGGGTCAGGTTCATTGACTTTGTCTATCATGTAAAGGAGTCGTAGGGATGGGAGGGCAAGTGTGACTGGGGCTATGGCTGGAAGGTTTGTTCAGACGAGCTCTGTAATGCAGGAATTAAGATAGAAGGATTTTCTCTTTTGCCAAGAAGTAAGGATAGATCTCTTCCCATCCTCATGGAAATGAAACATCCAAATGTTCTATACCTGTTGGATATCAGGTCCATGGAGTTGAAGAGGAAGGAGATGTCTCAACTAGTGTGTGACTTTTTTTACCTTCAAAGCAGCAAAGGTACTCTGCTGCACCAACCACATAAAAGAATTGGAATTAAAAAGAGGATGCGACATAATTAATTCCACATGCCTTTTATTAGACAAACTTTGGGAATTGAGGAATGTTGAGAGTCAAAAGACAAATGGGAGCACAGAATCTTTTACATAAATAATGACAGATGGGTTTGATTTCCAAATCTTTTGAAGGAGCTGGGTGAGGATTGGACCCAAAAGGTGCCTCAGCACCGGGGCCTGGAGTCAGTTCCTCAGTAACATCTCCTGGTGGAAGAGCTGGTGAAGGTGGACTTGAAGCTGGAGCTGCTGCCTCCAACCATGCATGAGCCACCCTGTCCGCTTCCGGAGGTGGAGCCTGTTCCCATTCCAGCACAGACTCCACTTCCAGCTCCACCACTGAAGCTCAGGCAGTTCCCACTTCCATATCCTGCTCCTGAAGTGGTTCTGGTCACAGCTGCCAGAGGAAAACACCCTCATGAGAGGAATCCACAGGCAGTGGATGAATGGGATGGGCTCTGTGCAGGGATGGATGGTAAATCAAGGAAGGTCCAAATATCTCTAGAAGTTACTTACAGATGTTCACTGAGCCAGCACCTTCCCCAGAGAGCCTGTCAGGGAGCAAAAGAGAACCAGTGAGAGTTCAAGGGGAACCCATGAGCAGGACAAAGGCTCACAAAGGCAGGAAAATTTCCTTGGAATATTTTCAAAGGGTAGGAAGTTTGTATGAAAAACTGTTCCCAAACAGCTCCTCTTCAAGGGCACTTACTGGTCTTTACACAGCTTTCAGGTCTGAATGTGGTCCTAAACCTGACCAGGGTCTGCAACTCCATTGCACCTCCGAAAACTGGGATATAAAATCTCACCCACCTGCTCTCCTCACCCTCCAGCAGCTTCCTGTAGGTTGCAATCTCAATGTCCAGGGCCAGCTTGACGTTCATGAGCTCCTGGTATTCCCGGAGCTGCCGGGCCAGGTCAGCCTTGGCTTTCTGCAGGGTTGTCTCCAGTTCTTCCAGCTTGGCCCTGGCGTCCTTGAGAGCCACCTCCCCACGCTGCTCGGTGTCGGCGATGGCCGTTTGCAACCCAGTGACCTGCAGGAGAAAATCCAGGTTTTCATTCCTGATTGAGAGCATAATCCAGCTCTTTGTATCCTGAGGGCCTGATCCCGGGTTTGATGTTTGGGTTAATATCAATAGGTGTGATCTTAATCATCACTGATCCATGAATTGAATTAAATCCATTGAACTGGTTCATGTTCTGCATCAGGTCACAACCCTGGATTTACCTCCACAACGCTCAGAATCTCCTTGGGATCATTGATATTACACTGTGTAATTCTTGGTGATGTCACTGCTCTGATTATATATCATGCTCATTCTTGATCCAGCAGAACTCCCTTGGATGATTTTATTTTTATTCCTTGGACAACCCAGAGGTCGGGTCACAGCAGGAGTTACATTTGATGCATTGACAATGCCCTTCACCTGTTTTTTCACGCTGTCAATCTCAGATCGGAGCCGCTGGACGTGGCGGTTGAGCTCTGAGATCTCCTGCTTGGTGTTCCGGAGGTCGTCCCCATGCCTGCCAGCCGTGGCCTGCAGCTCCTCGTACTGTCACACACAGGAACAACCAGTCAAGGGAAAACAAATTGGATTTAAAGCCCAACAGAGTGTGGGTTTGGGGGTGTTTGCGCCACAAAATATGTGTGTGTTCCCAATCCCGAATTAACATTTCTGAATTTCATAGGTGGTTAAATCTTAAGACATTCTATGTTTCAAAATCAGAGCGGGACCCACCTCCCTGGGGGAATCTGGGGATGGAGGGTGAATTTCCCCTTGCAGAAGCCTTCCCAGGACTTACCCTGGACTGGTACCAGGACTCGGCCTCGGCGCGGCTGCGGTTGGCGATGTCCTCGTACTGCGCCTTCACCTCGGCGATGACGCTCTCCATGTCGAGGCTCCGGTTGTTGTCCATGGTTAGGATGACAGAGGTGTCAGAGATCTGGGTCTGCATCTGGGACAGCTCCTGCAAAAGCAGCAAATATTACTGAGAGCTGCGACACAAATGGTGCTTGGAGGATGGAAAGCCCCAGGGTGAGAGGGGAAAGCTGGATGAACAAAAGGGTTTTTCCAAGACAGCTTCATGCAGAGATGTGAAATGGAAAAGCTATTGAATTATTTAGCACAACAGAGGGGAAAATAACCAGCCCTGAGGGTCTGAAATGGGAAAGGAATGCAAGGACTGGGATATAAGGTCTGGTGCTCACAGCTTCGTAGAGGGCTCTGAGGAAGTCGATCTCCCCTGTGAGGGAATCCAGCCTGGCCTGCAGCTCTGTCTTGTCCAGGTAGGCAGTGTCCACCTCCTAGGAGAGGAAACATCACCAGAATGAGGTAAGTTTCAGAGAAGCAGAGGAACAGCTGGAGAAGGGGTTTCTTGCAGGGCTGGGGGGCCACGTGGGCGAGCACCCACCTTCTTCAGGGTCACAAACTCGCTCTCAACGGCTGCACGCTTGTTGAGTTCCTCTTCATATCTGTGGAATGGAGGTGGAGGGGTGGTCTAGGCTTGTTTTAAAATTATTTCATGTTTTCATGATCAGCCTCTAATTTTTTTTTTTTTTTTTTTTTTTGTATGTACAGTTCTCCACCTTGATCTTTTTGCCCTGTAATTTTCTGCCTGTGACTTTTCAGCCATATATTTTGTTAAACTCGGGCCTTTCTGAGAAGATTAAATAATCTAAAAGACTTTTTTCTCTTGTTTTCTGCATCTCTTGCAGCCCACCCAGGCCCAGGCAGACCATGAACAGACTCACTTGCTCTTGAAGTCCTCAGCGAAGCTCTGCATCTTGCTCAGCTCCACTGCCAGGTTCTCCTTGTCTGTCAATAGGCTGCTCAGGTGCCTCCTGAGGTTGTTCAGGTAGGTCTCAAAGAGAGGCTCAATGTTGTTTCTCACTGTTTTTTTGCCCTGCTCTTGCAGAAGGGCCCACTTGGTCTCCAGGACCTTGTTTTGTTGTTCAAGAAATCGGACCTGGAGAGAGGAGTGTTTTAGGATGGTTTTCCTTGGAGATGTGAGGGACATCCTACAAGGATTCACTTGCTGGAAGGTGGGAAATCTCGGCCCCTGAGGAACAGCTGACAATTTAAACACTCCCGCTCTCTTTCCCAACTCTGCTTCCTTACATCCAGAACCACCACTTTGTCCCTGTTTTCTGGTCTCATCTCAGGATTCCTGAAAGATGTAAATGGTCTCAAAGCTGGAAACCCTCAAGATTTATTCCCAGCCTGCTGGGATGTTAGAACTGGCAGTGGAGGAGCAGCAAAACCGTGGCTAAAGATATAATTCACCCTTTGTGCTTCCCCACCAAAGAATCACCACAGCATAGGCAGGAATCTCACCTTGTCGATGAAGGAGGCAAATTTATTGTTGAGGGTTTGAATCTGATCCTTCTCATCCTTCCGGATACTCTGGATGTTTGGGTCAATCTCCAGGTTAAGCGGCTTCAGAAGGCTCTGGTTGACTGACACTTCATGGATGCCCCCAGCTGGCGCAGCAGGGAATCCAGGGCCACCACCAAACCCAAAGGGACCAGCAACTGCCCCACCAAACCCACAGGAGATCCCAGTGCCAGCACCAAAACCTGCAGGTCCATAGAAGCCACCACCTCTTCCAGCGACGGAGATCCTCTGGCATCCACCAAGGCTGTGGAGGCTCCTGCTCCCAAACCCTCCAGTGAACCTTCCAGTGGTGGTCCTGCAGCTCCCAGCTTGGGGAGCAGGGCGCAGGCAGAGGCTGGAGGTGCTGGAGTTCGGGATGAAGGCGGAAGCAGCGCTGAAGTTCCTCACAGTGTACTGGCGGGACATGGCAGCTACCAGGAGAGATCCAAGCAATAAAGGAAGGAGAAGAAGTGGCTGGAGGTGAAATTGTGCTCCCCTGCCTGGGACTGGCCCTATATATCCTCCTGAGGAGGGGACAGCTCTGCCGTGGGGCTCATCCCACTGATTAACCAGGCCTGGCACACCCACAGTGAGTTCACCATGAGCACCTATGAAGCTTTCAAAAAAATGCAGGGGTTGCATTTTTTTGGTGTTGAAATATCTGAGAAAACCTCGATAGTGGCTGCTCAGCTCCTGTTTGCAGCCACCGCTTTCCCACTCCCTCCTTCCACTGCTGCAGGAGATGGTTCCTCATTGGGCAAGTGTTCACTCATCTCCAGTTCATGGATGAATCAACCTGGGTTGTGTAAGGTTGATTGGGTTGATTTTGGAATGTTGGTTCCTGATGCAGGGTCTGAGTCTGAGAAGTCTCTGATCTGTGGTTTTGAGCAAACTCCAGAGGACCTTCAGTACCTCAGGCCCCAACCTGATGGGAGCTGTTCTCTTGTTCTCATGCCCAAATGAGAGTTCTTTAAAGCAGAACTGGTACAGGAAGGGAAAAGGGGTGATAGAGGGAGGGGCAAGGTGCTGATGGGGGAGTCTTGGAGCACCTGCCACCAAAAAAGAGCTGGGGAGTGGGAAGGGTGTAGAGGGAATTTTATGAGAGTTGTTCTCAGACTTTTTCTTTCTGTGAAAACTGTCCACATTCCACAGAATCATCAGGGTTGGAAGAGACCTTCAGCATGACCCAGTCCAGCCACCAGCCCAGCACTATCATGACCACCCTAAATCATGTCCCCAAATGTGCCAAATCAGCCTGATTTGGGCTGGCAGCAGATGGTGAAATATCAGAACCTCAGAAGGGAGTTTCCGTCATCTGTGATGCCACAAACCCTGACTTGGCAATTTCTCAGGGCTTCACCTGCGCAGATTTTTGAGCTGTTTCCTGACTCATAGGATGACCTTGTCTCTACACGGTGTTACCAGGCTCACCTCCCCACGCCTGTTGTCTCTCCCCTCTGATATCCCTTACTCACTAGGATATTCACATTGCTCACACACACCTCTCTTCACTCCTGCCCCTGTGGCTTCCAGGAAAAGCCAAACAGGGCATTTCCTTGGTGAAGGAGGCGGTGTCTCAGCTCTGGCACACAGGGGATTATCCCAGAGCAGGCGCCATGGTCTCAAGTCTCTCCCAGTGCCTTATCTGGGTGCCCAGGGGTGGGCATGCTTTTCCCAGCCCCTGGAGTTTGTCACAGTTTGTCACCTGCTTCAGGTGCCCAAGCTGAGCACCTACTCCTTGGAGGAGGTGGCAGCCCTCCCAAAGAGCATTCCTGAGAATCCACAGCTTTCCCCAGCCATGTCCAGGCACCAGGATGTGCCACAGGTGTTTGCAGTTGCATCTTTCAGGAGCTTGTCCTGACACATGTGGCAGCCAGACAGAAAAGTGAATGTGACCAGAAGTCTCAGGAGGGAACTGGGCAGTTTCCCATCATCTCTTTTTGCCTTTCAGCCAAGCTTTTTTATTTTTATTTCTATTTTTTTCTCTCTGTTTTTGTAACATTTGCATTGCATACCCTGGAATGGCAGTAAGTCTTGGGAGTGTTTCAGCTCCTGTGTGTTACAACAAGCAGCTGTTTGTAAGAGAGAGGAGCTCCTGTGACTGAGGAGCTCCTGTGACTGAGCCTCAGGCTGTCCTAAAGAACTCTATAAAGTCTTTATGGGCACCAACCTGCAATTGACTCCCTCCACACACTGCAAATCCAGGCCCCTGAGTGCCAGCACCATCCATGTCATTATGACTAAGGCTTTAATCTGGGCTGGGCTGTGGATTTAATGGGGATCATCTTCTCCTGCTGAAATACCAACCCCAGGTCATGCCTAAAGTCTGACGGGATGCAGGAGGTGACAGCCTGGTGACCAGGGCCCTGCTCTTGAGCAAGGACAGCTGTAGGTTGGAAGAGTGATGCCCTGGAAGAACAAATATTCCGGCCCTGACATTTCCCAGGCTGGATGACAGGCTTTGTCCTCTCTGTGCTGTGACCCAGGTGTGGATGCAGTGGGTAGCACCTTCTGATGACCCTGTTGGACGTGGGACCAAGTGTTGGTGTCACAGATGACGGAAACTCCCTCCTGGGCCAGATTCTGATATTTCCTGATCTGCTGCCAGTCCAAATCAGGCTGATTTGGCACATTTGGGGACATGATTTAGGGTGGTCATGATAGTGCTGGGCTGGTGGCTGGACTGGGTTCATGCTGAAGGTCTCTTCCAACCCTGATGATTCTGTGGAACGTGGACAGTTTTCACAGAAAGAAAAGGTCTGAGAACAACTCTCATAAAATTCCCTCCACACCCTTCCCACTCCCCAGCTGTTTTTTGGTGGCAGGTGCTCCAAGACTCCTGCTAATGCCCCATGTATTGACCCCTCACAAAACGAGGGGCTGGAGCATGTCCTAAGATGGGAATGGAACTGGGGAAGGGGCTGGGGCCCCAGGGAACGGTCTGGAGAACTTCTGAGGGAGCTGGGATAGCTCGGCCTGGAGAAAAGGAGGCTCAGGGGAGTTCCCTGACAGGAGTGGGCAGCCAGGGGAGAATCAGGCTCTGCTCCAAGGGAACAACAGGATAAGAGGAAGCAGCCCCAGGCTTTGCCAGGGGAGGTTGAGGTTGAACATCAGGAGGAATTTCTCCATGGGCATTGGAAGGGGATGCCCGGGGAAGTCCCCATTCTGGAGGTGTCCAAGGAAGGGCTGGACGTGGCACTCGGTGCTCTGGGCTGGGTTAAGGTGGGGACTGTGCACAGGTTGCATCCAATGACCTGGATCCAATGATCTTTTCCAACCTCTGGGATTCTGGGATTACACAATCCCATATCCTTGTGGTCAGAGAGAGTTTGTTGGGGCAGCAGCAGGAAGGCCATGGCCCAGGCTGACCCGGCCCAAGCTGCTGTTGTGAGGGAGGAAGTTGCTCCTTCCCTGGAGACTGCCGAGAGAGGTGGTGGGGCAGGAGTGGGGACCCACAGCAGACCCACAAACAAGCCTGCAAGGTTTCAGGAAGGAGATTTCCTCAGGAATACACATGCAGAGCACAGAGCATCCTAGAAAATTATGGGAAACTACTGGTCCTAAAGGAAACCCTGAATCCAGTTTGTCATTCCAGCACTGCCAATTCCCTTTTATTTCCCCAAATCCATGGGTGTTTTCCTAAGAGAGCCTTCCTGCTCATTACTTGAATCCATTAAAATCCAGGGAATGAGGGCTGGGATGGTTTTTCCAGTCTCATCTGTTCATTCAAGTGACCTTCCAGCAGTGAGATCTGTCACTGCAGTTGTTTCTCTACTTTTACTTCTCCATTAATTTCTCCCAATTAGTCACAACCACATCTGAAATCCCTACACCTCCTCTGGTTTTTTTTTCCACCTTCTCAAAACAAGACCTTGTCTCAAACATATCCTAAAATCCTGAAGAAATTCTGGATTTTGAAGACTTTCACTTTTCAACAGTGAAATAAATCCCTTTCTTGGGTGTTTTTATAGCTACTGAGTAAGTGACATTTAATTCAGTGTAAGACCATATCTGGTTCATAATCCCTATTGACCAGAGTATGGATCTGATCCTGCCCCTCTGTGTGGTTAGAGGAGAGGGAACATCAGCACCAGGACCCAAACTGAGCCCCTGAGCCAGGGAGGGCTCTCAACCCACTCAGGCAGATGTTGGCACTGCTGGCTCCAGGGTGTGGGTGAGACCACGGGTTTGGGATGGATGATTTACCTGAACAAGTCAGGGGGTTGCTCTGGCTCTCCTGGGAATTAATTCCCTCTTGATTGAGATTTGTGCAAGTACCTCACACACCTGGCACTGGGATCCCACCCCCAGGATCCAGGCTCTTGGATGCTCCATGGGCTGGGAGCTGCAAGTAAATGAAGCTCAGACCTTTTCCCCTGTGCCTAACTCCTGCCTTGGCGTGTCCTGGTGTTTGGCTTCCAGGTGTTTTCCCTTCACAGTGGGGAGGGAATGTCGAAATCAACACCAAACCTCCCTCTGAGGCTCTGCTGGGCTGGGGTGTTCTGGATGCTGACAGTGAAATTCAGTAAATCTGAGTGAGAAGCAAAAATCTGAGCCTTTAACTGGTCAGACCCCGAGGGAAAGTTCTTGTTACCTGTGTTTGCATTTGCTCTTGCACCTCTTTAATTAAAAGGACCACAAAATAGAATAAATTACATGTGCATTTTTATTAGACAAACCCCAGAAAGTGAAGAGAGACAAACAGTCATGGGACACATTTTATATACAAAATCTGAAAAATTGCTGAGCTGGAGCAAGCAAGCTGCAAATTTAACCCAGTGAGACTCAGGTTCCAGGGCTGAGCCCAACGGGGTGTGTGCGAGACAACACAGCTGAGAGAGAGTTCCTAAAGTAGGGCTCCTGTGGGACAGGACTTGGGGTGCAGGTGGCCCTGGTTGTGCCGACCCTGCCACGCTCCAGTAAAGGACCAGTTTCGGTGCTTTCTGGTGCGTGGCAGTGACTGGAAGGAGAATTTTAGCTCCTGTAACTTCTTCTGGTGGAGGAGCTGGAGACAAACTTCATGCTGGAGCTGCTGCCAGCCCCGAGGGTGCTGCTGCTCACCCCGGGAATGCTCCCACAGTTGAAGCTGTTCCCCAAATTGCAGATTCCCCCTCCTGTGGTGAGGTTGCTCCCTCCATATCCCGTTCCCACTGTTGTTCTGGTGACAGCTGCAAGGAGGAGAAGGAATAGTTTCAGTATCTCTGGGCATTGGCCTCTTGGTGCAGAGACACAGAAATGTTTACATAAGATAATTCTTATATTTTAGAGACTTACAGATATTCACTGGGACCCCATCTCCAGCCAGCCTGTTCAGGGATAGAACAAAAGGAAGAGGATTAGAAGTCTGTTGATATTGAGGAGGGGGACAATAGGATGCATTTCCCAGAGTCCTTTGGGGACAAAAATAAAATCATAGTATAATCCGTGGATTTTTGTTATTTCCATTATCTGGGACAATCCCCCTGCTCTGTGGCCCCCTGTTTAACATTCCAGAAATGCTGAGCTTATTCTGTGCGACCTCCAGCCCTAGAACTGGATGTGTCCCACCTACCTGCACTCCTCGCCCTCCAGCAGCTTCCTGTAGGTCGCAATCTCAATGTCCAGGGCCAGCTTGACGTTCATGAGCTCCTGGTATTCCCGGAGCTGCCGGGCCAGGTCTGCCTTGGCCTGTTGCAGAGCGTCCTCCAGCTCAGCCAGCTTGGCCCTGGCGTCCTTGAGGGTAAGCTCCCCACGCTCCTCAGCATCAGCGATAGCAGCTTTCAGGTTTGCACACTATGAAACACAAAACTCTGCTTGAAGTCCCCACCCCAGACCCAAGTTGTTCTTCACCTTGCCTGCAATCACAAGGTTTTATCCCAGCACCATCAGCTCCACCAGTTTTAGTGACAGTTTTCTTTTTGAATGAAAAAGGGTCAAACTGAGCAGAACTGCCCAGTTTGCTCCAACCTTTTCCTTCCTCTCCCTTGCAAGTCTGGGGGCAAATTGGTTAAAAGTGGGGTTTGCTGCTCTTTACCTGTTTTTTCACGCTGTCAATCTCAGATCGGAGCCGCTGGACGTGGCGGTTGAGCTCTGAGATCTCCTGCTTGGTGTTCCGGAGGTCGTCCCCATGCCTGCCAGCCGTGGCCTGCAGCTCCTCGTACTGTCACACACAGGAACAACCAGTCAAGGGAAATTCCACCATTTTTGGCATTACCAGGAACCTGAGAGTCCCTCCTCAAGCCCGGATCAGCAGCTGGGAAGGTTTTCTTGGAAGAGTCAGTTCTTTATCTGTTCCAGACGAGATATGAAGATAAGAGCATGGAAACCCCAGATCCCTCACCTTGGTCTGGTACCAGGACTCGGCCTCGGCGCGGCTCCGGTTGGCAATGTCCTCGTACTGCGCCTTGACCTCAGAGATGATGCTGTCCAGGTCCAGGTTCCGGTTGTTGTCCATGGTCAGAACCACAGAGGTGTCGGAGATCTGGGTCTGCATCTGGGAGAGCTCCTGCAAAGAGCACAGGGAATGAGGTAATTCCCTTGGGAGAATGAGGTAATTCCCTTGGGAGATGCCTTTTCACCCTTCCAGGTGAGCTGCAGACCTGGGAGAGGCTGTTACAGATCGTTATCTGAACAGCTCAGGTGTTGGTGCAACTCTACAGAGGTGAAGGATTTAGCATCTCCCGGGGGAAGGAATTAGAGGCTCTCAGAGGAGTGGAGGGAGAGAAGCTCTTCACTAAGGGCTGGGATGTTTTGGAGCTGGTTGTACTCACTGCTTCGTAAAGTGCTCTTAGGAAATTAATTTCTTCACTCAGTGCATCTGCCCTGGCTTGGAGTTCCACCTTGTTCATGTAGGAAGCATCTACATCCTGGGGGACGAGAGATTTTTGGGTGGTTCATATCCCTATCAGTAAATCAGGAATACACTTCATGATAACAGTCCAGGGAAGAAACCATAAGGAATATAAAGGGGTTGTAATTGTAATGGGTGGATTTGTGACTGAGTGGGTGATCAGAGCTCTACAAAGTGCCATTCCAGTGCCCTGGAACTTGCTCTCACCTTCTTGAGCGTCACAAATTCGTTCTCTGCAATGGTCCTTCTGTTGATCTCATCTTCGTACCTAAAGGAGAATGGCACAGGGAGTTTTTGTTGGGGCAGGTAACAGAGAAATTTGAGTTTGCTGGAATAAATTTCCTTCAGAGCATTTTGCATACAGTGCTCTTTTCCCTCAATGAGAGACCAGGAGCTGAACCAGTTAAAACAAGTACATCAAAACAATTTGAACGAATCCATTATTTTTTACTTATTTCTGGCTATTACTCATCCTTCTGCTGCTTTAAGCAAATGAAATGTGCTGCCCTGAAACTTTCAAACCTACTGTGTAATTTTTCCCTCTCAGTAGGTAATTTAGTTAATAAGTCTTTGATCATGCTCCAAATTATTCCCTAAATGTTGGTGTACTTGGATCTCTTACTCTGTTGCTAAGAAAATTTTTCCTTGAGAAAATGTCATTGCCGGGAATTCCAGGATCCCAGACTCTCCTAGATTCCCCAGTTGGTTTAAGGATGTTGAGAGGAGAAAGGTGAGTAGAGCATTAGCTCAAGACTTACTTCTTCTTGAAGTCCTCGACCAGGTACTGGGTGTTGACGAGCTCTCCCTCCAGCCTCCCCTTGTCGCTCAGCAGTGAGTTCAGCTGCACCCGGAGGTTGTTGATGTAGGTCTCAAAAAGCGGCTCCAGATTGTTCCTGACTGTTTTCATTCCCTGCTCCTGCAGCAAACTCCACTTGGTTTCCAGCACTTTGTTTTGTTGCTCGAGGAATCGGACCTGAAAGGATAAATGTCCTGAAGGGGCTTGGAAAGAACAGAGACTGGGGAGAATTTCCTGGCAAATGGGAGGGTCTCATAACTGACTGAGAACGTGAAATGCTCCTTCCAGCTGGTTTTCAGACCAAATTCTCATCTCTTGGGAGATTTGACTGCAGGGACCCTGTTCAGTGTTACAAACTCTGGAACAACCTTTGATTTTCTGGATTCTCAATCATTGTTTAAATTGAGACCAAGTACAGGGATTTTGTGTGAAAAATGTGAGCAAAATCACATAAGGAGCAAAGCAGGGCTTGCTCTCTAATTAAAATAACATCGTTAAGGTGCTGCCTCTCCATCCCTTCAGTAGAGCTCCCCTACCCCACTAAATGTCCAAAATATTGCAGTGTTTTCCTTGAAACCAAGGAGGAGCAGCTTGACCAGAGCAGGAACTGAGCAGATGTTGTTGTGCATCAGTGAAATGTGGTGGCCAGAGAGATTTGGATTGGATTTTGATATTTTGAGCTAAAAATACAGACATTTTGGTGACAGATTTAAATGCCTTTCAGGGAATTCAAGCATTGAGAAGCTGCTTCTCCCTTGTGCCAATTTTTGGTCATTTTAGGTGGGTTTCAGAAGTTCATTTATCATCTAAAAAGCTGTTCCCAAGGCTCCTGAAATGCTCACTGGAGGAGCCTAAAGTCTCCAGAACAGTGGGATTGTCCTCTGGAGATTTCTTTCCCCACTGCCTGTGAGATGTGGAGCAGCAAACAAGGAGGAACTCAAACACTGGATGATTAATTCATGGCAACCTCTGTGGAACAGGTGCCATTCCCTCGAGCTTCCAGGGCATCTTCCAGTCTCATTCCTCACTTCTGTTCCTCCTTGATCAGATTTTGTCCTCATCATGCAGAAAAGAAAAGTGTCCCTGTCAAAAAAATCAGATATTTATGAAAACTCAGATCTCACCTTGTCAATGAAGGAGGCGAATTTGTTGTTGAGGGTTTTGATTTGTTCCTTCTCCTCTTTTCGGATCCTTTGGATGTTGGGGTCAATCTCCAAGTTGAGTGGTTTCAGAAGGCTCTGATTGATGGAGACTTCGTGGATGCCCCCAGCTGGGAATCCAGGGCCACCCCCAAAGGCCCCATATCCATAGCCAAGGTTGGCTGGAACACCAAAGCCGCCCCCATACACACTCCCGGCACCAAACCCTGCGGAGCCATAGAAGCTGCCACCCCTTCCAGCCACGGAGATCTTCTTGCAGCCACCAACGTTGTAGAGGCTTTTGCTTCCAAAGCCCCCTCCGACCCTGGCAAAGCCACTGCCAGCATTGCAGTTGCCCAGGCGGGTGACGGAGCAGGAGCTGAAGCTGGTCCGGCAGGTGTTGGGGACCACGGCCGAAGCAGCGCTGAAGCCACTTCTCCCCCTCTGAATCCTCACGGTGGACTGGCGAGACATTGCTGGGCTTTTTGGATTGGGGTGGATGCTGCAGCTAGAATAAAGGAGCAAAGGTGCTGGCCTGGAGCAAGGAGTAGGAGGGAAAGGAGAGAGGTGAACCTGTGCTCTGCAAGGGCTGGGGAGAGCCCTTTTATGCATGTATGAGCCTGGGATGGGTTGGATGAGGTGGATCATCTTTCTGATGAATTAGGCTTGGCATGTCCAACAGCATTCTGGAGAGTGAACTCACTCCTCACACACGCCCTGCTGAAATAATACAGCCCAGGTTCTCAGCAACAGGGAACATTGTTTGGGAATAACTGTCGCCGGTCTTTGTAGACAGCCAGACTTGTCCCCATTTCAAAGCTGGAAAGTGCCGATGAGTCACGTTAGGCACCGGCAGCAAAACACCGCTCAAGTGCTGTCACTCAACACCTCTGTCATTGGAAAACTTCATCCCTCAGGATTGCTTTTGCCCCTTCTTTTGTTCACTAGCAGGGCTTGGGAAACTTTAAATCCTTGTGCTTTAGGAGTGGGACCCGTGCCAGTTCCACAGCCAGCCCTGCAGTCAGTAGTTTTATCCTGGGATTTTGGGGTATCTTTGCTATAAGATTCTTGTGAAATTTGCCCAGAGAGGTTGTGGACTCCCCATCCCTGGAGGTGTCCAAGGCCTGGCTGGATGGTACTTGGAGCAGCTTGGTCTGTGGAAGGTGTCCCCATCCATGGGACTAGGATGATGTTTAAGGGACCTTTGGGTTCCCACCCAAACCATCCCATGATGCCATGGACCACGTGGTCCCCTCTGAGCCACCACAGAAATCAGCAGACATAGTTTGGCTCCCATCCCTAAAAAGCTCAGGTCCCTCTGGAAATCCTACTGGAAATCCTGCTTCTCCAGGCTTATTCCACTGTCTTTAAAAATATAATTACGCAAATAAAAATGGAATATTTTGTCAAGAACTTTTTGTTCCTGTGTGAATTTTGACAGCTGCCACTGAATTCTGTCACAAACACATTCTGCTACCTCGGGCTTGAGGGTTTGGACTTTATTTTAGCAGGATGAAAACAAACAAGTAAACAACTCAGAAATAAATACATAGGAGGAAAGATTGTGGGAATAGGAACTGCTTTGACTCCACTGGCTCTGTGGAAATGGAGCACTCCAGGGCTGTTCCAAATGCACACTTAATGAGCACAGTGTCATTTCCCAAGGATTTAACCAGCTCTTTCAGCACATCTGGAAGTGTGATCCTGCCTGCTGAAATCCACTGGAAAGCGCTCTACAGAAACCCCCTCTGCCCAGATCCACAGGACACTCTAGGACATCCTTGGTCTTTCCTTTCCCACCACAGGTACCAGCACAGCCCTTTTCCTTTAACAGGTGGTTTGAGTAAACATAAAAGACAAAAATGTAAAAAATAATTCATTTTGAGGGACAAAAAGTACTTGTGGTGTTTTGTGTTGTTCAGGAAAATAGGATTTGTATTTAATTTATTTATAAAAAAGGCTGAAATTGTAAATGTATATACTCCTGAGCAGCTTCCCCTTGTGTTGGCTGCAGGCCCGAGCAGCTGCTGCTGCAGTACAGGAAGAATGGAATAATGAGGAATCAATGGAATAATGAGGACTTGCCATGGTGGGGACAGTTGCGCTTCCATCTGCCCCTGCCTGGTGACATATCCAAGTGCAGGAAACTCCCAGAAATTCTTTGTGTCCCCATTGTTTCCCAGCTGTCTGAGGGATGATGTTTGCAATGGAGGTTTTCAACTCAATGTCAGTCTTAGACAGGGTTTGTCAGATTGGTTTTGTGTTTGTTGCCAGACTGAGCTTTTATTGCAAGGAAGGGCTGAATCCTGCAGGTTTTTCACAGTGAGGCTGTGTCACTGGGTCTGACTCTGCACCCTTGGGAGCTGGAAGCAAACAGATTGTAAGCAAAGGGCATTTTTGAAAGGATTCCTGATCAGTCTGGGGGCTTTGCCCACCAAAAGACAGATATCAGGACTTGAGGTCATGAGATTCATTCCAATATACTGGATTCCAGTTCCAGACAGAAATATTTCCAACTGAAATAGGGGAAAATTAGGTTGGATATTGGGAAGAAATTCCTTCCCGTAAGTGTGATGAGGCCCTGGCATGGGTTGCCAGAGAAGCTGTGGCTGTCCCATCCCTGGAAGGGTCCAAGGCCAGGTTGGAGCAGCCTGGGATAGTGGAAAGTGTCCCTGCCCATGGCAGGGATGGGATGGAATGGGATGGGCTTTGAAGTCCCTTCCCACTCAAGCCACTCCGTGACTGTAGGATACTCAAAAGCAGGTGGAAGTTGCCAGCAATTCCTTTGGGAATTGCCCTCTCAGCACTCTCCATCTCCCCTAACTCTGAGTACCCAAAAGGAGTTTCATTCCAATTTTTCCCATGGAGATCAGCACCAAAGGGCAGATCCTCCCTCCCCAGGGAGACACACAGAATGGGGAGTCCGGGTGTGCAGGGCAGAGGCCCCCTAGTTCCAGCAGGATGTGTCAGTGCTTTCCTTCTTCCCCTCAGGTTCCTTTTACATCTGAAACTTGCCTTTTTTTGGCTAAGGAATGCACTGAGTGCGTCGGAGCCCATGGTTAATAACAGTAGTAATAATGCAGCTCCTCCAAGCAACTGAGAAGGAATTAATTTCTTTCCATTCCACGTTCTGCCAGGGTGGAGGTGATGTGGTCGTCACTCATCTGGAAGGAATTTCAGAAGTAATTACAAAAGGCAGAACTGGGAGCACAAGGAGCTGCAGCTACAGGTTTGGGGCATGGGCTGATGGCAAGGGGGGGTCCCCACCCTGTTGTGTTGATGAAACACAAAGTTTCCAGGTAGCTCCCCGGGGCGTGTCTTCCATGCTCCTGCAGCTCCTGACACGGAATGGATTTGCTGCTCTGGTGCAGGGACCTCCTGATACACAGGCTCCAGAGGATGGTGCTGGAGCTCACCCACTGCTCAGCAGCTTTTCCTCCTGATTCCACCTCAGCAGCTGTGTCTGGACAGGTCCCTCTGGGCCAGACCCCTCTGCGTGAGAGAGGCTGGGCAGGCTCTGGAGCTCCCTTCCCTCCCCGTCCTCATTTCTGCCCACCTGGATGAACAGTCACTGCAAGCCCAGAGCAAGAGGCAGGAGAACACTTTACAAACGCTGTAAACCCGGGAGTAAAGTCTTGGCTGAATTTGCGTCTGGCACCATGCTGCTTTCAAGGTAAAAACTTCTCCTTTGAGATTAGGGAGTTCTGCCTCTGTCAGGGAAATAAATGCAACTCGAGCCCCTTCAGTGAGAAATCTGAGCCATTTTCCTGTGGTTTAGTGAGCAGGAATGTCTCCAACAGCTTTTCATCACCTCCTCTCCATCCCTCTGCTCCACTGCTCCTGTCCAGAATCCACCTCAGAATCCTTCATCTGATGCAACTTCTCAGGCAGAAATTTTTGGATGTTCCTCTCTGTGTTTTGTTTGCAAAAATAACCATATTTGTAAAACAGAGCATGTCAAAATGCCTTGCACTGGTTCACCTGTGCTACCTAATCTCAGTTTAATTATCAGCAAAGTCAAGGCTGTAATTTACGTTAATTGCTTAAATTAAAGCCTTTGGCTTAAACTTGGGCTTCCAAGCTAAATTCAAACCCAACTCATTTCAGGCGTAATTTACTATTTCATCCCACATTAATGATGACCAACAGGATTGAGGTTTTTCCACAGGAGACCACTGAACTCACAGCATCCCTGTGCTGTGGAGCTGGGCCCCTCTGAGACCTCCTGGATGGGAGGCCAGTGTCCATAAATGCTATTTCCCAAAGGGATGAATTAGGACAAGCTCCTCAGAAGTTTTCCCGTAGGTGTTGCCATGTGCTGGGTCCTTTGAGCCTGTTTCCAGCAGTATCTGGAGGCCAGTCAGCTCCAGCTCCTGGGTGACTTTGAAGTGTAGGTGTGACCTGCTTTCCCCAGATAATTGTTTTCTGTGCCAGCATGGAGACTCCAGTGCAGTCCAGGCTTTGTGAAGAACTTCACCTCCATCCCTGCTGCCTTGCACACGCCTGGGAGGGCTTGTTCTCTCTGGGTCCTTCTCTTGAAGGACCCTCAGACTTTTGGAGGGGTCTGGTTCCTTCTTTATCCTGTTCTGGTGCCTGGCTGGTGGCAGCTGAAGGAACCTGGATCTCCCACATCTCCTTGTAATGCCTTTGGAGAACCCCCTGCCCTGGACTGGCTGCTGGGGCTGTGACCCTGTGTGAAAACATGAACTCCAAAGGCTGAAGGTGGTCACAGGGTATTTGTCCTATCCTATCTGTAGGCGAATCTGCAGACGGCTGGGACAAGGAATTCTGCCGATTTGTATATTCTAGAACATGTGGGTTTATTGCAAGGGTCATGGGTAAAAAGGCCTTGCCTTCAGCCACCAGCCTGGGCTGGAGGGGAGTCTCAAAGAGAGAGGGAGAGAGAACAGCAGAGTGAGAGCTGAGAGAGAAGGGAGTGAGAGAGCATAGTGGCAGGGGGAAGAGAGCAGGAGAGAGCAAGAGCAGGGGGAAGAGGAGGGGTAAGAGCGAGCTAAGAGCAGCGGGAAGGAGAGGAGGAAGAGGTAAGAGAGCGAGGTCCTTGTTACAATCCATTATATCTCCTTTTGTGATGAATATTCTAATTTTCAGTGACCAACCAACACAAGACACAAAATCCTATAGAATCTACAGACAGCCTATAAGAACTACTATATTACCATACTGTGTTATATTTTAAACTCTAAAAACTACTCTTTAAACTTCTGTTTTGCTACATTGACCTTTGGATCCCTCAGCCAGCAGAAAGGGTTCTGCTCAATCCAAAGGGATTCTCCTTCAGCTAGACCATTGTTTTCAGGTTATATAGTAACTAAGACTCAGTATCCTACAACTCAAAGTCAGCTTTCATTTCTATCCCGATAAGTTTCGTATTTTCAGAATCTTTTGCTAAGCAATCATATTTATAAGGTTTCCCTAATTCATCTTCCCCAACACCCATCCTTTCTCCTAGACCTGGGGCATGTCTTTTCTCGTAGTAAAGAACACAGAGCCCTGGAAATGGTGTTGCTGGGGAGTCCCACAGTTTTGGTGAGCTCTATGCACATTCCACATCCCTCAGCTCCATCCTGCTCCTGGCTTGGCTTTCCTTCTGAAGATCCATAGCACTGGTGTGGAGTTTAATTTCTCCCTGTTAAAACAAAGCTGGCTCAGCACAAGGAGCTGGGAAATTAAATGGATTATCCATGTATCCTGGAAAGTGGATCCTATCACAGGGCAGCAATTCCAGGGGACCTGGTGTTTATCTACCACTCTGCTATCCTGAGGGATTGATTCCATTCCTGGCCTCCAACTGCTTTGGGCAGTGGGCTATTGCTCCAACTGAGCAGATGGCAGCTGGGAATATTGTTCCACTCTGGGTTTGCTGCATCCAGCATTGCCCTCCCTGGAGGCATTTTGTCTCTTGTTTCATTCGTCAGCCCGTGCAAATAAACAATTTGCAAATTAAAATAATTTCCTTTGATGGAAATTCTGCTCTTGAGTCAAAAAAGCTGCAAAGTTTCGTTATGGAATTGTTAAGGGGGGTTGGTTCAGTGTTTCAGGACAGGATCATTCCCATAGGAAACCTTGAAATTAAATGCTGGCTATCAGAAAATGTTTCACCTGGTGTTTTGGTGGCAGCTAAAATATTGTGTCATGTTTGACTTGAGTGTTTCAAATTTTTCAGGTCTCTGCAAATCAGGAGGATGGAAGTTAACTACAGCTTTTTGCATCTGCTCTGCAAATTCACAAAGAAGATGTGCCAGGATGGGCTCTCTGGAAACAGAAAACACACAGAGCTGCTCAGGGCTTTTTTTGCTGCGTCCTCACCCTCAGAGTGCAGGAGACAGAGCCAGCAGTGGCTCATGGAGGCTCAGGAGCTGTCCTGGTGCAATGGGGATAGGTTTTGGCACAGATGTTTCATGGAGGGCTCATTAGCTGATGTGGGTGATGGTCCAGCATGTTGTGCAGCTTCCATTAAAAAACAAAAACCATCAGATTTGACATTTTCAATAATAAACCCCAACAAATTGGACTGCTCTGCCTCCAGCCACCACCTCAGCTCTGGGAGCTTGTCCCCATTCCCTCAAATCAGTCTAAGAAACAAGGCCAGATGCTTGAAAAGTGAGTAAAACTCTTCAATTAACGGAGCCCAACAATTCACCCACCATAAAACCTCCTCTGGTGCAAATGGGTTGCCCCAACTTTCCCAAGGCATTGTTCCATGGCCCTTCCCAGGTGCTGGAGTGGAGCCTCAGGGTGTTCATCCCACCATAGCCCCATTGGGCAGGACCATCCCTTTCCCTGCTCTGGGTCCCCACCTGCTGGAGATGCTGGGCTGGCTTGGCCGGGATCTCGCACCTGCGCCAGGTGATGGACGAGGGGGTCCTGGTGATGTGGGAGCTTTGAGGCTTTTCTCTGAAAAGCTGCTCTGGAATGTTGCACGAGAGGCTTTTTCTGGCAGACCTGGCTGATGCCCCCTCTTCTCTCCACTCCCTGCAGGGACTGAGGGATGAGTTTATGGGCACTGGCCATCTCCTTTTGGGACCAGCATTGCCAAAGGGCTGTGGGTCCTTCCTCATCTGCCCTGCTTCTGCCCTGGCTTATTCCTTGCTCATGGTTCTTGTCTTGCCGTTGGGGCTGGATTCCCACCTTGCCTGGTGCTGCCCCATTCCTGCCAGGATCCACACCTGGCACTGGCAGGGAGCGGGATCAGGAGACACCTGTGGAGTTACAGGAGGGAGCCTGGGATTGGTATGAGATCTCGGCTGAAACCCCTCAGGCAGGCAGGTCATGGAAACCTCCTGGGCGTCTGGGTGGGAGTTGGGAGGCTGAAGTGCTGTGGGCACCTTGGAAGATTTTGGGTTCACTCCAAATAAATCTGAGGCCATGAAACTGCTGTTGCAGAGGAGCTGTTGCAGAGGAGCAGCAGGATGTTTCATGGGACATTTGCGTGTACCAGGGAAACCTCTGTGTGCAAACAGTGTGTGTGCAGAGAAGGTGCTTTGCCCTGTGACTGCCCCTGAAGCTGCTCTTGCCAATCAGGGCAATGTCTGCCTGCTCCATCCCCTTCCTGCTGTGTGCCAGTCTCGCTGTGCTGATGCTATGTGCCTCATGGTGCGGATGCCAGAGGTGGGCTCCTCTGATGTACGATTTACTCCTGCTTGTACCACCTAATGGCTGAGCCATGCCCTGCATGAGCCAGTCCATGAATCCCAAATAAACCTTTGGGAATCACCTTCCTTTTCCCCACTCCCCTGCACTTCCTTTCTCCTGCAGTGACGGGCAGAAAGGGCAACTCTGCAGGTAACCACCGCAGTGGGATTCATCCAGATTTTGGATCAGTTCTGAGGCAGCTTTTCCTGTGTGTCAATTTTCCATCCATAGGATCATGGAATAGTTGGGGTTGGGAGGGATCTTAAAGCCCATACAGCTCCACCCACATGCCATGGGCAGGGGCACCTTCCATAGACCAGGTTGCTCATTCCACCCTCCTTTCCATTTGCCCCAACGTGTCCTAGAGCTCAAGTCCTAAAACTGAGTTTTGTTTCCTTAAGGAGCCCATCTTGTCTCAGGAGCTGCCCTCAGGGCGTTGCCAGTGCACCAAGGACATGGCACTGACCAACACCCACAGCAGGAGGAGGGAAAAAAGCAAAAACCCAATAGAGTTTAAAAATTACAAATGCTCTTTTATTGCACCTTACAGTAGGTTAGGCATGGAAGTGAGGAGGCTGCAGCCACGAGGACAAGTAGTTAGAAATCTTATACACACAAAGCAAAAA
Source organism: Sylvia atricapilla (assembly GCF_009819655.1). Classification (NCBI taxonomy): domain Eukaryota; kingdom Metazoa; phylum Chordata; class Aves; order Passeriformes; family Sylviidae; genus Sylvia; species Sylvia atricapilla. Next base: position 1,240,135 of record NC_089168.1, read on the forward strand.
CCTTTCCCACAAGTGCCAGAGAAAAGCGAAGGGGCTTGAAGAAACCTTTAATTGCAGACAGAACCTTTGGAGGCTGTAACGTGTTCGGGGGCAGAGGCTTTTAGAGCTTCTTGGACGTGTTTTCACTGCTGAGGGCCTGGAACTGTGGTTCCACAAGGCTGTGATTCACCCTTGGAATGGGATGGATGAAACGTTTGTCCCTGTTCCACACGGTGCTTCAATTTCCCTTTAAACGCCTGACTTTGAGGAGAGACCAAGGGCTTGCTGACAGAGGGGCACCATGGGGTCCGTGCCCAGCCAGTGACCTGTTACAACCTGTGCTTCAGCCAAAGGTGCTCCAGATTCTCACCGAGGGGTTCTGGTCCCCCCGCTGCCCCAGAGAAGAAGGACGGAGGAAGGAGAGGCTCTAGCGCAGCTATTTACATCATGATCTGCAGGGCAGGAGGCCGCAATCGCTGACGGTCATGTGCTTGCCAGCCTTATCTGATGGTCTTTTTGCTGGTGGTGGTCTTGGAAACGATTCTGACGCTGCCTCCCGTGCTGGAGCTGACGCCCCGGCTGCTGCCGGAGCTGAAGGAGCTGCCTCCACCATAGCTGAGCCCTCCAGAGAAGCCTCCGCTGCCGCCGCCGAAGCCGCTGCTGCTCATGGTGTAGCCGCCGCCGCCGCCCATGCCGAGCCCCCCGCCCAGGCCCAGGCCGCTCCCGCCGCCGTAGCCCACCCCGCTGGAGCTGCTGACCACGGCTGGAAAGGAAGCGGGAACACCTGTGTGAGGGGACAGCCGGAACCCCGAGTGGGGACACCTGCAGTGTCACCCCCGCGGTGAGGGGTCCGTGGGAAAGGGGGGCAAGGGGGGAAGATACAAAGACGTGGGAGAGTGGTGATACTCACAGACACTGACAGCTCCGAGTCCTTCTCCAGCAAGCCTGTTGAGAAAGGGAAAAGTGAGCAGTAATGCCAAAACCTTGTCCATGGGACCATCTGTTTAGGCCTGCATGGCTTTCAGTAGGGTAGGGTGTGTCTGTGTTACTGGTGAAAGGTGACAGTGCTCATTTTTATCAATATCAGGTGCCAAGAGCTGGAGAAAAAAAAAACGTGTCCTACAAAGTTCCCAATTTCAACCATCCCTCTGTCTGCCTTGGTGCTCCAGCACCTTGGGAAGAGCTGTTTGACTCCAAGGAGATTGTCCCTGGCCAGCACACAGCAGGTCCATGTTTCCTCACCTGCTCTCCTCGCCCTCCAGCAGCTTCCTGTAGGTCGCAATCTCAATGTCCAGGGCCAGCTTGACGTTCATGAGCTCCTGGTATTCCCGGAGCTGCCGGGCCAGGTCAGCCTTGGCTTTCTGCAGAGCGTCCTCCAGCTCAGTCAGCTTGGCCTTGGCGTCCTTGAGGGCCATCTCCCCACGTTCCTCAGCCTCGGCAATGGCTGCTTGGAGGTTGGCACACTGGGAGTGAGGAAAATAGGCAGTGGTTTCATTTGGGCTCCCCAAAGTACTCTCTGTTGCTGGGGGGCTCTGGACACTGGCTGGTGGCTCCCAGGATGGCACTGAAGGCTCCTGATGGGAGCTGGCTCTTCCTCCTGTACCCGACCACCATCACCTCCCACCGTCACCTCCCACCCACCTCCTTCTGCTCTGCAGGACCATCCCCCTCCTACCTGTTTTTTCACACTGTCAATCTCATTCCGCAGCCTCTGGACCATCCGGTTGATCTCTGAAATCTCAATCTTGGTGTTCCTCAGGTCATCCCCGTGTCTCCCAGCAGAGACCTGGAGCTCTTCGTACTGGTTCAGGGAAAGGAAGAGAGCACTGGTGAATACTGGTGAGCACTGGTGAGCACTGGTAGCTCAGGGAAAGGTGAGGGGACCTCAGGGAATAAAGTGCATGTCTGGATGAGGGTTAAGGTTGGACGACAAGATTAATCTGAAATCTGTCCATGGAGTAACGGCGCTTTTCCTCAGCTCTCAGTATGTGCTAGGCAAGCAGTGCCTGATGGCACAGGGGACCTGGGCGTTGTCACCCACAAGAACTTGGAAGGGGAAGTGTTTCAGGCCAGTTCTACCAGTGACTCTGCAAGCCCAAAGTTAAATCCTTTGAACATATCATCCCTGTCTCCCCTCAGCTGATGGGAAATAATTTCTGGTCATTTCTGGCCACAGAAATCAGTCTGTCACCCTAGTTGCCCACCTTATTCTGGTACCATGCCTCAGCCTCAGCCCGGCTCCGGTTGGCAATGTCTTCATACTGCGCCTTGACCTCGGCAATGATGCTGTTGAGGTCCAGGTTCCGGTTGTTGTCCATGGACAGGACCACGGAGGTGTCAGACACTTGCTGCTGCATCTGGGACAACTCCTGCAGAAGATGCACAAAATGAAGCTAATGGTCTGGTGTCCATGGTGGAAACCACAGAGATGAGGTGATTTGAGAGTCCTCTCCACCAAAAGCTGTTTTCTTGCATTTCCCCAGCTCCATTTCCATTTTGTAACTTATTTCTGCATTATCATTTCCAAAAGCCTGGGACCACCTTCTCCTCTGCTCCCACAGAGCCCTGGGTGTGGGATCCATGGGGCAGGAGCTGGGGGATGCTCTCCAGGAACCACTCACCGCCTCATAGAGAGCTCTCAGGAAGTTGATTTCCTCTGCCAGCGCATCAGCCTTGCCCTGGAGCTCAACCTTGTTCATGTAAGCACCATCCACATCCTAAAAAGAAGATACCAATGGTTTCTGATGAAACCCAAACCCAAAGGGGCTTCAGGACACCAATGGGACCATGTCCACTTCCAGCTCTATTATTCACAGAATTGTGGAATCCTGGAATGATTTGGGTTGGAAGAGACCTGAAAGCTCATCTGATTCCCACCTCTGCTGTGGGCAGAGACACCTCCCATAGACCATATTGCCTTGGACTCTTCCACGGATGGGGCAGCCACACCTTCCTTGGGCAACCTGTGCCACTGCCAGCAGTTGCTTAGACTAATTTTTTTCAAGGTATTATTTA